>NW_020456176.1:2046264-2469692 GCF_003342845.1 Nothoprocta perdicaria
AAGGAAGGAAGGAAGGAAGGAAGGAAGGAAGGAAGGAAGGAAGGAAGGAAGGAAGGAAGGAAGGAAGGAAGGAAGGAAGGAAGGAAGGAAGGAAGATTATCTGGCCAAACCAGCAGCTGATACCCACGTGAGCTGAAGGGCCCTGCACAGATGCAGGTGCAATCTCTTTTGTCCCCATTATATTTCAGTGCTCTTCCTATAGCTGCTGATTTTTGATCTTGCCAGAAATGCTTTCTCTGTATCGTAACCAAAAGTATTTAGTACTTTTTACCCTATTCTTTGTGTGGTTGGAGATGCAGTTGCAGCTCTGCCCTGAAGTTAGAAGTTTAGTTTTCACTGCTGGTCTGGGAGCAGAGCTGAGAAGGAGAACATCATACAGACCATGGGGGAGTGAGCAGCTAACTCTGCGGTTGATGCTGCCCGCATTTCTATTTCTTCACCCAGGGCAAGGCTCCATTTCTGGCAGTGAGGAAACTGCTGATCATGTCCAAGGCTAGAGGAGGCCAGAAGTTCTTTATAATTGTCACAGGGTCACGAGCCTTTGTCGTCGTTCCTGTTTATTCACATTGCTGGAAAAAGAAATGATTCCCCCTAAATTCAAGAAGTAACACTAGTTTTAAAACAACGTATATGAAAGAATTAGTTTCCTTATATTAGGAGCTGTCAAGACTTCCTCCCCCGCCCCACATAAGCAGTTTGCTTCAGAAAAGATGAGGGCTAATTGAGTAAGATAGCTCACAGAATACAAGAATTAAAAAGTTTCTGTTTGCCTGAGACCATGAAAGCTTGTCTTGTGGGTTTCATTTTACATGAGACTACTACTCTTTCAGTTTCATGTTAGCGTTTTATATTTGACTAAGCTGTGCCCCAAAGTGAAAGCCACATGGTCCTACTTGGCTTTCTGTGTGAAACAGAAAGACTTGCGATGCAAAATCACAGCAAAGTCCCTGTGATCACTGGAGAGCTGGCCGGGTTTTGAGAAAACTCAGACTACCAAACTACAAGTCCCACAGAGCAATGGGGCTCCATGCTACAAAAGCACTTTAATGCTGAACTGCGACTGGACAAAAGGCTGCTCCCTTTAATTTTCAGAAACATTAAATAAAATATCAGAAAATCATGAAGTTGATTGTCATCAGAAGATGCCATTATGACACATTTCATTATTTCTGAAAGCATCTCTTATGAAGTTACTAAGTTTAAGCTTCCCACAAGTTATGCTAGGATTAGTATTAAACATAATCATAATCAGGAAAGAGGTGCTGAATGGCAAGGTGACAACATTTCCAGATAATAGTTTAGGAGAGAGGAAACTGCAACTTAGACAAAAGACCCCTCATTGTAAGTGGACAGTGAGAAGCTTTATTTTAGTTATTACTACTCAGGCAAAAAATCTTGGAGACAACGTAGACACTTTCTACAAAAAATCTTTGCCCAATGTTTAGAAGGGTTGTAGAGGTAATTAACTTCAGAAATTATTAGAAAAGGAATAGACAAGAAGAACAAATATAATAATGCCACTACATAAATTCACGTATTCATCCCAAACACTGGAAGTAGTTCTGGTCTGTCCACTTCAAAAATGATATACTAAAATAAGGGAAAAAAACCCCAAAACTAAGAGCAATAAGACAACCTAAGTAGACTAGCACTCTTTAATTTGGAAAACAGAAATCATATAGAGCAGAATATTGCAAACATTTCTAAGATCTTTGAGGCAGGGCAGAGCAGATTGCTTGTGAATCTCTTAGCCCAACAAATCAGAGGTGCCTACAGAAATTATTAAGTAAGACTGCAATACAAACACAAGGAAAATCTTTCTCACACGCCATGTAATTATGTTGAATTTGTTGCTACTGAATGATGTGGAGATAAAAAAATAAAAAGGGGCTCAAAGGTATGAAAGGCAGATTAGTCTATCAGCAGCAAATAAACGTAGCGTGTCACTCAGGTCGGGAATCCTCCAAGGCACAGACTGGCCAAGCGGGGCAATAACAGATCGCCTGGGGCCCCTTGTCCACTGCAGCCCCCAGCAAGCACCAGCTGCAGGCCCTTCGAGACAGGAGCTGGCCATGATGGCAGATCTTATATTCTACTTCTCTCATTTGGGGAACTCCTATTTTTTTGCTATTTCCACGTCCAAGTTCTCCTTTTGGAATGTCAGTCTTGCTTATGGACGTAATAAAAACAGGCCTGGATGGGTTAGAATTTGGACAGGACATCCTCATTTTGCTTAATTCTTCTAACTATTACATGATTCAATCTTATTTGCATTGAGGAGGGACCCAGCCTTTGTTATAAAGGATTTGTAACCTCTTCTGGAGAAAGTTCATCCATAGAAGTAAATGTTTTTGCTTTGAAGCCAGACAACTTTGTGTAACATTTTTACCCTATGAGAGATTTTTGTTCCCTTGAGAGCACTTCTTCACTTGAGCATGACACTAGTTGTCAATACACAGGCAATAAACAGTGTATTCGTCCATGAGTTCCTCTTCAGAAGAGAACTAGCTGCTCCTGTGCAGGCAGAGCCCGGCGCCAGAGGCAGCCAGAGCGGTGCAGGTGCCCTGCTTGGCATTGGAAATTACCTCATGGCTCCTCCAGGAGTTTAACTGGGACAGAGAGGGGTGTGATTGTTTACTCATTAATTGACCCTGTGTGAAGCACCTCTTTCCTGGGGAATGAGTCAGGACAGCACCTTTACATGGGCGAAACGGAGTCCAAGCTCAACAGCTTATATCTCTTCAGCCTAGCAATAAAACTCCTGCATATGGAGAAAGCCCAGTAGTGGTTAAGCCTGGAGTTGGTGCCTTGTAGCTAAATTCATTTCCAAGTGCTGATATTACAACATAGCTCTGTGAGAAACTGAGGCATGCACAACATCGTAAACTCATTTCTAATGTGATATAAGAAACCAGGATTCTGTTAAGATCAAGATCACTGAGTCTCAAAACCTGGAATACCAGCAGGAAGTAGTGAGTCATCCTCTAGCCAGTGCATTTGCTTCTTGTGCCTCTTTCCAGTACGATATATTTCCTGAATGCAAAAATTAGTTTGGTTTTTGGTTCTTTTTTTTTTTATTTGTTTGTTTGTTTGCCTTTGGACAAAGTATTAGTGTTGCTGCGGAGGCCACGGCTGCTTTTGCCTGCAGCAGTGCTGGCCATGATGGCACGTGGGGAGAGTATTTCCCTCCCAGTGCCGTGGGTGAGCCATTGTGGGCACTGGCTCCGCCGCTCGTGGGAGCCAGACACTTCCACATGGCATTCCCTTTGGGATTGGGCTGTGTGAGGCCAGGCCGCCCCGCTCCATGCACATGGTGGGACGTGGAACAGGCCCCACTCCGGCAGCCATGGTCGAGCAGAGGTGGCTTTGCTGCCATGTGGGTGTCCATGGCTGCGCTGGCAGCTCTGCCGGGAAGACAGGATTTAAAAGGGCCCAAACAAGTTGCCCAACATATTTTAAATAGGTTATTGCTGTAAATAAATGACAGGGAATCAGCGTTATTGCCACAAGAAGGTCATGGAAATCGTTTGTGTTTTAAAACAGCCGGCTAGTGCACATTGTGGCATCGCTATTAAATTAACCGGTTTGGCCTAATATAATACACCTAATTATATGACGTGAGCCTCATCTGATGACTTCTGCCAATTATATCTGACAGAGATATTTTAGATGAGAGGCCATGTGTTACAGCAGTTTCAAGGGATGAATATAACATAGCATGTTTTCAAAAATAAAATATCTACTATGTTATTTGCTGTGATTAAGTACCTACCAATGCAATTGTAAGGCAGGGAAGCAGGCCCTTCTGGTTTGTGAATTATGCCTGTGCTGAGTCATCGCTGTTTTTTTAAAGGTTTATTATGAATGAAGGGCTGGGTCAATGCCAAATTCCTTGTTTCTGGCTGCTTCTTTTGCTCCCTTGCAAATTGCTCAAATCCCTGGAAACAAGTGTCTTAATATGAAAACTTCTAAACTTGGAGGAAAAAAAAAACTCTTTTAAACTCAAAACTTGCAAGACAGGTACTGGAAAGAATGAGACTATGGATCTGAAGAGAGGAGGCCATCAAAAGGAGGAATGTAACATAGCAAAATACTCTAATTTAATATAAAAGTCAACTCGACAGGGAAAAAAAAAAAGACAACAAAACAAGCTATTAACATCTTCCACTACAGAGCGGAGATGCAGCCTCATATAGAAATGTCTGGGCAGATGATGAAAGAAAAATAAAGGCACCTCCACTCCTTTTGAGGGTATCAAGGGATAAGAAGTGGGTAGAGATTAGAGGGCTATTCCTGGCGCCTCCTGTTGATGTTCAGCCAGCCACAGAGCAGAAAGAGTGCAAAATTTGTGGACCACAGAAAGGTGAGAGGCAGCACATGAAGAAGAAAAAGCAGTATGTTTTATTTGATGCTGTTTAATGTAAATATGTAGACCTCATCACGGGGTTGGAATGACATCCTACTCATGCCATCCTCGGGCAGGGAGGCAAGAGAGCCCAGGTCCCTGGCAAGCCAAGCACACATTTCTCCTTTGTCTGTTATAAGAGGAGGAAAAGCATCGCAGTCAGCCGCATCTGGCGGGTGTTGTGGTTGCAGCCTGCTCGGGACTGTCATTCCATGGGTTTTGTACATGCAGGTCTGAGGGCCCGGGCCGCTGGGCCCTGCCGTGATAGCGGTGCCAGCGCCGGGCCCAAGCAGCACCATGGTGCGGCCTGGAGGGTGGTGAGGCACGAGGCCCAGCCTGCCTTTTTACCAATTAGACTTGCACTTTAGTCTGAAGCACTTATGTGAGATACGAGAAACTGGCATCCGAATCCCTTCCCACCAGCTGGCACTCGGACATGCCTGTTTGCCCCGATTGCTTGACTTTGAGTATTCCGAGACAGATGTTCTCAAAATCTCTCCTTTAGCTGCTTCAACTTTGGCTATATATTTAGCTTGTTAAGCTGCCCCGTTCTCACCTAAGTGTGTAACCACTCAGCTATGCAGTAACTTTCTCTTTTCCTCTGCCCCAATAGATACCTAATTGTTTCAAGAAAAGTGGATTAACAGAGGGACTCAGAGAGGCCTCTGAGTACCCACCACTGCCCCTTGTAGCTGCAATACAGCTGGAAATTAGAAGCTCAGTGTTAAAAGCCTTCAGGCAGAAAAGAGTTCTTCCACCTCTCAAATGAAGTCTTTAATCACCAGATTATAGGATAAAAGGCAGTGTGGGTGAGGAGGGAGCATCATGTTCTTGCTGTGTTTTGTGGGAAAAGCCTGTCTCAGGTGTTGAATGCCAAAGAGTGCTTGTGGTCAAGAGCAGCGTTGGCTGAAGGAGATACTGTCCTCTGGCATGGGATCCCCTATGACTCTTAAGCACCTGAACTTTGCATCTTTCCTAGGCATGTCCATGACAATCTGGGTGGCTCCCTACAAGGACAGGCACAGACAGAGACACTCGTTCTACCTGAGGTCCAAGTCAACCCAGTGAGAAATAGCTGTGCCCCAACAGCTGCCTTGGTCGTATGACTGCCTTGCTGTGCTTGAATCAATGCACCTGGATAAAAAGCAGGGGCTGTGTGCTCTGGCCCAGCACAGTGATAAGGCTTCCTCCAAACCTGGACTGTTCTCCAGCCATCCAAGACACAGCCAGGAAGCCCAGGTCCATCTACGCCTACCCACTTGCCTCATGCAAGTCACTGCTATCCAACTCTTCGCTTGCCCAAGAGCCTGGGTGCTGAAGTGCAGCACTACATTTTGTGCATCCATGTGTTTAGCTTCCGAGCTGACCTGGGCAGTCTGGCCTGAGCTGATGATAAAAAATTGCATTTAGCTTCTAAGCACTGAACAAATACTCAGACACAGAGTACTGTGCCATGACTTCTGTTTAAATTTACTTATTATCTTCAAGCCTGTTGTTTGCAGGAGCAAGCGTTCTTATTTCAACATGACTCCAGCTCTAACAAGTTTAGTTTAGCTCAGGTGTTAAAATGAGGCGTGAACATCCTTCAAAAAAAAATGCTGCAACTGTTTTATTTTCTGGTACCCAGATGCAAGATATTTAACACTGGGGAAAAGTTATTTCCTGTTATGCTTAATGAATATGCCTTATACTATAATGAAAGTAGAATTTCTGGAGGTACCAGACATCTGTTCTTTGCAGTTTCTAGTGACTGGGCCTTCTATGCTTCACTTTTACCTTCCTTCAGCCAGTGGTATAGTGTTGTGTAATGGACAAGAGACTCAGGTTAAAGACCTTGATAAATATATTAGAGAAAAATAATAAATATCTAAGATTTTGTATTTGTATTGTACCTTTTTGTCTGAGATGCTGCCTATATAACGACGCTTGCCAAATTTTCCTAACTATGTGTGTGTATGTGGTTAAAAATGCAGGCAACCCCATCAAAGGGCCTCCAGCTTTTTGATTCTTGGAGAAATGAATAATATTCAGCACATTTTTTAGAAACCGCATTTAAGTCAACCCTGAAAGTGGCCCTGGACATTTAATATTCAGAGAATTTTAACAGCTTCAACATGAACTAGGAAAAAGTAGTGTTGCATTTGGTATCCTGCTGTCTGTCAAAATAATACCCTCATGCTTTTCATCTTCACAGTGCTTTGCAGACAATAAATGGACACTTTTAGATGCTTTAATCTTCAACTCTAAGCTTAGTAGTGCTTAATATGTTTTACATCCAAAAAAAAAAAAAAAAAGCCTACAGTTAAAGAATGTGGGGGTTGCAACATCAACACTCAGACATTCGGAGAATGCTGCTGTTAACTCTGCCTGTGGGTAGGGGTAGGTTGATGGTCTTCCTTGCTCCTGCTCCCTGAACCAACACAGTTTGGGTTATTTCTCAGCAGAGGTTTAGTGGCAAGAACATAAGCAGTGCTTTATTTTGCTCATGAGTTGTTTAGTGAATTTATAGAGCCTCTTACCAATTTAGCAGCACTGTATGCCCCTATCCTGATGTGGCCTAAGAGCTGGCCTAGGGTTTGAGTTACTCTGGGGGATGTTTCCATGCAGCAGGCCAGTGGAGCTGCTCACACAACCGCTGGTAACCACCTAAATGCTGTGGGCAGCTGTCCTGGAGAGCTGATGTGGGACCAGCGGTCTGGGAAGCTGCTCTGCTGCATGCGCCTGGATGGGACTGGAGCCAAAGAAACCTCCCAGATATGAGACTGGGATTCTGTGGCTTTCCCAGATAGATTGCTTGATGGTGTACCACATTTATTTTTTCCACAGGGCCCTTACTTCATTTAGTGAACAGCTAACTATTTACTATGGATTTGTATCCATCTTGGGGACCCTTAGCCCTGTTTCAAGGACAGTATTCAATCTCTATGTTGATGTATTTGTCTGTATTTTCATTATTTGCTTTGGTATGGATGTTACCAGAAACCTTCTGGACATTATTTTGCTATCTTTGCAGCTTCCCTGAGAGTCTGGGTGATTGTATTATTTTCTTTTTGCAACTGAGAAAATAAGGATGAGCATGCTGAAAATATCTTCTGATGTTTGTTGTCCTTCCTGAGATCCTAGATTTCACAGAACTTACAATTAAGTGCAGTCATTTTCATCTGCAGAGACAAGCACTGCTCATGGCTGCATATCCATCCCAGTTGGATCAGGTGTGACATGGGAAAACTAGGAGCACACAATAGCCTTCCATGTGTGACTTGGTCTAAATGCATGGTGCTGTAGCACAGAGGAAATTCTGGAACATTCTGGAAAGTGCTCAGAGAATCCACGTCTTTAAATAGCTTTTTTTTTTCCCCCCCCCTTTTTTTTTCCAAGCAATTGAACTACTTTCTGTAACCTTTTACACTGTTCCCCCATTACTTCCCCCATTACCACAGCAAATGTGGTAAGCCTGCCACAAACAACATCTGAATTCACTCTATGACCAAGGGTTTTACAAGCATACTGACTCAAGCATCAACTGTGTTTGAATAGCATGTGTTTGACCATCTTTAATTCTGCATTTCCTATCTCTAGAGAGTTTGACTTGTTAGCAGCTCTGTTGTGCAGTAATTTAAAAAGATACTAGTAGATTAGGTAGAGAATATTCGTGGAGGAAGAAGCTGGATGTGTTTATGGTCCTGCCACTAGTGGTCCAAACACCCCATCGGGCAAGCAGCCTCTTTCTACAGAGGAGTAAAAGGATGTGGGCTAATAAAATAAGAATAATATAATTAGAAGTCAATAGCTGAATTCTTCACTGTTTTCAGCTTCTGTGCTTTCACTTTCAACAACTCTTATGCCCTGCACTTCCCTGTGGCTTGGCTGGTTCAGCTTATGGTACCTAGAGACTTTCTGTTGATGGGAAACCCCAGCAGGGCTGTGAGTGTCTGGTTAATGACCAGATCACAGAGTGAGGATCTGGCCCAAGATCTCTTGGTGACAAGTCTATGCTTAGGTCAACAGAGCACAGATTTATGCAAATGCGGGTAATGGTGAGGGGGAAAAAAAGTTTTGTTTTTATCTTTTCCTTGTGTGTGTGCTAGTAGGATAAAATGAAAAAGAGAAGTAATCTTTTCCCCTTTAATTGTGTGGTTTTGCTCTATTGAACTTAATGGCAATTCCCGTATACTGCTCAATGGGAACAGAATCAGCAGTGCCTACTTTCTATTAGAATATCACAATTTGAGTGTATTTTCTTAGCTTTCTGCAGAAATGTATTCCATCTTCTTGATGTGATCTTGCAGACCAGGGAGAGAGGCTGCTTGTGATACAGAAGGGAAAAAGAGAAGGCGGGGGGGGAAGAAAAGAAAATTTAAAAATATACTCTCTTGAAACCACTGGGAAAATGTAACTGTGGACTGCAGGTCCCTGGTGCAAGTGGGATGGCTTCAGGATCTGGTTTATTCCCTGAGACTGCAGGGAGAGTGGAGAGGTTTAGATCACCCCTGTGAGCAGAGATTGCAGCTGTGCCCAGCCCTTGGGGAGGCAAAGAAGTTCCTCTGCTCAGAGAAATCTGCTACCTCCAGCCAATACAGCTTGAATCTTCAAATCTGTTCTATATTTTGCCCTTTGCTTCCACTGTACCAGCTCGATACAGCTGCAAAAGAGCCTCTTGGAAAACAGCATTAAACACAGCCTCCTTCTGCAGTCTTCAGGCTTTTCTCCTGCCCTCTTTGATCAGCTTGTGCCCTGCTGCCCATGCACTGGTAGCATTTCTCACTGTAACTTGGCAGGCACAACAGAAAAATCTATTCCTTTCCAAGGAACTTTTTTTCCTGATATTTTAATAGTGATATTGTATTGCCTAATAGTGATATCGTATTGCCTAACTGTTGTTAACAGGCAAAAAATCATAGCTTGAAAAAATGTTCTCCGAACCTCTGTTTTAAGCTTCCACAAACACACCAAACTTTTCACAGAAACAGCTTGTAAGTCACTGGACAGAGAAAATCAGACATTCAGCACTAGAGACAGATTTTATGGTCTTAGAGACTGCTAGCTGAATTCTCCCTGTTAGACTGGTTCTAACTCCCCCTTTCTTCTTTGCACCTTGCCTCACTTGGCTGAAATGCTTTTCTGCTCAACAGATACTACCTATTCTTTTCTCTCCAGTAAATAAATCAACTATCATAACTAGGTTGAATTAAGGAGAAATTCAGTGTGACCTGAATTTAGTTTGGATTTGTGGTTTCTTGTTAGATGAAAAAAACAACCTTTTCCTTTTTCTCTGCCCCTTCCAATTGGCCTAATAAAAACTTTTCTCTACAGGCTTCACCTCCTTGTTAACCTGAGACCATCATTGCTACAGTGAATAATAATGCTATAATTCTTTGCTCTATTAGCATAAAGCATGATAGCATATTTAAAATTTCAACAAATACCAACTCTTTGCGTCTTAAGGTTTAATTTATCTTTAATTTATCTTTCTGGTAACAGTCTACAACTACCATGGCACATGATGTGCCAGTTTGTTTTTCTGGGGACACTTTGAGGAGGAGATATTTGAATGACCTCCAGAGAAGTCCTACAGGAGGCGGAGAAATGTCCCAGGGCACCTCAAGGGCCGTAGGCCGGGAGAAAAGCCTGGCGTCACAAAGTGTCTTGGAGGCATCTGGGCTCCTCTTGGGGAGGAGATCTTTGAGCCCCATGTCTGCCAGGTCGTGTTGGGCTTCCTGCCTGACCTCCTCTGCCCTGAAAGCCACGGAGGAGTTGGGATCTGAGCTCGGGACTGGCTACTGCTGTGTTTTCACCCAACAAGCTAATGATGGGCCTTGAGGTGACATGAATCCATGCAGATACTTTCTTAGTGTTAAAGGGCTGGGTCACCCTATTGCATGCATGCATAGACTGTGTTTTTTAGTAAAACTCCTCCTATCTCAGGCAGATCTGACCTCTTTATCCCAAGAATGCACTTGCCTCGGCAACAGCAAATGGATTCCAGACTTCACCTCCCTGTGTCCTCTGTGGAATTTAGCTTACATTGGTTTCATGGGGAGATATTATTGAGAGACATTATTGTTAATTGTTACTATGGACTTTATTCACCTTTGCTTTTGATTTCTCTGCCTTTCCTTACCATAGTTGCTATCTTTGCACACTCATTTTCTTCATGGTGCCTCTGTTAGTGCCATATTTTCTCCGCAGATATATGTTTTTTGTCTGATTTATTCTTTCTTAAGGACCATAGAGCTCCACATTAATTCTATTTACTTGACCACCAGATGGGGATACTGAACACCAAGAACTTCATTTAAGTCCTCCACCAAGCCACTACTTGTGGACCTGAAGCTGTGGAAGCAGTTGAAGACCCCACACCTGAGTGGTAGCAGAAGATCAAGGTCACTTTGAGGAAGGCATGAGGAAGCCTTGGCTTTATGGATACTCCAGCAAGTACCTCCAGGCATGGGGCCAATCTGGCCTCCTACTGTCAGGATGAGCAAGTTGCTTGAATAGCAGATAACTGTGGAGCGGTGAGACAGTAGACAGTAACAGAAGCTAGAGGTTTGAGCTCCTCTTTTCTCTGCCTCTCCTCTAATCTCATCCCTCCTTGCCACGGATTACATCCGAAGGGCTGCTCTGATCCTTTGATCCTTCTTTGCAATAAGACTATCTCAAGAAGTAGCCCCATCACTTCTAAGTTTCTGCTGTTTCTGTGAGCTGAGACAGAAAGTTAAGTAGAATATCAACAGGTTTTTATAATAGTTTATGCTATTTCTAAAAAGCTAAGATCAATCTTCTGCTTCAAATAGAGTTTCTATAATTTATCTATTTACACTGTAAGTGCAGATAGTATTTGAAGTGCCCCTTGTCTGCCTTAGCTCTTCTTGTCTTTCATTTCAGCCCCCTTGGGAGGGTTTGTTGCTGTGGTTTTCCTTCCTTTTGTGGACAGTGCTGAATGCTGAAGAGATGATACTTCCTCTAAATAGAGGCAGTGATGTTTCAACAATTCAGGTCATCATCATAAATCAGAGAAAGCGTGGGATTGAAAACCAGACATTTTAGCCAGAAAGAACCATGTATTTAAAATCCTGAGGCTAGTTCTTGCTTGTTAAAGCTCAGAGATAATGCCTGAGGGACTAGTGATTCTCTCTTTTTTTTTTTTTTTTTTTTTTAACATATAATATGCAAAATCAAAACGTGATTGCACTCAATGATCAGGGACATAACTACACTTCTGTGATATGGCCAGATCTGTAGGGGGAATGTGTCCACTGACGACCAGGAAGACCTGGGCAGTCTTTGTGCAGATTAGCTGATACCTGGTGTCAAGGCACTGCTGTATAACAGCCAATTTCCCTGCACTCGTCCAGCCTCGCGATACTTTGGGGCTGTCCCATATTAATGCCTAGCAGATGTTTAGAGGGCGCGGAGGCCTCGCGTGCGAGTTAGTGCTGCCTCAAAAGCAGATCCGTAGTGAGGGCGAATGTGCCTGTGATCAGAATGAGAATTGTGTGAGCATCGGGAGCACAGAGAGCCCCTGACAAATAGGAGTAACCTTTAAGGAAAGCTGTGTAAATGATCCTTGTCAATACTACCATTAGATTAGTGAGGGACGGTGACTACTCCAGGGCTATGAACTGCATTATAGGCACTTAATAGAGCTCATTGGTAGTAAACTGACTTGGTGATTTGCTTTTCATCAGCTCTACTGGCTGACTTTTGAGGCTCTTCTGTTCAAATGACATGTGAAATCTCTTGTGTTAGCTGGCTCCAGTGGGGTAATTTAGCAGAAGATAACACAAAAGAAAACAGATTGCTAACAGCTAGCTCAGTACCTGTGAATTGTAAGTAATGCTGCCAACAGCTTCTGACTCTTCCCGCTTTGGTTCAGTTGCTTTCTGTACTTCCGCAGAAATACAGCATCAGTCTGATTTTTCTCCCGTCCTTTTGTTTGTGCAGGTGTGCACTTGAGACCGTGTGTTTGGTTTATAGCTGCACAGGTCCAGGCCCTGGGCTTCAGAGTCCTTCCCCTGGCAGCAGCTGCTCCCTGTGCTGGGCAGTGGGCTGGCAAGGTGGACCTGGATGCGGAGACGATGAGTGACTGAAAACCACAAGCTCTGCGCCTTGGCTCCTCCATACACCCTTCGAGCCAAAGACTTCTAGATAATTGTCTCTAGTAAATCCTTGGTTTATATACCTATACGGGTGTACCAGATACAAGGTGGTTAAATGCTCAAGCACTCTCTAAAGCAGCCATTAGCTTGAGCAATATTTAGCCAGAAAACCATGTCAAGGACTAGTTATTTGTATCTCTAGAGTCAGGATATGGGCAGATTTTTCTTGTCTTACGAAAGCAGATGAATAGCAAGATTATACATAGTTGATAGTTGTGTCATGGGTCTTTCTCTCCCACCTATGGAGAGTACAGGGTGATGTGGTCAGACTACAGGATAATGAGCTTGGAGGTTCTTAGCTTTAATGGCAGCCCTTACTGGCAGGCTGCTTTGGTGGCCTCCAAAAGATCACTTAACTTTCCCGCCTCCATCATTCCCTTATCTTCAGAGGTGTTGTGAAGACTGATTCATGTTTCAGCTGATCGTGAGCTCTATTAAAAATGGTATGAGTATTATTATTGGCTGCAACAATATTGTACTTGGCAGCAAGGAAGCGAGTTACAATTATCTCTCTCCAAAGAGGCTACAAGATGCATAATGCTTCCAGTTCCCCCAGCAGGGAAAAAGGGCTTTGACCTGGTCTGGACCAAAAGGTTTTGCCAACGGAAGGTGCATTCTGTTTGCAGATACTTACTTCCCTCCATGGGTCACTTGTTGGTGAGCAGAAAAAAACCTTCATCCCTGACCCTTGAATAATACTTCCTCCTTGGTCAACACAAGCATTCAGGCCCAGGACCCCTGCTGAAATGAAAACGATGTAGACATGTCATTGCTCCTGCTGAAATGAAAATGATGTAGACATGTCATTGCTCCTGTTGACTACAGCTGTTGTCCAGCAGTGGTTCCCTCCAACTGCTCTGGCCAAGGTGCCGATGTTCAGGTCAACGTTTGCTGCACGTTTGTGCAAGGTGCTCCCAGCACCGCTGCATCTGCCTGCAGCGTGCAGCTACCGACCCGGCGGGATGGAGCTCTGCCGACAGGAGCTTTAAAGGCTGATATCCTTACATTGCTAAGCTGCACTTCTGTGGTCACAGCTCGTTTCACTCCGAAATGGTTTTATTTTGCCACCTTGCTCCTGGTGGATACAGCTCAGTTCTTGTGTGCCCTAGAGAAAATACAGTTGTATCCTAAGGTTGAGTGATAGCTCTGCTGAAAAACTGGATGGAAAAAATGATTTCACTGAAATATGTGTCTTTTGATCCAAAGTGTAACTTTTTACTGCACTTGTGGTTTGTTCAGCCCTTTCAGAAATGGGTAGATGTCTAAGAAGAGTGGTTTTATAAATAAATGTGTCATTTTGAAGCCTCTAAGAAAAGATTTGCAAGTTTAGGATTTTTTTTTCCCCCCAGGCATGTGAATTTCCCAAGTTCAGTTTGAAATCCAATTTCTCTGAATATCAACAAATGCTGGATTTAGGTTGAAAAACACTGCCGACCTTTTTCTACAGAGTTAGGATCTGAGGTCAAAAGTAGAGATTTATTTTTTCTTGAAGAGATATAACAATGTGAAAAGAGACGCTTCTTCGGACAAATACAGATTTCCTCAGGATGTTGGAGTGATTGTTACCTTGTGGAACACCAGTCTTCTAGACAAGGACAATTTTGAAACTTTTCCGACAGAGTATCCTAGTGTGCATAGTTGATTAACAAGCACTGGCTCAAATGTTAGCAAACACTGTGATTACTCGCTCTTAGACCTCCTGTACTGCAGTATGGTGCTGCCTTAGAAATGTCACAGATTTTACATCCAAGTGGTTCTAGCAGGTACTCTGGCTCTTTACTCTCTCTTCTCTGGGAGCTGATGGAGAACTCATAGCTGTGGATTGCACTCGGTGGGATTTTTTCCTTGCTTGGAGAGCCATTGGATCACCCAACAGCTCTTCTGACTGGCTCTGGTCACTAGTTGGAAGGTAGTCATGGGTTTTTTTCTATCACTATGACCAGGAAACTCCAAAGACACATAGACACATATTAGTGGACTTCATTGGGGTTCCTGACTAGGAAGTTTAATTAACACAGAACGTCAACTATAACGCAATCACTGAGTCGCTGTTGTCACTCTTGTCTTCTGGATTTTTCCATTCCTCTGCCACTCTGTTTTGATAATAAATCTGTTTGGGGCAGAGATGCTACTGATATCATTTGTCTCCTCACCTCAGTAATCTGGACATGGTGGACTCATGTAGAAGTAATAACTTAAGATGACTCATTAGCTGAATCTCTAATGCAGGGAGTCAGATGGAAATCAGTCATTAGCCATTATACATCACAGAGCAGAGGTGTCATTCACTAGCTGTGAAGCTCTCCCTAACGAGCTGCCTGACAGCTCTTACTCCCCCCACAATTTCTGCTTTGAGGATGAACTGCAGTAATCCCACGTTTAGGTGACACAGGTGATAGGTTTCATTTCCAAAACTATCTATTCCCTTTGGACTTCTCATTTTTAATTATTTTTTTGATGGATGTCAGTACAGAATGAGATTTAAATGCTGGTACTCCATGGATTAAAATTGTATTTCTAAAATATCTCCATCATTAATATCATTTTATGAGATGTTTTCATTTCTTTTAAAGCTGTTATATTCTGAGAGTGTTCTGAAGCATATATTGGTTACTTCTAAAATAACTTTTCTCTACTCCAGGTATGTAATGCCTGCTACCATTCATTTTATAGAAATAGCTATGACCAGTTGTAAGAGATGCCAATGTATTCATGAGAGGGTTGTTGAAGCAGCTGGCTAGTATCTCCTACTTCTTTTCTCCTGTTAGGATGAAAGTTTGTACTACTCAGATCAATTTTTTTTTTGAGAAACTTCCTACTGACAAGTTGTGGTAAAGAGTTCCACAATATCACTGTTAGAAATCAGTAACCTTCATTTTGCTTTTGGTGAAAAATTGTGCAGTATTTTGAGAAGATAAAACAGAACTTCACAGCTGGCCTTCATCCTCCTGTTCACTATACTTCCGGCACAGTGCCTGGTGCTCCCCTCCTTGACCGACCACCCAGCCCATGGGACCACACACTCTACAGATTTCTTCTGCTGAGCCCATATCTGACCTCTGTGCTCCTCTCTTTTTTTCTGTCTTTTTAGATACAAAACATTTGCATGGCTCACCATCTCTCTACAGCTCTTGGATGTTGTTAAGATTTGCTTTCACCTATAAAGTGTTAGGACGCTGTCTTTGAATTATAAATTCCATATACACCTAGGAGCTATTTTTATATGTTCTGTAGCACTGAAAACAAGGATTACAATGTCATTTTTCCCCCCACTATGTGACCACCAGGCTTTTAAGTGAAATGAGTAGAGCAGCATTACAATGCCTACAATGGAGCAGCTGTAGGTCACTTGACTTTGCAGAGAATCATGACTCTTCTGTCCATGGGTTGGGAACACAAAGCACAACGCATTAAACAGACCTGAGCGAGGTCTTTTGGCAACATCATTCCTTATCTCTGGAATGGTTGCGAACTGCCATCTGTTCTGTCTGCTCTGTTTTCTGCCAGATACCTTGGATGCTTACCTTTGGCTGAACATGCTCTTTGCATTCAAAGTCCAAAGAAGAGACTGACTTACCAGCTGTTCCCTTTTCCTACCTCTCAACCAGATAGGCACATTTCAGGGAAGGAATTTTTTTTCTCCTGTTAAAAATACAGGAGGTAATTTTTCTCTCCCTTCTTAGCAATTTTATTTCCCTTCCTCTTAAAATTTGGAGTTAAAAGAGAATAAAAAGAGGATATGAATAGCAAAAAGTAAGTTTGGGGAGGGGGAAGATAATGACAAAGGTAAATAGACTTTCTTCTAAGACTTATTTACATTTTTGAAAAATGCATTTTTTTAGTTCAAAATTTGTGAATGCATTTTTTTTCAGTGAGAAATGTCCATACACCTTTTTTTTTTTTTTTTTTTTTTTTTTTTAGCAAATTCTAGTGAATGCTACTTTTAGAAAATATTTTGTCTATTTAGGATGGAAGATACTTTTCTTCAACAAACATGGTGTATTATTGGGACCATGTAGTTCTGATATCTTGTTTTAAATTACCGGCCAGGGCTGACATGTGGCTATGCCAGTCTAATAACCCCAAAACCATAATTTCCATGATGAGAGGAGAGTTTATATTGCATATTACAGTGAGGCAGGAGACACCCATGGTTCTCTATAAACTTTTCTATTCCAGCAAACATACAGCTCAAATATATATATGGAATAATTGTATGAGGCAAATGCCAGGATTTATTGATGAGGGACAATATCATTTCCTCCTCAGCTAAGGACACTTACATGTATACAGCTTCTGGGTGAAGGCTGTTCTTGCTGAGGTTAATGGATTTGCCTGATCTGCAGACAAATCCATATATAAGAGAAAAAGAACCTTTGGCATTGCAGTCTGTATAAGAACATTCATTTTTAGGAGCAGTTTTCATACACATATAAACCATAGCAGACAGGCAGCGCTGGTGGGATTCACCCAGGTACTCGGCTACTATGGCTCTGAGTGGCACTCACAGACATTCAGCTTTATTCAGTGTATCAACGTGCCTGTGTATCCTGGTGCTTTGGTACCTTTGGACCAGGATATCTCCAATGCAGGAGCCCTCCTGTCCTTCAGCCATGGTGGATGAGAGGTGGATGAGGGTGGGTTGCAGGGATGAGGGCTTTGCTGGCGTGCTGGTGAGCAGGGTGCTAGCAGTGCTCACTGTCTGCCTGCTTGTGTACCTTCAAAAACACCTAACATGCTGCTAGGAGCAGAGGCTCTTGCTGCAGAGTAGAGAAGAAAGCTGTGTTAAGCCTTACTTACTTTCCCACTCATATCTCTGGCTACTAGACTTACTTTATTGGCTGCCCCTGCAGGTTAGCCCGACACAGCTCCATGAAGGGATGCCCACCATAACCACGTTATTGTAGGACTGAAACAAAATCACCCTCAGGGGTAGCAAAGGGCTGAACAGGTTGTGAGGGCACAAAGTTCTGTTGTCCCATGGAGAAATATGTTGGAGAGGGGTTATGTGCAAACAAACCAATGACGCTTCCACCTAGGCCTAAGGAAGGAGGGTACCTCCGTGCTGTCTTCAGTGCAAAGAAATGTCACACGGTTACAGCTATCACAGTTGCTTGAAAATAGCTCTTGTGCACAGCCTGCCATTCCCCTGATGTGTTTTTGCACTCATTTACTGATGAAGCGAAGCTCCAGGTATAACATTTGAATGTTGTTGTTATTATTATTATTGTAACTTCAATCTCAAATGATTGTGTGGTCCTATATGAGCCATAGGATGCACAGACAAAATGGATTGTCTCCTCATTTTAATATGTGATGGAAAGTTCTAGTCTCTTTTCGTTGTTTTATTTTTTAAAATAAATGCAAGAACTTCATAGCACAGCATTAAAGGAAAAAAAATTAATTGAGCAAAAGTCAGCAAATGCAGAATTATGGTTCCCCCAGCAACTGTAATGAAGGCAGAGAACACATATATACGATGGTGTGCGAGTTAACGCTGCACACTGTCTGGAATACAAATCCTAGCTGTGTTCAAGAGGCTGAGTGATGATTACTGTGAGAACCATAACTTTACATTTCCTGACTTTTTGCAATTAAAATCTCAACCTGGATGATGCATTAGCATAGGCTTTGCATTTAATTTGCTATTTTCTTTAGAATGTATGTGTATGTTGATTACGTTTGAACATTTCTTACCTTTTCATCTCATTTATTCTTTTGTAAGGGAAAAATCAGGGGAAAAAGCATTTACCACATCAGCTCCTTTCCTCTCCTGCACCAGCGGGGGGGAGAGGGAAGGAGAAGAAGAACAAAAACCTTATTGAGAGCAAGGCAATTAATTATATTTTTAGCTTTTCTAAGAGGCATTTACTGGTGAATATAAATTTGTATCACTGCTGTTCTATGAATATTTGCATAGACTGACCAATCTGTACTTAGATGGGTCTCCTTCAGATCTTTAATCCATACAGCACTGAGATAAACATAATTTGAACAGCTTTGGGGTCCACATTTAACTAAATAGTGATTTAATGCATATAATGCTTCCAGCCTTGGGAAGCTCATGTGATGTGAGATGCAGCTTGAATCCCACACAAGCTCTCACCCAGAACAGTGTCCCTCACAGCTGGATAGACGATAAGACTGAATCACTCAAATTCTGGTAGGGTTTTTTTTTTCCCACTTGTCAAGAAGAAAAGAGAAGTTCTGTCATAATTTACTGGAGAGGAGCCATGTACTCCTGTGGCAAGAGGCCATGGTGCCTCTGGAGCGCTACCGATCTTGTGGCAGAGCCCCAGGACCCACCTGACTATGTTTGTCCCTCCAATGTGGGTAGTTGTCACTTGGACCTGCTCTACTGGGGACCTCTTTTCTCTCCATACCTTTCTGTCCAGGAGCAGTCGCTTAGGCCTGCATGACTTACAGTCCATGGACCTAATGGTAAATCAGCAAGAAAGAACTGATGTATCATAAACAGCCCTGTTTGTGTTGTGATTTATACTTCTTTTTTTCCATTTGATGTTAATATATTGATGCTTACATAATTTTGTTCAACCTTTGCTTTTGTTCTTTTGGACTTTAACCTTTCTTCTTTTTTTCTGGTTTGTGTTCAACCATTTCGTGTTTGTGACTTCTTCCTATATAATTAACTCTATTCCCTTTTTTTTTCTAGACCTTGTGCTTTTATTTCTCCCTCCGTGTAGAGCCATCAACTTTCTTTTAACCTAAATGCCCTTTGCCACTGAGGGTAGATCAGCGTTGTCTCAGCTCATTCACTTGAGCCCATCAGAGAGAGACTCCCCTCCCTTTCTGTCCATCCTCATATGAGCTCATGTCCATGTAAAGATGTCAGGCATCAAAGTGCAAAGATAAAAAAGCTTGGCACACACTTTCCAGATGCTGTCAGACTGTAATTTGAGTACTCATGATGCTGTCAGACATTTGATGTCTTCCAAGAACAAAATTGTTATCCTTGAGCCTATCTAGTATACCTGAAAATCATAAAATTCTACCAGTTGGTCAATTTACCAAAACTGCAGCAAAATGTGAAAGAATGTGGTATGTATCAATACATGTGACTCCAACCTATTTCTATTAGAAGCTGCAAAACTCTAGAAAAACAGAGGTGAAATTGAGAGCAATGTGAATAAAAACACTAAAAAGAATGCCTTCTGTAAAGGGAATGTTTACACTTAATGTCCTTTTCCAGGTGAGATTATTACTTTGTATTCTGACAGAGTGGATTTTGTAAAACTTCACATATCATTCGTAGGACAAATAGCAGAAAGACAAAATTCATTTTGCTACAACCTATCCTACATCCCATTGGCAAACTGCTTTTTGTCAAACTCTTTTGTTCATAATGTTCACAAATGACATTTCATCACATTCTTTGTCAACAGAATGTAATTTTATTCCAATCATTCTGTCAACAAAGAGAAATACCATAAAATCACTTTGCTCACAAACATAAATTATATGTTGATTTTATTTGAAGAAGAAATGGAAGTATCAAAACTTTTTTTCTGTAGGGACAATGAAGACAGATCATATTCATTTTGTGGACAAAATATTAACATTACAAGCAGCAATTCGTATTTTTTTAGGCTGGCTGCAAGGCAGACAACATGTGAAATTCACAGTGAAACTGAGAAGGAATGTATAAATATGCCAATTCTGGCCATACTCCGGATCACTCTGGCATTGGGAAAGCGTTCCATTAGCCTGAAGTCCTGTTCCTCTGCTGGATTTTTGGACCCACTTCTGTGTTACATGAAGCAGGATCAAGTTTAATCCAGTTGTCCTCACATGAATGTCCAGTCACTTGCGAGCTCCAGGAGTGTTCAAGACGTGTGCCGAGGGAGCAGCTATGACAGCATCCTCTGGAAGGACCATGCCCCTTTGGGACGCAGCTGTGATGCCATAGGAGATACTGCAGGGCATTCCAAATGGGACAAGGGAGCTGTGTTTCGGTGGCAGAGCTGAGTTCCCAGTGTGCACTTTCGCTTATGGTGTGATGTCCCAATTACTTTTTCTTTTCTCCCCCTAAATAATGGCTCTCTTGCACAGCATAAGTAACACACTCATTTCAACATACCTCCTTGTAAAGTAACTATTTGCAGCACGGTGCCATTGCTTCAGAGCCTACAGATTCCAGCACTATACAAGAAAGGGCCTGGCTATTTTAGAGTGATTTCCAGTCACTTTCAGTTTTCCCGTTGCGCTACATAAGCACCCTCCTCTTTGTGTCCATGTTTTAGCCTAATAATCCGAGCACAGCAAAACAGGCACCTCACATATTTGTTTGGATTGTGTTCAGCTCAAATCTTTATGTGCTTCTTGTTTACTGGTCCCAAGAACCTGTACAGAATATAGATTTTATTCGGATGGATTTGGGGATGCTTTTTTCTTCAGACGCTACCTTTTCAAGAAACCAAGTCAGTAGAAGGAAATAATTGATGCACACTACAAGTGATCAGTAGTGAACAACCAACATACAGAAAGAACTGGAAAAACCTCATTACATAAAGATAATTGCATGGATAATATTTAGACAATTGTAATCATATCGCTTTTTATCTAATCCACAAATCTGACTGCAAATGGAGAATAAGGCTCACATCCTGGACTAGACAGGGATTCGGGATCTTGGGGTTGAGATCCCAGCTTGCCAATGACCTGCTGTTTAGTTTAATTAACTGGGAAATTGCCTTATTTTTCTACGCATGAAGGCCTTATGTATAAAAAGGAAGTGATAGTTCATCGTGGTTCTCTAGTGCTTAATACCTGCGTGAGAAATTCTGTAGACAAACTTTATACAGAGCTGAATAACCAGCCACCTCCTTTCTGCCTTTCCCACTCTAGCACTTCGTCTTCCTTCCTTGTGTACTGGGCTCTCCAAAGTGCCTCAGAAGCTCCTGCTCCTGGTGTCCTCAATATAGGAAACCACCCTTCATCTGGCATTTCCGACTCCTCACACTTTATTCCTTGATCCTTGATCCAAACCTTGCCTGCATCCCAGCATCCCACCTGGAAGTCTGCTCTGACTAACACTCCTATCTGGGCATCAGCTTCCAGACGCCTAACGTGCCGATTTCACATCTCTGTCTCTCCTCAGCTCCCTTATCAGTAGTGGCAAATGTTCTGCCAAGGTGGCTTATCAACGGGCTTATCACATGGCTTGCCACTCCCTTGGCCTCCTCCTCCTCGCCCAAGCTGGTCCTTACATTCCCAGCCACTTCCAGCCTCCGTGGCTGTGCGCTGCAGGAAGGAATGTGTTTATGCTTATCTGCTTCCTCAAGCCTGTCCTCTCCTTGGCCCGACTACCTCAGGCCCTGCTTCAACTTTGAGACTATTGCATATTCAAATAACCTTCTGGCTTATTGAGCTCTTGGAGCCATGCTGATTTTGAGGAAGCCTCTGTAATTCTAGTGCTTCTGTAGCTGGCGTCAAGTAATACATTAGAGAGGGGAAGAACCCTATCCCCTTGTTGTTCTGCAGGCAGCTTCTTGCACTAGAACAGCTTGTACTTCATTGTAACAGCCCGTGGCTTTTCTGAATGCATCAGCACAAGTGTTGACTCAGTTGAAGTTTAATAGGCTTTCTGTATATGGTTTAAAAGAGAATGGGAGGAAGCGATGAACAACTATTTCTGAATACTCCACAGCACTGTTAAAGCAACTTGTTGAGGCACACCAGGGAGCTTCACAACTTCTCAGGGCTCTTGAAACAGCAGGTGCAGGCTATTTGAATGTTGCTTATAAAACACAACTTTTAGAGAAATGGAAAAGCCAACTCTCATCATCTTTTCTGCGGAAAGTATGTTAGCTATTAACAGTAGAAGAAGGTTTTAAGTTCACAGAATGTTGAAAGTTGTCAATAAGTAATGATCATACACTAAGTTCAAGCACACGAAATCACAGTTCATTTTTTAAAGCTTCCAGTAAGACCATTTTCATGACACTTTTAAAATACTGTTAGATCCAGCTTTTGTCCTTGTGAAAGATGGGTCCAGATGAAGATGTTTTGTCATTAATGGCTTCTGTCACTGGGGATGTTTTTTAAAAGTAAGTACAACTGTACTTTCAGTCTTATGCAGTGATATACTATATTATCTGCTTTCAGAAGTCATCTGGATGGCAGAGAAGAGATAATTTAATAATGACAAATACTGCAAAATTGCACATACAGTCCCGTAGGTGGCCTTCCACTAATTGCACATCCAGACTCTCATGAGATCAGTGGGCATTTACTGTTGACCTTAGCAGGGATATAAGCCTACATGTTCTCAGAACACCAGCTTGCTTGGCCAGGGGGGTGTTGGCTGTAGGACAGCTCCTCAGCTTGCAAGGTGCTCACAATGCAGTATATTGTCCCATTGTCCTTGAAGCAGAAGAGTAGGTTTTATAGCCTCTCAAGCCTCCGGGTCTGTATTTTCCACCCTTTCTGCTGATCATCCCCTATGCACTAAAGCTGTGCAGTTTGTGGCCTTTAACCTTTCTTTCCACACGACCTGTCTCATTTCTGCCATAATTGGTTCACCTCAGCCCTGAAGTACTAAATCAGTGTGTTGTGGGTTGGCCACATCTTGCAAAGGTGCCGACTAACCACCGTAAGGACCGTGATCCAGGGAAGCCTCTGTCTGTCTGACGACACCCCACAGAGTCAGAGATGAGGACTGTGCATTCAGCAGAGCAAACTCATTAAAAAGTCAGCAAGCACCTTCCATAAATCAAAGAATCAGAAATGGCAGCCAGTCTGGCAACTCCTTGACGCTCTGCCAGATTTGCCTGGGTGCTCACAGCCGCAGTGGTGGCAGTGACACGATGAATGACAGATATCTGAGAGAGGATGTCCTGATTTCCAGGCTGGTAAAGAGAAGGCAGATGGATGATGGTGTAGGAGATTCCTGGTGCTAGAAATGATACTCAGAACTGACCGTGCAACAGGGGAGGTTGCTAGAGCTGGTTCAGTAACTAGGGCCATTCTGGGGCCATAGATGAGGAGGAGGGAGGAATGATGGGTGACAGAGCAGCTCTGAAGGTAGTAGCAGCTGGACTTCAAATGTGTCTGTGCTTTTGTTGTCCTTATGGAGGAAATTACAGGGCAGGCAGGAGGGATTCTATGGTTATGACCAAGAAAGGAATTGTTACGGAGGCTACTGTGTGTGACAAACTGGCTTTTAACGTCACCTGAGGGAGGAAGCTGTGCAATCCCCTCAGCCCATCCTCTTCAGTCTCTGATCGAAGATGGAAAACAAGCATAAGACAAAATTAAATGTGCACCCCTGATTCATTCTAAGTTTGTGCTGATTATGTAAACAACAACAACAACAACAAAAAATCAAAGCTGGGATTACAGGCTTAGCAAGAGGAGTGCATATTTCAGCACATACTGGGCTCTTTGTTATTCTGTCGCACTGGCAGAATGAGACTATTAATGCATTGTCCCAGACAGGCTGTGTTATAAATACTAGTGGCTAAATTAATGAAAAAGTCCTTTAAGGAAAGCAGCATGCAGCTTGCTCTGTTTGCTGCAGGACTATCTAGGCGAGTTGGAGGAGATGATACAGATCTTCTCACTTCTGTGAGTGAAGATGCAAGAGCTTTCCATACAGGTGAAACTCATGAAAGTCAATATGGTTCATGGACAAGGCAAATTCCCAAAGCCTGCACACCACCTTGCAAAGTCTTCTGGTTTCCTGAGGTGCTATGTGTCAGCAGGTGACACACAGAAGGAATTACTTTACGGGATGTAATGCTTCCCTGGTTACCTGTTCTGTACTAATGATGGCTCTCTGGGGCATGGAGGGGCACTTGCACCCCACTTATAATTGTAACACTAGGAGAAAACAAAACTCCTCACATCTGCAAGCAGATAAACAGCAGATCTTACAGCCCTCCGTATCACTTATGTGAAGGCTAAGGCCTGCCAGACTATCACCTGTGTGCTGGTGACTAACAGTTTCAGGCATCCCTTGTGGGAGATACATCCAGCAGTGACACCAGTATGATTTGGGAAGCCCTGTCTCATAAAACCTATCATTAGTTCAGGTATGTTAGTTAAACTGACTGACAACAGTGTAACCCACAGCGTTTTTACTCCACATGCCTCCATTTCTGCAGCACTCACAGGTGTCTGGTGCTGAGCAGCCAGCTAAAACCCACTGGTTCCTTGTGGAGATTAGTTGCTAGACGATAGTAACAGCTTGCTGTGGACTCACATCACTCCCGAGCTCGTCCATCCTGTCTGGCGATGCCTGTGGGGCCTGTGCAGCGCGGAGGTGAGGGCGGAGGATGGACAGACAAGGCCTCGTGCCAAGCGAGCTCCGAGCACTGGCTGCACTCATTACATAACCTAGTGTCTCTAGTTCTGCTCTGCAGTCGGCTCAGCACAGCGCCCCAAACTAGTCATGAACTTGCCCATGTCTCTGTTCCGACTGTGAACGACTGTGTGGTGTAAATGTCTGAAAACCCAAAGCAAGGGTGAAGGCCTCGACTCTGAGCAAAGACAGAATATGTCACAGAGAACCACTCTTTTAATGCCCGGAATTGCCTGGTAGCTTAATGGATGTTTGCAAAAGCCCTTGAGCGGCAGGTGCTGTAAAGGCAGGCAGTGCTATTTTGCCGTGATGTTTCATAGCCGTTTGTCTTCCAGTTGCTTTTTGTGAGAATCTCTCCCCTTTTCCATACCCATAGAGCTTTGCTCCCCTCCTGGCACCTGCCAGAGGTAATGTCATGAGCAGAGTCACCGACACCGAGGCAAGATGTCCCTCGTAGGTGCGCTCCGGCTGCGCGTCCCACGGGCCCCACAATCTGCATACAGCTGGGGACGTGGATGGAGCCGCCGGAGCCGCTCCCTGCCGGCCCCCGGCCCGGCCAAACGGAGCGGCTCCTGCGGCTTCCTTTATGGCAGAGCTGGTGTTAAATATCACTGGATCTGCCAGCCCTATCTTCCTACTGCTTCATTCTGGAGGAAAATAAGGCTAAAATAAAAGGGCCTTTTCCTCTTTTATTTGTCGTGCTACTAATTGCTATATTACAGCATTTTCCAAGACCAATTACATACTGTTTGGGGAGATTAGCGGAGTGCAAAACCTACCATGGTTTATTATGCAGTGGTGGCTCATGCAAGAAAACTAGCTGAATTCAAGCACTTACCATTTTGTGTATTTATCCCAATCCAGATTTCATATATACATATACATAATAGGAACTGCACAACAGTCAGCAATGTTTAAAACAGAATTTCTTCCCCATAAGGGAACGAATAAGAGTAATTTGTCATATGTTTCCTTTAATTCATGGCTACAGAACATTTTAGAATTGCTTGATGTAAATCTGTCTCATCCATTTGACAACCCTGATATTGAGTCATTCATTTTTATTCTATGACTTAAAAAAATGCTATATTGCAGCTGGAGATGGGTGGCTAAAGTGCTAGTTTTGGACTATGGCTTGAATGTAACAATAGCTTTTGACCCTCGCTCCAGTCCCAAGGAAAGTGAATTTGGCAATCTCATTTCAATTCATAGTGAATAGCTGTTCACATAAAAAAATCAGCACCTAGCATTTGTCATACTTGGCAGCTTCTGCTTAAGAATGGTCCAGAACTGCATTACCATGGAAACTAAATTACCTACTCCTACTCCTGGCTCAGAAGGTGATTTCAGACGGTTGTGGAGATTTCTTATCACTGACAGACCGTGGTGGGGGCAGGCTGGGGGGACTGGAACACATACGACCCACAAGTACACCTCTATCAGCCTAGTTTTGAATATTCCCATCTTCTGGTCACATGTCATTGGGTACAGGCCAAATGCTTTTCTTATACATTCGTGATTTATTTACTGATTTTTATTGTGATAACAGCTACCAGCTCCAATCCAGCCCTGGGCTGAGATGGGGTTGGTGCCATCCAATACATATGTTTAGAGTAAGTTTCTACTCCAAAGAACAGACAAGCAAGACAGATTCCTCTCTTACAGTAGAAAATTAAAAAGGTAAGTAAATTGTCTGAGATTATCCAGGAAAGTGGTGGCAGAACAAGCAAATGAATGATCCTTCCTTTCTTCAGAATCAGCTCTATGTTCCTCCCCCAAATCACCTTGTCCTTCTTCACAATGATTCCTAATTTACACCAGGTAAGCTGCCAGTACCATATGATCTGCTATATTTTTGGCTCCAGCCAAAAAAAAATCATAGAACTGTATTTTATTTAACCTGCTGTCCTGAGATGAGGAAACAAAATGGATTAGAGAGAAGTGTCTGCTGGACATTAGAAGTGTTTAAGATTAATTACCTATTATATGTAGATTTTGTACGTGTAAACAAAATCTCTGCAGTTACCAGTCTGTCCTTTAATAAGCAAATGAAACAAAACACTGTACTGATGTGTTGGGCTGCATATACCACCATTTTCCCTGTCAGGTACAGCAGGACGGACACTAGCAGAACGATATGAAAGTAAATACACAAAACGTGTGCCCAGACGGATGAGTGATAAACTCACAGAGTGAGACACTCAGCAAAAGGTCCCCAGCAGAGCTCGCACGGTGCTGGGAGGGGAGGGAGAGCCGCGGGGTCCCGGGCTCTGCAGCTGGCTCTGGGATTGCAGCGCGGCTCCGGGGATCCAGGTGCCAGTCCTGTAATCCGGCAGGCTTTGGTTTTATGAGATAACAGCTCTCCAAAGGTGATGATGTCTTACCAAAGGGCTGGTAAAGCCAGGTGGAAAGACACACTCAAGTGTGGGCGGTTTGGGTTGGTGCATCATTACTGCTGTGTCCAGGTCACCAGGGAGCTCTTTGTTTTCTACCTTTTCCTTGCAAGTAGGTCTTCAGCACACAGTATAAAACAAACTGGAGTGGAATTGTTAAAACTTTGTAGCCTTCAGTGCTGAGTGACAGGGAGCCCTGTAAACCTAACACCTTCTTATTAAATGTAAGCCTGGATTCATAAAAAATGCTGCATAAGAG
Organism: Nothoprocta perdicaria; assembly: GCF_003342845.1. Lineage (NCBI taxonomy): Eukaryota > Metazoa > Chordata > Aves > Tinamiformes > Tinamidae > Nothoprocta > Nothoprocta perdicaria. The sequence continues at coordinate 2,073,803 of NW_020456176.1, forward strand.
ACTTTCTTTGGAGGTTCTGGTCTCATTAAGCTGTTATTGGATTGTTGACCTTCCAGATTAAGAGCTGCTACAGTGGCTTCCTTTATTATTTGAAAGTTGGATTTTGAAATTATCCTCGGAGAGTATTCCAAATGACCTCAGTATGGGAAGCTCCTTCTCTCATTCCCTATGCAAGAGACCACACCAAATCAGAAAGCTCCCTCATGGAAGAAGCTCTGGGCTCTGGGATGGGAGCGTGTGCAGGGCTTGGTGTGGGGGGAGTCCTCCTCTGCTCCCTGCTGAACCATGGACCCGAACTACCTACTTGCCTCTGTGACTTCCTTGTCTTGGTGAGTATCTCAAACTGCTGCCTGAGTCCCTCCCTAGGTGGCCCAGAGGAAAAGTTCCTGTATTTCTGAAACCTACTTTTGAGGTTCAAGCTTTCTGACGGACTGCAGGAGGACAGTAATTGTGTGTCAAGGAGGATCTTCATCCTTGGAGTCTGCATCCTTGGTGATACTGAAATCCATGGGGCCAAGGTTCTGGGCAACCTGTTCTAGGTGACCCTGCTTAAGCAGGGGGTTGGGCTAGATGATCTCCAAATCTGCATCCTCAACTGTTTTGCGATGCTGTGATCCTGTGGGTCTGCTGTCTGGTCTGGGCTGTAAGCATGTGGCCTGTTGTGTTTCTCATTCCCCTGTTGGCCCTATAAAGTGTCCGCACAGCAGAGAAGTGAGCCCTTACACAAACATGCCGTGGAGGTGGATCTGCGGGGGGACGGGGAAGGTCAGCAGGGCACAGCCACACCAGGACATCCAGGCATCCTCCATGCTGGCATCCTCCATGCTCTGGCCTCCTGCACATGCTTCTCTCCATCCCGGGCTTGTGAGCATCTGCACCCGTGGGCTGCTCTTGTCCCCTGAGGGCAACAGCAGCAAAGCCACTAGTGGTGACTTTGCATTTGTCCCTCTGCAGCACCTGGCTCCAAGGGCTGCCGAGGGGGGAAACCTGTCCTGCTTTGCCCTTGCTGCAGCCCTGGCAGTGCTCTTGGGTCCCTTCTGCTCTCCCTTTGCTTTGTATAAGCGCCTTTCCTATTTAAGTGTCACAGATCACTGCACCAGCTGATTAGCCTATACATGGCTGGAATACAAAAGAGCAAGTCCCCAAGTTGTAGGTAAGACCTTTTGTGAGATTGACTGACTCAAAATAAAACAGAAATTGGCTCTGAGCTTTTGAGAATCTGTCTCTTCCACAGGCCATGGGAAAGCAGAGCAAGGGGTAGCACTTCATAATTAATTATGAATTTATAATTAATCTGAAGCTGGAATCAACAGCCTGTTAGTGCTACTGCTGCTACTTGCTCTGTCCTCCTGCAGTCTGTCAGAGAGTTTGAACCTCTGAAGCAGGTTTCAAAAATTCAAGACCTTTTCCTATGAAGCTTGCATATTTTTTAGCCTATTAGTCTTGCACACAGCTCTGCTTTTTGAGACTTTTTTTCTGTTCAGGGAACTAGATCAATAGCTGTGCTTTGGGTCTCTTGACTATACATGTGAGCACAAACAAAAGTAGCCCCTCTACACACAGGGTAGGAATACTGTGTTTATTTGCATATGCTTAGGTGTAGTTTGAGAGATTAGTTCTTTTTGCAAATAAATAATGCAAAAATATTCCATACTTCTGCTGTGCATAATCCTATGTTCATCTTATACAAAGGCTTTATTTTGTACAATAAACACAACAAAACTTCTCTCCCTGCAGAATTCTGCAGGGCTTACACAGATTGGTGGGGTGGGATTTTGGAAAGCATTGGAGACTGACCTTTCTCTACCTCCCCCCTAAAGCCGGTGGTTAAAATTCCAGCTGACTTCAAGGAGAGCAGAGCGGGGTCAGTGTTGAACACTTTGGAAAATCCCACCTGTAAAGCCTGCAGAGTTCATTATTGGGGCAAAATTTTGTACAAAGCCCAGCAGGGACATACAGAAATTGTTAGCAGCTTATTAATGGCCTCCACAGTGGATGTGTGCATTGAATTTAATTGGGCTGTATCCCAGTAAGATTCTGATGTGCTTCTGATTAATTTTTGCTACAGTCTACCCTCTGCTTCTTCACTTAGAAACTGGACAGACACTTCATGTTTGGACTTGCGTTAAGGACCAGCATTGAAATAAAGTATACAGGTAATTATTTATTATGCACTGAGGGAAGGGCTATGTAGATCTTTAGTTAAAATAATCAGGTGCCAGCAATTTTGGATTAATCCCTCTTAATGTAGACTGAAATAAAACAGTGCTAAATGTGATGTTATTTATTATGTCTCCTTCCCATTTGGGGGTACAAGCATGCTTAAGTTTCTTTGTATAGGAACAAGTTAGTAATGTTGCAATCTAAAGTAGGTTTTGAGCACAGCGGCGCGCTCAAAAGGGCAGGTTATATTTATTCAGTGTTGTGTCAAGGGCTTGGTGCTTGCTAACTACAATTAGACAGTTCTTCTGGAGGTCTGGGCCCAAATAACGAAGATGTTCTTGCAGAGTATAAAAGGACTATTGTGCTGGTGATTGGATATTGAAGGGTGAGAAGGTCTCTCCCTCCTGTTATTACTTGAACTGGGTTACTTTTATGTAAATCCAGTGATGAAGAGAACTGACAAGACTGTGACATAAAGAAATTGCACTTTTTTTCACTGAAACAGAGTTTTTATTGTAGAGTCATAATGTATTAGTCCTATGCGAAGGAAATAAAGAGATGCTGTTGAAAATCCTATAATTAGCAGCTTAAGGTATAAACCATATAGGACTCTGTGTTTTACCATAAGCCCCCTAATTAGCTTTGTAGGGTCTGTTTAAAAGCAAACAGACATGCATCCTTATCACTAAACAATTATTTGCAAATAAACTCTTTCTCAACATATCTTGGGAAAACACAGGATTATTAGTTGGCAGAGTTAAGCCAGCTGAGTAGCTGAAAAAGCATGAAAAGAACTACAGAAGTTCTTTTTAGAATCCTGCTCTCGTTGGCTTTATTTCTCTATAGCTTGATTTATCAAGAGGAGAATACAGTATTTGGTTTCCCCACAAGTAAGCTCTTTTCATGTTTTGTCTTTGAAATGAAAATTGTCTTTTGGAACAAATATCTGCTCTATCAGATAACTGCATGCTTGTCATCCCTAACAGTGTGCTGGCAGGAAGGCTGGGCGAGGATTTTTCTGCAGTACATTGAGTACAGATTGCTGGCACTAGATCAAGAATCAATTCCTGTGATATCGAAATATTGACTTTGCATGGCCACTCTGATTTAAATCCTTATCATTCTTGACTTTGTAGGCTACATACATTCTGCAAACATTTTTCATGTGGGCCTGAGAATAAACATCTTTACAGCTGCCTGGCCATTTCTAGCAGAGAAACAAAGGGGCTGTATGTGAATGCGTGCATGGGAGTGAGATTGCCAGCAGATTAATGCAACTGCCACATCTATGTGCAGCCCATTTGGAAGAACTTTGGGAGGGTATTTTTAATACTTGGAATTATGCAGTGTTGTCCCTTTGAGTGTAAATATTGGTTACATCGCTCAGGCTAGACGGGTGTTGACCACAGAGCTGAAAAAGGGAGAATGCAAATAGATATCCTAAAACTATTATTAAAACATTTAAAAATCTTTGTGATGTAAAATAATAATAAAAAAGTAAAGATAATTTCCCATAGGCAATCAGAACACCTATTAAGTTTGCAACAATGTTTAATTGGCATTATAGTATGCTTCAGTGAGGAAGACAATGGATCTTGCGGGTGTGCAAGTGGAACGCATTTGCATTGCATAGATGATTAAAATAGATTTGATTGCATTTGTCTGAAGCCTAGCAAGCGAGGGCACATCTGCCGCGTTCGATGTGCCCTGTGTTTCCTAGAACTAATGGAGTGCACTGAGTCACCGTGAGACAGGCTTTTACCTCAGAAGGTCCCACTGCACCTTCTGTCGCGTGGCCTGCTTCTGTGTTCGCCCTGGAGAGTTCTTCTTATAAAGAATTGATGTAAAGTGGAGCAAGGGGGAAGGATTCAGTGCAGCGAACCTGTCTTCATCTGGTTATGTGAGAGCCCTTGGGCTTTCTACTGCTTCAAGGTAGAATTTATAAGGTGAGATGAAAGGTAATTTAAGTCATTAATTTGTGTTAAGAGCTGGCAGAACAACAACAGTGCATTTAATCTCGCCTTGGAAAAAAATGGCGATTTGCAGAGTAGGGGTCAGAATTAAGGGTCTGATTTCTTCTGCTCAGCGTAAAAAGCACTGTTTCTAATTTAAGATTTTTATTTACTTAAAACACAAAGCTGAGTTCATTGACTTTGAAAAAAATGATAAATCTTGGAGCTTTAAACATAATACGTCAAGCCATATAGGAGCAATTAATTAACAATACTAAAATGTTTTGCCTGTGCTTTTCATTACTTTACCATCCAGTTTCAGCAATATCAATATGTTTCCTGCTTAGATGTGTGTCCCCACACGCAGGCTGCATGAGCCCAGCCTGGAGCATGGAGGGCAGCGAGACACCGAGGGCTCTGCCCCGTTGTAGGTGGCATGAAACCTGCTCCTGGCGAGCTCAGCTCTCCCTTCTGACCCACGCCGCTGTGGGGCCTCGTGGCAGAGGAGTCACTTGTGTTACTCTTGTCCCTCTCTGTTATTTTCTACCGTGGCTGGTTCATCCCAGGGCCCCTCACCTGGGCCCTCGCTATTGATCGCTGCTCGCACTGTTCTCCGCGCTCCAAGACAACGTCTATTTTTGTTGTCTTTGAGCTCTCTCCGCCCACGCCGCGCGCTGCCGTCCCTGATTCTCACAGCATCTCTGCCTTTCATGTTCCAAAGGACTGCTCTTTCTTCTCTAGAAATACCTCCTAAAAACACACTCTTCTCAGATCAAAGAGTGAAATAAAGATGAGCTGGCTTGACTGGGAGAATCTGGAAAATATTCCTGCAGCTGATGAAAGCAGCTTGTCCCGGGCACGAGTATTTAGGACTGGCCGGATATGTTCAAAGGCAGCAGTGACGAGGCCTTTCTGAAAGGTTCCCTGGGTCACCCTGGCGTGGCCATCTCCTACAGCCCCTGGGGGCCAGGCCCTAGTGGGAGCATGGTGGACAGCCTGGCTTAGTCCCTCCTGCTCCTGTCGGGCCTTGTGTGTTCCTCACCCTGCCTTTCCCTCCTGCTCCTGGCTCGTATCATCCTTACCGAGACGGTGGCCCTGCACTCGCTCTGGTGTTGCCGCTTCCTTGCTTTTGACCCCTGTGGCTCATTTCCCTTGGGAATGGCCATAGCCTTCGCTGTGCCCTTCTCTGACTGAGTGGGGCACATGGACCTTCTGCCTCATCCTTGTCCATGGGGCCTCCCTGCAGCCTCCCTTTCCTGAGCTCCTGCTGCTCCTGACCATGGAGCTGCCTGCCTTGCGAGACACACGCCACATACATCGGATGGGGACCATGTGGAGGAGGGGTGCACACGTGCCGGAGTTTTATTCACACAATCTTTTATTTGAAAAATAAGCAGGAATTTAATGTATGAACATGGTTAATAATTCAAGTTTGCCTGTTGTGAGCCTCATTTTAATAATCTGTGTGCTTCGTTTTTTTCCCGTTTCTTGAATAAAGTATTTGCATAGGGAAAAGAGTGCTCACAAAAAAAAATTCTCACCACTTATTGCCAAAGATTTTCCCTTCAGCTTTGTTGCTACCTAATCTTGGACCCTGGAGGCAAGGTGCACATATTAACCTGTCAGAGCAATGTTAAAATTGTGTGACACTTAAGAATATAGTCAGAAAGTCTATAAAACCATCATAATGGCTCTGTTTTTCCTCCTCATCTGGTCAGGCACAATAACAGCATTTCTCCATATACTGTACGACTGACCCTATTGTATTTTTAATGTGGAGGGGCTTTTCAGAAGAGCGCTGGCCAGAGAAATGCATGCCTTCACTTGCGTTCACCTCCAGAGTGAAGCCTCTAAAAATTCAAGATTCAGATGTTGGGAGCCACAATTCAAGGCCTTTTTAGAGTATTGCTGGGCTGCGAAAAGCAGCAGAATAAGAGCTACAGCTGAGTCCTTTTTGTGCTCAAGCAGCTGCTTGACTAAAGCATGAGCTGTTAATTCAGTAGAAAAATTAAGAAGCTGCCTGACCTGTATCTGCTTATGCACAATTCCCTTTTATAGATTAACGATGATTATTTGCTTGCTGTGAATATCCTACTGGACTGAGACACTTTATTCATTTGTAGAGAAGGTCTGCATCCTTTGGAGCTGTTGACTACCCTTTCTGAGGATTGAGAGGTAAAACCAGACAAGGCAAAGAAAAGCTTGAATAGTTAGGAATGATGATTAATATAATCTCCTTTGAATACTGTTTTCCCTTATAGGTTTGCTAAACATATATTTAAGCATTATAAGTATATATTTAAGCACCCGGTGTCAGAGTCTGGAAAACAAGCGTTGCAGATGAGCACCCTGGATCTACAGCTGTCGGCACGCCCCATGTAGCAGTCCTCACTGCTGTGGGTACTGCTATTTAGAGTTCTATAAATTTCCATACATTTCTATATCTAAGTTATGCAGTATTTCATACCAGTCCATGTGTATATTAATTCAAAAGTGAGCTAAAAGCTGTTCCCGGGTGACAACACGGAGAGCAAACTGAAGAAATGTGGCTTTCAGCTTCAGTAGTGCTTATTTGAGATACACGCCTAGAATTTTCTTTATCAGGGCATATAAATAGATAGTGGCATCTATGCCCATCCATGAAGAAATATGCTTTGGAATATAAAAATCATAATTAATACTCAGATCATGAATTTGTAGATTTCATTTTTATTCAGATAAGGGAAAATGCTTCTTGTTTGCGAGTCAGTAAGCATGTACACGCTAAAAAATTGTTTACCGTGTTTCAGAAACACAAACATAAGGCTAAATTAAGCTTGATCAGCCAAGTCTGACTGTATCCTCTTTAATACTGCACGGTTGGCAAGTCTAATCTTGAAGCTTGCAAGCCATGAAAAAAAGCATAATTTTCAGACACCTTTGGGAGAGAAGATCCTTTCCTGGTAGCTAAGAAGTTTCTCTCAGTACCTCAAAAAGAAAAAATATATTCATATGCAACAGAAAAAGCTTCATTTGAAGGCAAAAATAGTGCGTTTCTGTCATGAGCTCCAATTAACTTGCTCTGGTGATGTCGCTCTGGTGATGGACAGAGAAATAGTCATTTGCTTTCCTAAATTCTGCAGCAGAAAATGAGACATGAGTCAGGAGGATACAAGAGGGCAGAACTCATTTTTTTTTTTAATTACTTTTATTCAGGTTATATCATCCAGCAGATGTTCAAGTTTCCTTCTGAGATGTTGAATCCGATGAGACTTCTCCCTGATACATATATAAGGGTTTGTATCTTAATGCTAACAGGGACGTGTACATAGCAAACAGTGTTCCTGTTCTCTGCTCAAGGATATAATAGGCCACCAACACTTTGCCTGTAAAAGGGAGGAGGAGGAAACACTACAAAAAATGTGGTCAAATAACATGAGAGTTCTCACTGCCAAGCAGGTAGCCAGGGAAGTATTTAACCTTTTCCTAGGGTGGTGTACGTCCATAACAAGGCCTGCTTTTGAGAAGACCAATGTAACTCACAGCTGAGTGGCAATCTTTGGATGGGTTGTGTATGTGTATGTAGCAATGTACACTTCGTAACTGAGTTTTGAGTGGCCACATCTGTTTTCTGCAGTTCTGTATGTGGCCAGTAAACTTCAAGCTCTAGCAGGATGAGTTCTAGTTCTCACTTGTTATGTCTATTTTTTCATCTGCAAGGCTGATTTGGCTGAGGGCTGAAGTTGCCCCTTCAGAGGAACCATCCTGTTAGGTACTTCCTAGGCTGTCGGCAGCGCTGAATCCAGCCTTCTGTCCTGTACCTCAGCTCCACTCCTCTCCAGTAAGAATAATGAGACTCTGTTATCAACCTAAGAAAATAAAGGTATAATTCTGCAAACACTTTGGTACTTACACCATGAGTGACTAGAAATTCTGTTGAAAGTAGTCAGCTCATCTGAGGAATGCAAGGACGTGTTATTTAGAGGAATCATTGAATAGGTTTTGCTGAAGATGAATGGACTTGATTATAATATTTTTTGCTCATTTCCTGGTCTCTCTCTCTCTTTTTTTTTTTTTTTTTTTTTTAAGGAAATGAGGAGGATAGGGAATTTTGGACTTGCATTGCCTAGAGATTTCAGATTTTCAGTTCCTCTTTTGTTTTGGCCTATAGCTTTTTAATGGAGAGGGACAAAGAAAAAGGGCTGGACTTTCTACATATGTCATTGTTTTTTACTACAAGATCTGTAAACACTATTTTCCTCTGGGAGAGCACCTTTAAATATTTTACTGTGGATGGTTCTTCCTTATGCTCTCTTCAAGCACCAGTGATTAGGTAACAACTGCTTGGCCTCATGACTTTGGATATGATTCCTATCTCTTCTGCTTCTGAAGGAATGCAGAATGGCTGGGACAGAGTGATAAAGGCAACATAGAAAAAAGTAAGTCCAATAATAATAAATAATAAAACAATAGGTTAGTCCAATAAACACAGGGAAAAGCTTGAATCTAAGAACCTCTGGACAGAAACTACCTTATCTGCTCTACTTTAAAGTTATTTTAAAGTCTCAAAGGTCTCCGAAGACTATTTTCTATGTAAATCTGGGATGCTTTGTCACCATAAATCTATATTTCAGTATTTAAAACATAGGAAATGAGTTGTGGATAAAATGGAACTGCCTGAATGAATTTTGACAACTGTTCTTATATGCACCATTTATTTTTTACTTTTTTATTTTTTACAGATGTGGATGGTAACTAAGCCAGTAACGTAAACTTGTATCCAGATAGTTTTAAAACAAGTATTATTGGCCTGGCTCATAGTAATAATGTAGTTTAGTTATAAAAAAGCTCTCATTGCAAACAACTTCAGGCTTACAATATGTATCAACCTATTGAATATATAGGCAACATTTTCATCCATATCTGAAATGCCCTGACATGGAGTGGCTGATTCATAGCTGATTCAGAGCACAAATAAAACCCCTGCATATTCAGGAAGGGAAGTAAAGGCTATTTTAAATTTATGAGGAGCTGGAATTCATGTGTTAAGTTCCACTGGTGAAAGAGAGGGTATCGCGTGCTTGGCTTTACAGACCAAGCAGAGATTGGCTTTAAATTTCTGCTTCCAAAGAATCACCTTTTCTCACCATCACATGACTAGCAAGTTGTACTTCTGGTTTCTCTGGCTCGGCAGTGGCATCGCTGTGGATCAGCAGGGCCAGATCATGTGGCTCTCTATGTGTGTTTTGAAGTTGGCATGTGACCTTGGGCCCGCCTGTGACTAGCCTGGAAGTTGTGGCTGTAGAAAGGAGCTCGTGTGATTGCGAGATACCCCAGTGCACAAGGAGTTTTGCAGATACTCGTTGTTAGGTGAGAGATTTTTTTGCAGCATTCTCTGCATTGAAATCCTGAAGCCTCTTCTGATTTAGGGTTGTTTGCTCCTTTCTTTCCCCCCTTTGTTTAAGCTTGTTTCCCTCCCCCCATCTGTGCTCATTTAAGATTCTCCCAAATGGATGCAAATGGCACTTATTACAAGAACAGAAAATCACTTCTGGTTAAAAGCTATCCCCAGCATGTTTTAATGTTCAAATTAGAGTACCTTCCCCAATGCTAAAACGGGGCTTATAATGGAAATGCTGCCATCCTCACCATACTCTCATGTGCCTGTTGCTCTTTTGTCCTGCAAGTTATTAAAATCTAGCCTGGTTGCCTAAGAGACGGGGTAGCTACTTAGCAGATATTTAGCCATCAGTAAAAATTAATGTCCTACCATGTATTTATTGGAAAAATACACTTAATTAAGTGCTCAAGTTATACAAGCCACCCACCAACTACAAGTGTGTTCTGGCAGCAGAAGTATTGTTGTTACCGTGGTTCTGCTTCATGATGTTATTTTCTTAAGTAAATGCATTTTTCAGCCTAACAGTTCTGCCTACAGCATATTGATAAGATAACTGTGCACTAAAGGGAGCCCTAGTATTTTTAGTCTCCATTTCCAGCTACCAGTAGTTCATTAGTGACACTGTTGCAAGAGTGTTGATTCATTAAGAGTCTTTTCATTAACAGTCTGACATTCATATGTAAAAGAAAAAGCCAGGAAAAGCAACAGGGCACTCAGCATTTTCTGCTAGTGCTCTGGTACTTTTATCATTGGTAATGTCAACAGATGAGCTGGAAGGCTTCAAGGCTGTAGATTTTAAGCTGGAGCCAAACGTGTTCAATTTGGTTTACTAGTGTGCATGCTTACTAACATTCCCTGGGAAAATACCTATTCTGCAGGTGTAGGCGATTTAGTAGGTGGAAAAAGCTTGGGAAAACCACATGTGAAAATTCTGTTTTTAAATTGCTTTTAATTGAAGCCTTAAAAGCTAATATGGAAACACAGGGGGAAATACGACTTTCGCTCTGTTATTTAAACAGGCTGTTGGCCATATCCCTAAACTTTATATGGCTTTGAATAGATTAGGAGTTCTCTGCTAAACTATCAGATAAGTCATGCTCATGTAAATTCCTAGCAAATATATAAATATGAATTTTTCATTGTTTATAATTGTCATTTAATTGTGAGGCTTAACATTTATATAGCACTTGATACTTTAAGCATTTTACAAATATTAACTAATTAATAAAAACATCTGAGCAACCCTTCTGAGACTGTCAGATTCCAAAAAGGTGAATTCCTCTTTTTAGAAAAAGGGACTGTTCAGACAAACACTGTAAGCCTTTAAATGGCAAATCCAAAATGACACAGTGGGATACCATTTCATGCCTGAAACCTGAGCACAAAGCCTTCTTTTTTTCCAAGATTTTTTTTTTCCCAGTCTTGTAAATAAATACTAGCTAATGACTTCTCTTAGGAAGCAAAGGGGAGGCAGGCCAGAGATGAGCTTGACATTGGCACTTACTTTGTTTTCAGCTGCAGTATAGTATTTCATTAGAATATAATATTACGTTGACTTATGCATTCATTCAATCATGAAATTCAACAGGACTTTTCAGTTCCGTCATCAAAAACAAGCAAGGAGAGCAGCAAAGCAAAGCATACGGTTTTGACCCTTGCTCTCCTTGCTGAGAATTTGACCAACAAAATTCTGGCCCTTACGTCCTTTGCGAGTTATTTGGGCTCTAAAAGCTCTGATTTAATGGTGCACAGCAATGTGAATGCCTCTGGCTTGCAATCAAACCTTATAAAAAAAATATCCCAACAACCTACAAATATTATTTGCAAACTTTAAGCTACACTAACCCTCAGTTTTCGTACACTCAGGCCTTTGCTTCCCATGATGATCTTTCATTTCTGTTCACCTCTGCCTCAGTCAAAATGAGGACATTTCATAACACACGTGATGACCCAGCTGTTATTACTGTATGTTTTTATATGCAGTATTGTGTCTGTAGACCAATCAGGACAAACCAGAAGTCTGCTCTACGTATATTAGAAGTTAAGATGAGAGTGAGGTAAGGGCAAAAATAAGCTAGGCAAGAAGGAGCCATAACTATTTTTTAAAAAACTTTTCTCCTCGGAAATTCTCTTTCTGAGAAACAATAATTTAAAAAAATGTTGATGTATGTGGTGAATACGTAGCATAGCCTGTCAGAACTATTTGTGTTTTTTAAGGAATTTCTAAACAGGCTTTCCAGTTTGTGAGCAGTGTTAGCCATAACAGCAGGACAGCCAACACGGAGTAGTTGCTGCATAATCACCATAGGGTTATTTCACTGGGAGAGCAGTGTTAGGGCTGAGTGTTTGGTAGCAGAGAAAGTTAATCCAAGAATCAAATTGTAAGAAGGGGTGTGAGGAAGGAAAATGCAGCTAACATATAAACAAGGGGAGAGTCAGAACCCATCGAACAGTTTGATCTGTTGCTGTGTTGCTGGGATGTCTAATTAATGTGTAACATATAAGATCTAATTTGAACATGATGAAAAAAATATTAAAGTTAATACAGGTGTGATTTCACAAGAGATGTGCCATTTATTTTGTTTGACAGCCTGGGAAAACTGAATGAAAATGAAAGCTGGAGTGTATGACTGTGGCATACTCATTATCTAAGTAGAATTTCAGCTCTAAAGCAGCTTTCAGCAATTCCTGATCACAGCTCCAGTACATATTGCTCAACCCGCTACATCAATATTTATTCATTTTGGATAACCAGCCAATATCATACAGCTCAATCTACATTTTGGAGCATTTTTTCTTTCTCAAGAGCTGTATTTGAGCCTGTCAGGTCTACAAATGTGACCTCAAGCACAAGCTTTGGGCCCCATTATAGAATGAATGGCTGTTTTGACAGCCGTCCTTGTATGGCAAAGACAACAATTTAATATTATGAAATGAAAGGAGACAAAAATAAAGGGAAAAAACACCCTTCAAATGAACTACCCTGGATAAAAGTGGCTGGTTGTACTACTATTACTGGAGCAGAAGGGAAATTATTAACTGCTAGGTGTGAACTTACAAGGTCTGTTCACATTAATAAATTAAAATACTCTCAAAACATCACTGGCAAATCTTAGCAGACTGGACAACAGCTCTGGAGCAGAAGCAAAGATTAATCATAAATATTTAGAAATAGAACAATTTAGAGAGTCCATGCTGTGTTGTATTTTGAACATGATTCTTGCAAATAATGCTTTATAAAGAAGAAAATTAAACAAAAAAGAAAAGCAACAGATCTCGAAGTAAGGATTTACAAGCTAGCCCATCAACAGAACAAAATTCTTAAGCTAATCAGTCGTTGCATGACTTGTGCCCTGAATCTGTATTTTAAAGTATTTAAGAAATACTTAAATAATATATTAATAAAAAATACATCCTCAGCCAAGTCAAGCATATTCATAAATACTATTTCCAAATATGCTATATGCTTTTCAGCTTACTTAGCATCATTTCAATGGCCCTGCTGAAAAGCTCCCCTGTCCCCTTCGTGCCAACCCCAGGCAGCAGGTTTGCTTTAATCAGGCTGTGCAAAATGCACTTGCCTCCTCTCCTCCTCACGAGACACCTTGGCAGTCCTGTTTTCAAAAAGAAGTAAAGAGCAGGTTCTCACTCACCATTTTGTGTCTTATACTTCTACCATGATCCAGGTCAAAAAAGTCTCTGACTATTCAAAGTGAGTTTCCCTTTCTTCTCTTATTTTTGAGGTGGTGGCAGGAGTCCCATGGGGCTACAGGGGAAGATCTGGCTCAGATATGCAAGTGCAGAGACTGCTGCTTTAGTAACATGAGGTGTTTGGGCATCTTGAATTGGTACCATCCCGCTTGCAAAGAGGAGTTTGGGTTTTGTAACGTTGTGGAAAAACAGTGTTTTGAGGAAAGCTGTAGAGTAAATCAATATGGGAAGTCTAACGAAGTCCCAGAGCAGGTATATCAGAGACCAAAGCTGCAGATTTTGGGATGGATATATATATAATATATAGTAATATACAGTCCTTCATATACAGCAACTGCTGGGCAGGAAATGCTGTTATCCCCTTTGTATATTTGTTTTGCAATGTTTCTTATCTTTTATGACCTAAAAGCTCTTAAGGTGTGGACATTTTCCCATGACTTTGCAGAACCTGGGGTTTCCTGTGACCCCCCTGTAAGGAATTTCATGTAGTATTAAGGAAGGCTGAATGATCCATCTTTTTCTAGATCAACTATAATTTTAGCAAAAGTGTGAGAAGACTGGCCCCAACCCTCAGTGGTCAGGAATGAGCCAGGGCAGTAAGTCTAGTTTGTCTTAGCTTTTGGAAAGTTATTTGGTGCAATGTTTCGAAGATTAAATTTTAAGTTATGTCTCTTGGTGCAGTTTTCCCAGTCTATTTGCTATGCTTTGGTTGATTTTTGTTTCTTTTTCCAGTGGTTTTTTTTTTGTTCTGAAAAACAATATTCTTTTAAATAACAGAATATCCCTTTTCTCTTCATAGCACGGTTTTAAAATGATGCTTTTTTTTTCAGTTAGAGATTATGTTAATGGTTTAGATTTCTCTGATGTTTCTCTATTGCTGTTGATATCTGCAGCTGCTCAGATATTTAATATACTTCTATTTTGAAAAATACTTTTTGATAAAAAATAGAATAAACTCTCCCTGTCCCCTGTTCAAGGGAGAATTCAAGGTTCAAGATCGTGAATTCAAGGACCCTTAAAGTTTTCCTTTTTTTGATCATACTCCAATAGGAAGCACCATAAGCAAGCATTGCAGGGCACCATGCCATGACCAAGCTGGGTAAAGAAGAAAATCCCTGGGGGCAGCTCAACACCATGAACGGGTGCAGTTGTGCGGAGGGAATCACCGGAAGACCTGAGCTTTCAAATGTAAAGATTAAGAGCATTTTCTCTCTGTTAGCGTGGTGGCTGCTGGAGCGATGCTGTGCAAGGAGCAGTGCTTCAACAGTGGGAAGTGCGGATGCAGGCGGCAGGAGCTGGAAATGCTTTGGAATAAGGGGAGCTGGAAGTAAGAAAAGTGCAAATACAGTAAAAATAGGAGGAGAAGGAGGTTGATAAAGGCAATTTTCAAATAGTAAGAAGATGTCAGAGCTGGAGAGGGCAGTGCTGCAACTGCCATGAGACCACCAGCAGCTAGTGCCCTATGCCAACAGGAGTAAGGGTCTCTCTGCTTCCATGGGAGGAGAAACTGGGGTGGATGGACATGCTTGCAGGCGTCCTGCAGCAGTGCCGGAGCGTGGCCAGCTCCTCGAAAGCCGCCTGATGCCGTGCCCACAAGGCCCGTCCATGCCGAGCTGAGTGGCGCTCAGGCATGCGGCCTGCGCTGGGGCCGGCCGTCGAGGTGGGGACCATCACCGAGGAGCCAGGAGGGGAGCTTCGCAGGCAGCTCTACTGAGGACTGTAGTCAGACCTCCGGTATTCGTGGTGGCCAAGGAGGAGAGACGGAGATGAGCTCTCCACAGGCCGTCAGCTCGCTGCGACCCCGCGTTTCTCGAGCAGCATCACGTCCCCGCTCGCCTCACACTGTCACATCTGTGTGCACACGCTGCCAAGTGCTTTAGGTGTGAAGCATGGGGTGACAGGAAATGGGGGGGCAGAAAGGGAAAGAGAGGAGGCAACACTGACAAGGTTTGCGTGTGGCTGAAGGACGAAGTAGGGAGAGGTCCTGCAGGAGGGAGGGAGGAGGCTGATTAGATAGCCTAATACATTTTTTTCTTCAGCATTTAATTTCCTTAGGAGTATATGCAGCGTTTTTTGTGACAGTGATAGATAATGAAGGAGTCAAAAGATAATAAGCTCAGTATTCAGAGAAGATCCTGAGAAGTAATGTTACAGGTCTGTTTGGAAAGTTACAATTCTCTGGTGAGAGGAGATGGATGGGTTGGCTGGATGCCCCGTGAGATTTTTCTCAGTCAATCTAAAATTAATTCTCTTTCATAATTAAAATATATTTTATATTTTTAGAAGCAGATTTTTAAGTGACTTTTTTTCCTTACTTCTCTTTACTGTGTAGCAGAAAAAGGCCACTTTAATTGCTAGTTTGCCTGATTTAGGATGAAAACCCCCCCAGGATGTTCATGTCTGCCTCTCTTAGCTACTCATTTGATCATGTACCCATTGTATAAGCTGTAATCTATTTATCCTCGCAATAGATCTTTAAGGCACTGAACTGCTACTGTTAATTTATAGATAAAGAGCTGAGGCACAGTCAGACAATGCCATTTTCCTAAAATCCCACACGAAGTGGAGAGTAGGCCAGGAAATAAAACTGTATTCTCTAGCCTTGGACTGTTCTCACTGCATGGACAGCTGGGGTCAATACTTACATCAGAAGATGAGTTGAAACGAGCTCTGCATCTTGCAATCTTCTCAGCCTGCATGGAATCATACAGTGATGTTCAGTCTTGGGGATCCTCATGGCATGAGGGGCCAAGTGGAGTTTTCAAAAAGATGCTGCTGTTTTTGCTTGATCCTCTGGCAGTCAGTGGTAAAATTCCTACTGGTTTCAGCTAAAATGGTCATGTCACTGCTGGAGCCCTCTGGAAAAACTTAAATTTGTCATCATTTTGTTTTTTTTCAGCTTGCTTTGGTCAAAACTTCCTTTGGGGTCAACTCAAACCAGTTCCCCCCCACATCTCCATGCTTCATCTTGTCTGTCTAACCAAGAACACCCTGTTGCTGACCCCAGCCTAAGAGCCTGCTTCTGTTTCCATTAAAGACAGTGTAAGTCTCACATCAGATACAGGAAAAACAGCAGCAGCTGACCCTAATTTAACATAGCTGCAAACTGGAAGATGGAAATTCAATAATATATGTTGGCTGATTTCCTGGTGCTCCCAGACACGGGATCACTGCAATTCATCTGAATTCCAGTTTACCCTATAGATCTACAATGAGGCAATTAACCCTTTAAATAGTTCAACTATTTCCAGATCAATCACACAGCATACTTCTATATTTTATTAATTACATAATGAAAATCTTCCTCCTTCTGTTTCCTATTGCATTCTGTGCTGTGTATAAATATATCCACTGTCTGCCAAGTCACAGTTGCAGAGACCTACTGTGGAAAATGCAACCAGAAAGATCTGGAGAAACATATCGAGAGAAATCCGCTTTAATACGATGCTTCAGATTGAATGCCTGCAGTGCTACACGGCAAATTTAAAGCAAAAATCCACACCTCATTAACAATGAATCCTGATGAGTAAGTTAAGTAGAAGAAACATCAATAATTTATGGTGATGAACTCAGCATTTTCTCTCTCCCTTTTTCTTTGTGTATTGCATCTGTCTTTGGAAGCCTGCAGTATGTTACAAATGAAGTGTCAGAGATGAGTTAGAAAGAAAAAAGCTAGAAGCTTTTCCAGGGAGACAGAGAATAAATATAGAGCTCCACAAAACACACATGGTTTGGACAGTTAAGAATTTTTAATCACACAATGTTTTATCTTCTCAAAACTTCCCAAGTGGCAAAATATGTCCCCAGGAAAAGAAATGACAGCAAAAGGAAAGCAAAGAAAACCACACAACAAAATTTAAATCAGAAAGTATGCTATAGTTCAGAATCCTTTTTTTCTCTGAACGATAAGAGGTTATTAATAGTCATGACTATGATCAATTTTACTCAAAGAAGGCTGCCATTTTATGGTGGGCAAATGCCTTACAGATACTTTGGCTGAAATAAAAGTGGAAACAGGCCAAGGTGTCATTTGTAACAGGCCATTTGGATGTATAGTTGCATTTTGCGTTGCTTTTGTCAGTCTGTGCTGCTCTTCTTTTCAGTTGCCTAGTATGGCTTTACTGTAAAGCTTTATCCCAAAGTAGTTCCCAGATCAGATATCCCATGTGAGGCAGTAGAAAGGACTTTTTTCAGCAGCTCTGCTATATGTTGATTATCTCTTTTGTGGAGCTCTATTACTGTTTCCTCCCTTTTCACAAAAGCAGTTGGCAAATTTCTGCTGGTGAAGGAAATTGAAGATGAAGCCAGGTGTTCCTTTGATTAATTTTTTTTTATTTTCAAAGGCTGTTAAAAATTCTGTTACCTTGAATGTAATAACATTTTTAAAAATAATATCATGAAGCTTTAAGTGAAGTAATTTCTTTGTTCAAAGTTACCCAGCTCTTTGCATGCTACATCTATTTCCTTATTCAAAGTCATGGTAAGAGAAAATTTCCTCATGTGCCTCTGCGTCCATTGTGGATGCTTTGGTTGAGATCAACACATACACGAACACACACTGAAGAGTAATTAAATCAAACCTCAGTGTTCCTGTAGTCAGTGTAATTCTGAGGTGAGGCCTCCCTTGTTTCAGCAATCACTAAACAAAAGAGGCGTTTGATTGTTGAGAACAAGGCCTGCAAAGAGCAGTAACATATTTTAGCAGACCAATCAATAGTGGGGAAGAAGAGTAAAGCTGTAACTCAAACCCTCCTTTGGCTCTGAAGTAGTAGCACTTTGCAAGCAAGACTGCTGCTTGGAGTTTAATTTGTTTATGGTAATCAGTGGGATCAGCTGAGGAAAGAATGAATTGATGTCTGTGGAGCTGTGGGGAATACTGTTAGGGATAGAGAGTTTGGTGCATGTAATAGTGAGTGTGAGGCAAAAGAGAGGAAAGTTATAACATGGTATGAAAATTATAGCCCTAATGGATATATGCTTTATAAAGAGCTTGTAGTATTAGGAAGTTTTATGCCTAGGTTTGTCTTTCAGGTCTGTGTCCCTTGATTAGCAGGAGTGAGAGAAGACCTAGGAGCTTGTTGTTTGTTTTGTTTTTTGCATGTGTGAAAATTGCTGTCCTATTTTTTCTTGAGTGCTATTGTCTTTTATTGACTTGCTTGGGAATACACTATGGGAAACAGTGATTACTTGTTTCTACAAATGTTACCTGGTTAGGGAAGAAGGGTGAGTTTTGTGATTGCACACATCTTGGGGTGTGTTTTGTTGATCTTGACATTTTATTTCTTTGGCACTTTGGTTCTATGGCTGGAAGTGCATGTTCTTGGGGCTGTGCAGCTGAGTTTCCAAATTCTGCATTTGTTCCTCATGGGTATGGTCAGGTTCCTTGTTTATGCACTGGACTAGGGGAGGTTTCCTACTGGTATGACTTTACTGAAGCTATAATTCAGTTTGAAGGGCAGATTCAGGAAACATTCTTCAGAATATGGTCTTGTAGGTCAAGTAAACTCTCTTCAGGTAGTGCAGTTTACAGTGCTAAATAACAACCACTACGTGGGGTTGCTTTTGCTGTTGTAGGAAGGGTATTTGCATGGTTTCCCTCCCTGCCCTCTAAGGCAGTCTGTCTCCTCAGAGATAGAGGTGCTCTTGTTGGGCTGAAGCTCTCTTGAGCTTATTGATGCCAATATTTTGCATGTTCTCTTATTTGTTTAGCTTTTTGTTTTGTAGAGAGGAAGGAAAATAAGATTAATTGGCACTTACTGACCACAGAGAGTCTAGTCAAAACCCAGAGAGGCAAATGAAGCCCTAATGCAAAGTGAGGAAGAGAAGCGAGCTGAGCAGTTGCTTTGATACTTCAGGTGGTGTGGAAGCAAGTGTGTGAACTGCTGTTCAGCAGAGGCATTAGTCTTCTTAGCAAATGTGTATTTAGCAAGTTATCTGTGCCATAACTACAAGTACAGGAATTGAGCTTCTTATCAAACAGGTAAGCAAATGTGTCAATGGTATTTTTAAATGCCTGCCATGGACAGTTATTTCTCAGGCACTATTTTACAGAGAATATAAAGATGCATGTGGCATGTGTACCCTATAATCCATGCTGCTTCAGAAGTGAGTCAAGGCTCTAACTTCCCCTCTTCCATATGGAGATTTTTCCTCTGAATGAGGATAGGCTGCAGGATTGATATGCATTATATAAACTTATTTCAGTTCTTTGGAGATACTGGCTGAAATGGGTCAGGGTGGTTTATTATTCTTAAGGGGTTTCACCCATA
This sequence comes from Nothoprocta perdicaria, assembly GCF_003342845.1. Taxonomy (NCBI): domain Eukaryota; kingdom Metazoa; phylum Chordata; class Aves; order Tinamiformes; family Tinamidae; genus Nothoprocta; species Nothoprocta perdicaria. The sequence continues at coordinate 2,093,278 of NW_020456176.1, forward strand.
TTTTGGGAGGTGGAGTGAGAAGGTTGAACATAAAAATGTAAACAACTATAGAGATAACAGAGAGTTTCTACTGATTTTTGTGTCACTCTGGTACAGGAAGAGCTTCTTATAGAGGTACTTCCACTGATTGTCTCAGATTCTAATTTTCCGTTCACTCCCCAGTAACTTGTAGGGAAAAAGTCTTGTTTGTACGGCCTTGTGCAACTGATGTGCCCTGTGTCACATGATGCCATAGCTGTCATATGCCTGTCCTCTCTGCTGTGGCCCCATGATGAAGATGTCAGGATGAAGTCCAAAACACTGGCTTCATGCCAGATGCCTATTTTCAAACTTCTCTTATTAAGCAAAACAGTGGATTTTAAATAGAGGATGGGGAAGTAACACTTCAATGGTCTATGAATGTTCAGAGCACAAAACAAACATTAAAGAACATTCCTGAGAGTAAATACTCACAAATAGTGCCTGACACAGACTAAGATGTAACATGTCTTTTAAAGCTAGCATCTTTCACACTGTTTACATGGTGCCTGCCTCCTCACTTGCACTACTAATACACTGGACTCCTTCCTGCTGATTTTCTGCTCCCACAGCCTGCTCTTATTTTGCATCCTGCAGCCCGGTGTCATCTGGTGAGCAAAATGCTCTCTGCTGCCTTGTTCTTTCTTCTGTCTTTCTGAAAAAGCCTTTCTCTCCAGCTCCAGCAAAGCAGGCCTTGGCTCCTATTAAACTCTGCCACCATATTTTAATGAGCATTTACAGCATCTCTTGAGGCAAGTCTGCTCATGGTGCTTGTACCCAGAATGTGCCCCTCTCCCCGTGATGACCATGATGATGACCTCAGTCAGCACCACATCTTGCTCTGCAGAGACCCTCTCCCCTCCCGCCTGGCGTCGCTGTTTGGGCCATGACTGGCTTCGCCTTAGGTGATAATGGGCCTGGGCAGCTCTGGAAGAGGAAGAGCTGCCCTTTCTGTAGTCCTGGCACAGTTGCCTGAGCGCATTAATTCTGCTCACCACTGCCCAGGGTGAGGAGGAGAATCAATCAAAGCGGTCAGATCAGATAATCACGGCCGTGCAAGCAGAGTGTCATCTGCCTACACAGCAAATTTTGGACCCTGTCCCAGGCATCTAAGTTCTCTCCCATATTTATGCTGGCATAAAATACACATCATTCTCCTCATGCAGCTGCCAGAAAGGAGAAGATACTCTGCAGTAGACCTGGACAGGATAGGAGCAATATTTATTACTGTAAAGAGGCTTTGCTTGTCCTCCAAGATGTATTACCATGATTGCTGATCAACGATGAGCTGGAATATACTGTCTTGCTTATTACCATGTTTTTGTTGTAAAAGACTGACATGAGAATATGCCTTAAGCACTGATACAACAGAACACAAATCCATGAACAACTTCATCTGTTGTGTCAATGCTAATTAGTGAGATAGAGAAAAGTAAAATATTGGTGTACATCTCTGGAGATTTCAATGGGACAGTTGTAGTGCTAGCTATAAACAAGCAAAGCTACAAGAATAACAAAGAATCTGATTTGAACAGGTGAGAAGAGGGGCAAGTAGTTGCTCTGCATGTGAATTGCTGGAGGAGAAGGGCTACAGTCTGTCCCCTCTGGCTGTTGAAGGTTGCTGTGCTGTAAATGTCAGGTACTTTGAGGTCTTGTTAGTCACTTTGGTCATCTCAGTATATGAGGTTCCTGATTTATATGTCAAGTCTGAAAGAGATATCTAAAGTCTTTGTTAGGCTTGCAGATGTTGCCAGTCAGGAAAGTCCTTGACATAAAAAGTGTGGGATTCATTAAGGAAAAATTAATATGATGGTTCTTTAAAGTGCTATGAAACCCTGGAGAATGCAAGGACACCTCAGTCCTCAGGGAGAGAGAGAAAAGAACATAATACATATCCTCTTTAGGGTGATTACATGATAACTTCTCAATAACAAACAAGTTTTCTAAGTGCTCATAAAGTCCATGGCACTAATTTTGTTTTGTGCTGTAAGGTAATTGTCGAAGTAACTCAGTTGTGGTCTTAAATCACAGAAGCCCTTGTGAATGGTGGGGGGAAGTGGTAGTTTAAAGAGAGGTTTTTAACAGAAATATTATTTTGAATGAAGATTATTCAGTTAGCTTGAGTGATGGATCAGCATGTGCAAAGATCTCCTTTGAGTCCAGAAACACCTTGTAAAGATTATGAGTAGCTGTTGGTTTTATTGTGAGGTTTTTTTTTTATGCAAAATATGCCAATGCCCTTTTATATGAAGTACTTTATGTGTATGATCTTGAGACGTATCTGATTATTTGTACTTACTAGCAATGTTTCTACTTCAGGAAAGGGGTTTTAATTAACCTGATGGTCTAGTTATTTTCATTACCTTTGTAGTTTCAGGTAGAAGCAATATCCATTGCTTCCCAGCCTCAATTACGGAGTCCAATGCTCTGTGCGGGTATATGAGCCGTGTGATCCAAATCATGGTTCTATTTTCCCATGACTTGGGAACTGGTTCCAAAAAATGTACAGTGAACATGTTTGTTTAAACTGGGGAAGTGTTTTAGAATGAAAAATATGGGGAAGGAAAGTATAATACCCTTCTTATTAGGGGGGAAGGAGGAGAAAACTGCAACCCTAAAATGAAGTATCAGTGAGCATTATCAGAAGTTTGCCATAACCACTAAAAAGCACCATGTGCCCTTCATAATTACTTGCTGAATGAGAGCAGGACATCACCACTACAGTCCATGTAAAGAGTAATGCCTGTGGATGCCATTTGTCTTTATTTTAAGACCGAGCCTGAATGCAGTTTATGGCACTCTGAGCCAAATACGAGTCACTGGTTTGGATGCTCTGGTTTCAGCATAGTGTGCCTGGGTGGAGTCCCTCATCCCTTAGGGAGCATGGAGCTGCCAAGCTAGATCACTGCTACGGTAGGCAAGCCACAATGTGAAATAAGTCTTCATAGGCCATATACTCTTTTTCTCATTAAATAATGTACTGAATTGTCCCTAAGCCAGTCCTAGAGGGTCAGTGGCTTGGTAACAAGCCAGCGCCTTGTTATAAGTTTTCTGGCACAAAACAGTAATATTTGTAACCATCTCTATTGATGTGCTAATGTAAGGAATTTGGGAACACTCACTTAAATGTCCCAAAAGAGGATGAATTTCAGTACTGTCATGTTCCTTTTCACTAAGAAGTTCTTTACCAAGAAATTGACTCATCTTCAACAAATAACCCAGAAAATCATGGGTCTGTAATGCAACCTCTGTGTTTTGATTTTTCTCTCCAGCTGGTGTATCCCTGAGCAGGTTGTGATTGTCTCATGTATTATGTATAAATTATTATATATATAATTTCATGTACTCAGCATAGCAAAACTTATCACTTATTGCCAAGAAGAAATGCAGAAATGGATGTTTCCAGATGAAAATCAGAGTTTCTCACTGGTGGCCAGGTAGTTCTTCAATTTTTTAGTGTAATTCAAGAGGCACTGTGCAGTGATGTTCATACTAAACACCTCCATCCTAAAAAAATGTTTTTGTAATTCTTGTGCATGTGAGAACTGGCTTTCATGCACATGTGGCTGAGTTTTTCCCCAAAAGGGTATGAGTTTGACTTTGACTAATAACTAAATCATTCTCCAGGATCCTTGGTAGAGTATCATCTTCCGTATGGACACAGCGGTTAGTGTTGCAGTGTTTGGAGACCACTATGAACATCAGAGCCTACATCTGCATTGTAGAAGAACTGTCATTTGCAGATTTGGTTCTCTTGCAGTTCTTAGGCAGGAGGTTATTTTGGCATCTGTATTGTACTGGAGACTTGGTAGGCTCATTATGGCTTCCAAGAAGAGGCTCTCTGAACCCAACTAGTCAGCACTGAGAATATCTAATAGAGTGCAATAGTGGTACCCAGAGAACCCCTTGGGTGTCATTACTGGGACAGCAGGAATGCTTCAGTGGGATTCTTATGGATTTATGCAAATCATGCAGGGCTTAAATATAGGAGACAGGGTCTCACCCTGTAGTGTTAAGTATATTAAATGTCATTTTGTAGGATTAAGTATCCCGAATTACCCCCATCAAAGGAAGGCAGTTACTTTTGCCATCATGGCAATAGGTTATGGTTCACTCTTGGTATAAAGGACTTTGCTATGGTTGAAGCAGCTTATTCTTTTGGCTAGTAGAGATTAATGAATGCGATGATTTGTGTAGCTGATTTGTGAGTCACTGAGAGCCAATTGTGGTGGCTCATTTTGGCAAAAGTTTTAATAAAATAGGTGTCCATCACAATATTTGAAAATCACAGAATTATTGGGCTTCATCCACAAAGAAATATACTGCGGCAAGTCCTTTCTGAAGTTAGCTGTTATGCCAGAGGCAAATATTCACAGAAGCCAAGCTTGTGTATTAAGTCACATGTGGAGGAAGAAGTTTCCTTTTAAAAAAAGACCTGTCTTATACAATATATGCAGGAGAATGCTTGACCTAGTGAAAGTGCCTGGGAATAGTCATTTCCTTGCCTGTCCCCTTCCCCATACCTTAAACATTAGACATCTATGGTTTCAGTCAAAAGTGTCTGGACAAAAGTGAACATTTAGTCCCCTTCAGTTCACAAATGTGTCTGGACAAAAGTGAACCTGCAGTCAGACCCTTTTTGGGTCTGCAGACCCTTCTTGGGTCTGACTGCATGTGAGCCAGCGTGTGGCTGGCTGCGTTGGGCTCTGTGTTGCCAGGACAACTTGTGGCTGTGATTCTTGCTCTCTTGGGGCCACAGGATGACGCAGGGAGTGTTCAGACTCGCAGTTAAGTCTGAATGTCTCTCTGATATGGGCCATGTGCTCTTTGAGCTCTTGAGTAGAGAGGCTGATCCCTGTGCTGGAGATGTTCCTCGCTGAGGAACACAGCAGCTCACACAGAACTGAAGGCTAATCTAGCCTGGAGGGGTATGTGGAGATCACCAGGGTGTTATCCTGGAGCAAGCCTTTCAGAGGGCCATGAGGACAGTCAGGGAGCTGTTGCATGTTACTGAGCTGCTGTGGGAGCTGGATGTGTTCAGCATGGAGAAGAAATGGATGAAGGGAGACCTGCTGCTGGCTGCAGCTACCTAATAGGAGGGTGCAGAGAAGACAGATTCAAAATCTTAGTGTACAGTGGAAGAACAAAAGACAGAATTTCAACATGGGAAATTCCAGTGAACTGTTAAGAGATTTTTTTTTTAGTATGAGTAGTCAAATGCTCTAGCAGGTTGCCTAGAAAAGTTGTAGAATCATCTCTGGAGATACTCAGGACTTGCCTTGTAAATTGCCAAGTAAGCTGATTTAGTCACTAGACATGGAGTCCAGCGTGACAGAGCTGGACTGCATGACCTTTGCCAGTCCCTTCAACCTAAGTGTGTGTCTGTGTTACTTGCTGCCTTTGTTTGTTTTTGTGACAGCACCTCCTCTTCTTGGAGAGAAATGAAAAAATGGGAGATGGAGTGTACTGTGGATCTGCCCAAAGTGTTTTTAGTGGAACAGCAGAGAATCAGTGTTTTATATTGGCTATTTTTTTTGTACAACTCAGTAGGTACAATTCAGTTCCTGTAACCTTTTTGTCCCCTTTTTAATTACCAGACCCAAGATCAATAGCTAAATAAAAATGCCATCTAAAGCAGATTTTTAAATGTACCAGTTTGAAAGAGTTGGAGTGAATGTTTGCCTTTGAATGTCCCCCTTTTCTTTTGGATCATTGTAACAGAAGGTGAGACAGGACCCTGAGATATTGTCTAGGCGATTCTGAGGCAGACTTAGGCTGTTTTCATCAAACGTAGTTCTCTGATATGTTTTTGTTTGAGAACTGTGCAGTTTCTCTAATTCTAGTCTTTATACCACAGTAAACTTTAGTGAAGTCAATAGCTATCCTGGCAGCGAAGTGAAAGTGAATAGACTCTTTATTTTAAGACCTCTGAAATAGCCACTGAGCCATTCTTTGGAAAATACTGGTGTCAGGGAGGTCTTGTTAAGTGGTGCTTGGTTTCCAAGGGGGCAGAGAAAGAGACCACTGTATTCACGGGCATCTCATGCTGACTTTCTGTGAAGTGACAAGGACTGCTTCACTGGAGGGCAGGCTAGCTGTGGGGATGACATCAAATAGCTGAATCACTTTCTCTAAACACCTTGCTGGGGGCATCTGTGCTGCTCCTATCTCTATCAGTGCCTCTTGTTGGGCCTTGTGCTGGCACTGAGCTTGGGTTAACTTGGTGGCAAACTTCATCACCAGGGTCCCCTGCCCCTCGAGTACATATTTAAAGGCAATCTTGAATCCGGAAGGGAAGAAGGAAGAGTGTAATGCTGTGCTGTTTCAGCTGCTAATTGTGCCCAGATTAGTTAATTAGATAATTAACATAAGAATGCTCTCTTTTCATATTAGAACATCGTACATTGACAATAGAGCTGTTCATAAGTAGAGTGCGATGCTGTGGGAAACACTAATTAATTTTGCAAATTTGGACCTTTAATTGCTAAAGTGCTGTGCTTTCTCAATGTTTGTTTTAGCGTAATGTTAACTGATTACTGCCTGTTCGGAGAAGTATTTATTTTCCCTGCCAGTTGGATGCGTTCCTCATACTGTGCAACTAGAATTCTAGTTTACTTGAGGTATTAACTGTGTTGCACTTTAAATGAGGCACCTGTTTATCCTTAGAAGAAATCCCATTTCAACATCACCAGCATGAGCGATCGGTCACAGTTGCCCCATGATGTATGAAATTATCTCTTGCCAAATGTGACAGTAGAAATTTCATGATACAGTGTTGTTTTTCTCACTGCAGATCCTCCAGTCGAGGAAAGCTGTTTTCAAGATCCCCAGAGGAGCCTGCGAGAGCTGAGGGTGCCTATCTGCCCAGCTGACCCTGGATCCCCTTCCTGCATAAAGGAGTGCATCCCATCTTTTCCTCTTATGACCTGCCTTCGTTGGAGGTCTTTATTGCCTGCATACTGGGTTGTTGCAACAAAATTAATCTTGGCTTGAAAGCAGGACTTGAGAAAGCTGCAGTTGGCTGGCAATGCAGCAGCCTACTTCCTCTGCAGCAGTTTTCAGAATACATCAGGGCACGCGCCAGGCATTTCGCTGCTTCCCTAATGAGCTCCAGGTCAGTTCTCAAGTACTGGGCCTGGATTCTCAGAAGCACTTATGTGGGGAAGGAGAAATCTATGTCTGCACAGCCTACGTGGCGTCCTTGGAGGATCCTTGCTCGCTTTTTCAAGAAAATAGTTCTCAAGGCGGCTCTAAGGGAGGAGCTGTCCATGCCTCCTGCTGCAGTTGTGCTGTTGGAAGGTCCAACAGCATGTGGGATATTTTCTATCTGTTATCTTCTGATCACTTAAGTACTAAATGCATCACCAATCATGGCCATCTTCTGTGTATGCTGTGAGTAACTGGGAAACTATTCCTACCTTGCCCTAGCCATGTGAGGAAACATGAAAATGTATGGGAAAAAAAAAAAAAAAAAGCTGGTGATGCCACATCAGGAGCACCTAGAAGGTGAGATTTAAAATATCTTTCACTTTATAACTTTGTAGTGGCTGGCATAGCTGCAGAAGTATTTCTTGTGGTGTCCATACTAAAGTATCCACCATATCACACATGGGGTTTAGCCGCCAAACTTGGGGCTGTTGGATCAGATCTGAACAGAAGATTTCTTTGCTTTCAACCTCTTCATAAGTGAGATCCAGCACAACTGAATAAATGCCTTATCTGTGACTAACACTGGCTGAAAAGTTTCTAATTAACTGTTTGATCAGCAAGCTTGTCGTAGCAAAACTCAGATGTCAAAACCACATACAGGAATGGATTTCAAATACACTTATTAAACGTTTTCAGTATTTGTGATCATTTTTTCTAGTATATTAACCACCTTCAAAGGAAGAGAAAATGCATGAATAGAAATACAGGCTGAAAAGATGCAGATGAGAATAGTTTTAATATACTTTCAGTTGTCTTCAGAAACAAGCAGCAAATTTTCCACTGTGATCTTGCTGTCAGTGATAGTGGGGTGAAGGGTGTGAAAAGGGGTCTTTAGTCAGAGAGGGGTGATGTGACAGAAGAAATTGCATGATACATTTACTGGTTGCTCATATGCTGTTTTCCACCTAAACTCCTGCTGTTTTCATTGCAGTTTAAGGTGCTGCAAGCATTGATTGAGGCAACAACTCAAAGCTGCCAATTTGAAGACCCGACTTTGCCCAGTAGCTGAAGAAAATGAAGAATTCAAGGATAAGTCTGAAGCAGATTACAAGGACCTTGAAAAAAGGCTATAGAAAATGAAGGCCAGCTGATAGGAGCCTTTTAATTTAAATAAGAAAATAAATTAAGGTACAGATTTTGCTCTTTTCTTGCTGAGTTAGGTCTATTGATTCTAGGTAGACTACACATTATTAAGTACTGTAACAGGCTTTATGTAATTACAGTATTCATCCCTTGAGTAATACACATTTTTAGGGGGTTTGTCTTGTCCTTTTCCTTAGATTATTCCCAGTGGCAAAAGTGTTTGCAAGCACAAAGAGTCTGTATGAAATGTTTCAAAGAAGCTTTCTCAGTGTTTTCATCTGAATAATTATTTGGCCTTAATACCTGACCCATCCAGTGAGACTCTCTAATTCCTTTTAAATCTTTGGATTTCTGCACCTACCGATCTCACTTTTGATTGAATGAGGGACAAGTATAGGCTTCAGGTTCTTCTATTGTGTACATCTGATTCTGAGGTTTCTTAATAGCTGCTTTCATCTGCCTTTTCCTTTATTCACAATATTTTCCCTGAAGCAAATCACTTCAACATTTTCTGTGCTGCCTAATAATATCCTAGTAATATTCCCCCACACTTTTTTTTTTGCCTCACCACTTCCATAGTCTTCAGAGGCTTATGCTGTGGTATAGTCATCTTCAGGCTTGGAGGTCAGAAGCCTTTGATACACAGACTAGAGCAATTCACCACATCTTACAGCAATGGGTGTAGATCATGAATGAAGGAAACTTCTCCAGTTTGTTCCTGCGTATAGCAGTTGTGCATGGCAAACTATTTTATGGTTTTTATGGTGTGATGATGGCCTTCGTTTGTATAAAAATGGATAGGGGATATCTTATGTGCTTCCCACCACGCGTACCTGCATTAGAGGAACAGAGCTAAAATACCACTAAACTGAGGCCATATCTACCTCTGAGGGAAAGCAAGTGTTTTTGGAATAACTCTTAGGATAACTTTTTTTTCTTGTCCTGTTTCAGTACTGGCAAAAGCACTACAGTGGATTCAGTTTAAACAAGAATAGAAAAGATAGGAAAGTGTCTTTGGTAGAGCTCTAACTTTGGGGGAAGAACTGGAAGTGCAGTTCTGTCAACAGGAGCTACATCTCCATTAAGAGAGTTTCCTGTCTAGTTATAGTCGAAAGCACTTTTTAATGTCAGTGAAATGTGAGTGGGAGTCTTGCAATTACTGTGGGAGTATGGGCCCAGATACAACTGTGGAATTAATAAGGTGTTAAAAAGGAAAGAGTATTCTAGCAAAGAATTGTCAAAAAGTATTGATGGCTGAAGGTGAAAATACAAGGCAGCTCTGAGTTTAAAATTTTGGCAGAACACTTCTGTATGAGAGGCAAGCTATTTATGGCAGCTTCCTGAGGAATTAGTGACCTTTGGAGTTGTGCTGAAGTGGCAGAAGCAGCAGAGTGACATTTGTTGTTCTCTGTAATACCGATTCAGGCACGCAATGTTGGCTTTATCAAGACGTTCTCTTTCAGTCTAGGTTACTCAATCACAACAATGCTTGTGCAGTAAAAAAAATATAGAAATGGACAGCAAAGAAATGCTACGAGAGGCACTATTTTGAAGCTGAAGGTTGAACAAGGGTTAGATTCTACTTTAAGTCAAAAGTCTTGACTTGAATGGGTTTTGGCTCATACGCTGAAGTGATGAAGTGATGCCCACTGTATTTGTGGAAGAATTTGCCCTCCTTGTGTACCCATCACTGCCAGCAGTGGTTTTTACTGTCCCCAACCATTTGGCAATTATGCCAAGTTAGCTTTAATGACTTTTTCTTTTCTGAGGTATATTAGAGAATGTTCTGATGGACTCATCTGCCAGCAGTGCAGGGGAGGCTCAAGCCTCCAGGAGGATGTGTGCAGGAGATCCAGCTGGCACTTCTGCATCTGTAGGAGAACATCGGTTTGTGCCCTACAGAAAGGAAGAAGCTTGATGTTTGTCTCAAGCATTTCAGTTAGCTAATTAACCAAGAAAACGCCTGTATTACTCTTTTTATTACTTTTTTTTGTAATTTTATCTTTAGATTAAAAATAACATAAAATAATGCACTAGACTCCCTTTCTTAAATGTTATGACCACCTTTAGCTAAAGCAAGAAATTATTCAATGCTGATTTTTTCTTTTTGATTAAGAATTTTGATATAACAAAATGTCTTTGTGCTGATGTGTTCTTGCATCAATATTAAAAACTTCAAAATCTCATGTGAAACAAATTCAAGTTTCCATGTATCTTTAGAAATTCTTGAGAATAGGCAGATGACTCCTAGGCACCCCATATAGCTGTGTGGTTCATAACATTCAATTAGGACAGGTATGCTTAGTCTTAGCAGGATGGCCATTTTTACCATATAGTTGTGTGGATGTTGTTATTATGCAAGCTTTCTTATACTGTGATGACGTAGTGATTATTTTTACTATATATGTGTTCATATGCTTAATTCCATTAATACGAATGCAAATTTTCCTAGTGTATGCAAAGCCTAAGTGGCTAAAAGTGAATAGAAAGCTTGGTTCTTGTTCCACTGTGGGTTTAAATCTTAATTAACTCAGTTTTGCTTGTTTCTGAAAATCTTATTTACTTAGACAACGATATTCAGACACAGAGAAACCACTTTTAAAGAGAGACTGAATGAAAATATATTATTTCAAGACTTCAGAAGCCTAAAAGTGTTGCCCTGAACCCTCCTTTATCAGGAACTTACAAAAGAAGAAAGAGTTGCTTGGAGAATCCTGCTGTGTGAGAGAACACCACAAATGACTACAATACTAAGAAGACAAATGCACATAGAAGGGCACATTAGTAAATGTGACCTCTCGTTATTGGGCATTGTCCTATTCAGTGCCATAACTTTGGTAGTAATTACTGCTAACTCTATTAATTTCTCCCTCCTGAGCTTTCTTAGAGCTCATACCATGAGGTCAGTTTTCCCTGGCTGCCTCCAAAAATTGTGGATGTTAATTTAATTTTGATATTGGAGCCGTGACTTTTATGGAAACACCTTCATCAACCTTTTGTACCAATATGCAAAGGAAGCAGAGAAAATGCTAGAGGCTGCAAACCTCTGCTTTGACTCTTTCCTCAAGGAGTTATTAAAAAATGAAGCCTTTTGAGTAAATAACTATAATTTCTGGGGTTCTGCCTGGGGCTGGGCTGGGCTGGGTGGATGTCCTGTGTTCACCAGCTGGCCATGGTGCGTAGGGAGGCTCTAGCCAGGCACAGCCTTGGGCTCTGTTTGTCTGGAAGTCCCCAAGCCAGAGATTGAATGTAGGGTATGTGCTGGGAACAAGCTGCTGAGAAAGAAGATGCATCCTCCATTGGCAGATGTTTTCCCATGTCAATTGCAGTTGATAAATGCTGTACTTGGCTGCGATGAAATTGGCCAAGGGTGGCTTTCTAGCCTTTGAATTTCTGGGAAGAATAAGCGTAGATGAAGTTATAAATAAATTTCTGAATCATATTTATAATCTCTGCAAAGAAAGCTTAGACCATTTCTTTTTTCTTTTTTTTTTTTCTTTCTGTCATCTCAGTTAAATTGGGCATCTCAATGTCATTCTTTTTCATTACAGAGTAATTTTAATCAACTGTCCTGTGGTGTAAAATCTTTCCAGTTTACGAAATACAGCTATGCTAAATGCCCCTCTTTCGGGACCTGCACTTCAGAGCTTGCACTACTGAGGCAGTCAAGGGGAGGGAAAAATGGGGAGAGAGGGTCTGGATTTGGGCTCTTACACAGGGGGAATAAGTCATAAAAAGTTCAGCTCTAGATTTGGGAAAAATCATATAGTATTCTTTCTAAAGCTGCTTTAGAAGCAACTGGATATGAATATGTTGTCTCAAGAGTAAGCACAGCCTTTGAATTTTAGTGGAGGAAACTGTAGACACCAACTTCGAGAAAGTCACTTAAAGATCAGAGGCAGAGTCTGGCTTGCCAAAAGAAAATAACTCCAATCTAAATGACATGGAGTCCTTTGAGTTTGTTTTATGTTTTGCTCTTTTAATTTCACTCTTTGAAACAGAAATGAAGAAAATCCCTGAATCTGTGAGCTGGCAGGAAGACAGTTTTTGCAGACAAAGGACTCATATTAATATGTGTTGGTACTGCTGATTTCAGTAGGATTGCTAGGTTCAATTGAGGACAGAAATTAATATAATCAATTTTTATCTTTGCAACTGGGAACTCTTGGTCATCTGATTAGGGGTTGGCAACAGTTATGGAAATTAATCAACCTGCTTTGAAGTTTTTTAAACTGCCTCTACACTGTGATCATCTTGAAAAGAGGCCTCCCAGTACTGTGTTCATGCATCAGAATTATGTGCATTGTTGGAGTCGGTGAGGTCGCACTTTAAAAGCTGTGATAATGCAGCTTTGTCCTCAGCTCCTTCCCATCACTGCATTAGACCTTGTATGAGACACCTCTTTTGTGCTTCGCAGTTATCTCGCAGCCCCATCAAGAGCAGAGCTCTTCTGAATATACTTCTAATGGATAGATATCCGTAGGCAACTCCAGCTCAAAAATACAACAGAAGATGGATTCTGCCTTTCATGCTCATTTTCAAGACTCCTCTGTTCTGCAGATAGTCTTAGCTCAGAAACGTTTTACTTACACATTTTCTGAGAACTTATTTTTTCTATAATCATATAATGGAAAAGGAAACCCCGTAACATTAGGTTATGTTTACTAGACACTGTACCCTCACACCCTGAAATAGTCATTTTTTTAATAGAGGAAAACCCACTAATGACTACAGTAATATTTAATACACTAAATAGCATGGAGACACTATTAGAAATGTGCATAATTATCAGAAATAGATGTTATCAAATTATCTTTTCAGAAGTAAAATAGCTTTTCTAAGTCACCACAGATGCTGGCATATTATTCCATTAGTATTCCAAGAATATCCCACTATTTTTTTTTGCTGTAGTTATTTCTCTTGTCCTAACTATAAGCAGTACCTGTCAGTGCCTAATTAACCAAGACTCTGTGATAACTAACAAACGTGTCTTTCTGCTAAGTTCCACCTGACCTAAATGTCCAGTTCCCAATCTGAGTAAACGGGGTGTTGAACTTGAGCCTTGCTTTTGAGAGAATGGTCTTGCCAGAAAGACAATGAACTCCTAGCCCGGAGAGGCAGATCAATCCCTTGTGCTTGGTTCAAAAGCTGTGGGAAGGGACTCTGTGTTCCCTTGTCCTTGGCCATGCACCCAAGGTGCTGAGTGAAGTATGGGAGACCCTTGGGACGGATAGAGGCTCTTGGCATCCTCAGCTCACACCAGCCCTCAAGGACACCTATAAACACAGCAAGCAGCGAGTCTGGGCAATCCATCCAAATAGTGATGTGGTCATAAACACAGAACTATCCAGCAGGCAGCTGTGAGGAGGGGGAAACTGCCTTTGTTATTGCCCTATTTAAACACACTGGCTCAAACTTCAGGCTATGCTTGGCTTGCAGCACGTTGTAGCTGTGGAGGGTGCTCAGCAGAAGATGGTGTTAAGCTATCTTTAGGCCTATCAGTTCTGCCTGGCTGCTCTCCCATCCAACATCAGGCAGAGCAAAATCAAGAAATTTGCCTTTCTTTTGAGTCCTGGCCACTGAGAGCAGTTGTGGAAACCAAAATCTGCTACACTGCAGGCTGAAGGCCAAGCAGGAGGGGAGCACGAGCACCTCAGAGGGGATTATAAGGCTATGCCTGCATTAGCAAGTAATGCAGCATAAATGGAGTAGATCCACAGAGCAAAACAGCATTGAGGATGCAGGGTCTATACTTCATGCAGCATTTATGGGGAGGTGCTTTGGACCCTGAATGTTTTGTAATGGGGAGGCAATTGTCCAGCTTCATTTCACCTAAGAGACACCCAGGTTGCACCCCAAGACCTTGCTGCAGAGAAAGTCAAAGAGGAAAATGCAAAGGGGAAAGTGCTGGTGAAACAGACTTCTATATCAAAGAGTGCTGCTGGTCTGGGCTGTAATGCTGATGGAGACTGACCTGAGTCCTCTGAAGGTGCCGGAGATCCAGCCTGCAGGGTCCTCAGGCCCTGGGCTCTGCTGTCAGAGGCACATAAAGCACCTGTGGGAAGCAGAAGGAAAAAATGATCCTCACTTTCCAGTTCTCAATCCTTTTGTAAATGGAAATGAGTAATGCCACTTAACTAATACGTTTTTGATATTGACTGCTGTTATTGTCAATATCAAAAATGATTGGAATGTCTGGTTCTGCATGCAGCTGTAATTCCTCCCACCTTCCCCCCCACCAGAGAAAAGAGAGCAAAAAAGCATCATCAGCACCTTGCTGACATCAAGGTGAGCTAACTACCCACGTGGATTCATGCCTGATAACCCATGGGATAAACCTTACAAGCTTTTGTAAGGTTTATTTTTGCTGTAAGGTAAAGCAAACACAGTCTGACTCTCTCTAGATTATCCAAGTTGATAGTATATCAATGAGCATGTTCCTTATCAGGTTATATAAATGCTGCAATTTCCTTGGCTCTAGTAGTCCTGCTTTCATGGCCCAGCAGCTTGGACCATGGCCCAGCCTACATCATGGCACTAGCTCTTCACTTCCTAGCAGGACGCTGCTTGCAAAGTTTTCTTAGTGCCTCTGCTACAGAAGACATTTTCAGCTTTACTGACTATATCAGCGAACAGTCTAGGAAGTATTTCTTTACTCTGCTGTCGTGACATCTGTGTGTGATGGCTACAAGGTGACAAAGAGCAGTGTCAGAAAGGAGGAAGCAGCTTGAGGAAGTGCTGGAAAAATCCTGCTTTGTTCTGACCAAAGACTAAGTTTAAAACACTTTTTCTGGGCTGAATGTTAGCTAGGACTGCTTCCAGAAAGGAAAAGCAATTTAGTCTGCACACTGATTATACATGCCTTTAAGGCAGGCAGACGCCTTATAGATCCGACTCCAGGGAACCAGAGAAGCTACAGCAGCCGTGTACAGATTTTCTATAAGATTTCTCTGTGTTTCTAGAATGCCTAGTCTTTCCTGCCCATCTGGTCTATGAAGAGAGTGAGTCTTGTCTTTCAGAAGGTAGAGGAAACATGAATATTTTTAAGATACATGCGTCTTATAAATACACATGTATTTGTGCATATGTAAATATATAAACATACTATATATAGGTATGTCCTGTGATTCTCAGCAAGAGTGTCAAGTGGATGTTTCTCGTTCAATGTACGGAGTGATTTTGCATAATACCAGCTCTGTATTTCATTCTATAGATCCCTGTATGGGCTTTAGCCAGGCTGGCAATCTTTAGAAACTGCACAGCTGGTTTCCCCCACTTTACATGAAATATTCTGCACTTGAAGAAAGGAATTAGTTCCTAAGTCACTGGGATGAAAAGCAAACATTGCAGCCATGTTGCTGGTAAATGGTGGAGAATACCAGTTGGGGTCTCGGAGTGGGTGAGAGAGGGGAAGGCTAGGCAGGAGCTTGCATCAGGCGCTTGCTGCATTAGAAAGGCATTAGTGACAGGTGGGGACAGCATGCACAGCAAATAGAAAGAATATAAAATAGCTAGTCACTGGTTTTACCACGAAAGCCAGGCTTGGCAGTTCCTGCCACTGACGCGAATTAGGCAGAAACAGTCTCCCTAAGCATCCTATGATGCCATCTGGCTTATTACAGAGGAAATCCCCACTGGCAGACTATGGGTTTTTTTCCCCCCTCCTCCCCTTCTTTTTTCTCCACAACAACCTGAACAAGTGCCAAGATTATTTCCCTCTCTCCTGCTCCCTCTCTCTGGCCTTGAAGCCTTCTGAGGAAGGGGGGAATGTGCACTGCACTGGCTCAGATGTAGGCAGCAATTTAAGGAGCGAGAGTCTTAGTGAGCATGAGAGGGGAGCAGGGCTGATAAAGGAGATTAAACAAGCCGAGACTCTTTTGATGAACAGACTGAGTCATCTTGCTGCTGGAAAAGTACAGATACAGCTGATAGCTCTGATACCCTCTCTGTTGCTCGCCGGGAGAAATGTCTAGTGTGTGATTAGCCTGAAGGGTGATGGTGGCAATGAGACGCAGGGCAGGGGGAGTTCAGGTGGGATGGAGGTACCGAGAGCAGGGAGCAAGTCCTTATTGCAACTCCAGGAATTACCTGCTGTGGGCAATTACTTTGTCACCTCCTGGTCTTTTCTGTGAGGTTTCATTCCCCGAGATTAGCGGTGTGTGTGCACGACAGTGGTTGGCTTCTGATGGGAGAAGAGTTGCAAGGAATGTTGTTAGCCTTATTTTTTTTTTTCTGCAGTGAAATATCCTTAGTAGATGGAGAATAGAACTGATTTAAATTACAGCTTGTCTGTAAACTGTGATTGACCCGCAAAAAGGTCCTAACATGTTTAAAACAATGATTACACTGCAGGAAAATGCAGAAATATTTTGCTAGATGCTGAATCTTAATTCTTACCTCAGATCCTACTTTTACGTGTGCATAATTACACATGTATACACACAGAAATATATTTTGTATATTAATATCTTTTAAAAATTAATTATTCTGTTTTTTAAGGTAAATAACTCTGGGGAGATGTTTATGACCTCACGAGTGTTTCCAGTGCATAAGGAACAGTAAACTAGTATTTTACTCAAGCTAATAATTTTCATTTTTGAGAATTTTGAAACAATAATGAATATCTTATGCAAATCCCATATGTGCACTGTATCGTTAATGTGTTGTGCATGGAAATCTGTCCCTTATTTTTGGTCTCACACACTGGTGAGACAGAACACTTGCTCATTTCTGGCCTTGATACAGTACAGATCCCTTCAATCTATGCTGTCAACACATCATGTTTAATCTGTGGGATAGAAACTGGACTGTCACGTCTCTCCCTCTCTTTTTATTGTTTGTCCAGTCATAAAAACAGAGAGTGCATTTGTCCCCCAGCCATGCTACTTTTTGAAGATTATAGTTCAATTACATTACTGTTGTGTTTTTTCCCTTTCCTGTAATATAAAAGGCACTAAAGTACTTGCTTTAAAGTATAGAACTTGTTCAAAGTCGTTTTATCTCAGATAAAATGATCTATTGATACTGAGATATCTGGGGCAAGGGGTACTTAACAAACATAGGAAAAAAGCCGCGTGCTCAGCAGGTTTTAAAGAATTAGCAAATGTCTGCACAGCAACCGTTCTTACATTTACACTTGTGCTTCTTGGCTTTTAGCTGTGCTGCTGCCCAGAGTCCTTTTTTTTTTTGCCTTCCATAATTCATAGTGAAAATTTCTAATAGTACCTTCATCGCATACCATTTGTATTTAAATTTAGAAAATAATAGTGATAGTCCAAGGAAGAAAAAGCTTTCTTCCGTTACCAAAAAGGAAATGAACATCTAAGTACTGACTTTCAGAGGTCACTAAAAGCATCCCAATGCTCCATGGAAAGGAAAGGTAAAGGGGTTTGTGTGTGTAACAGAAAAAGGGAATTCAATATAGTGTGTCAATGAGGAAAGGTGACTTAGGTTCCCTCCTGATAGATCTTGATTTTGATCTACTTTCCACCTAGTTTATTTATTAAGATAAATAATTTTATACTATTATACAACTTGGCTGCAATGGATTTCTGTTCTCCTCTGGGAACATTTCTCATATGGGTCTGGTTTTGTGCTTGTACCAAAAACCTGGGGCATCTTCCGTGCAGCCAGTGGAGTGGTGTCAGTGTGCAGGAGGAGGAGTGCCGCAGAGCAGTGAAATCAAGTGAAACTTGATTTTATTTAAAGGAAGCGAGGCTGAGGTCGGAGTTCAGTGGCATCCTTGCGGCGATGCCCTTTATGGCCTCTCTGCAAAGTAATCTCACGGTTAAGGGAGCGATGCCTCCCTTCCTGCACCGGGCTCGGCGCTTCGCCCATCTCAGCAAGTTAGGATTTGCTGATCTTGGCAAATAAGGGCTGCACATACAGTGCTCAATTTTGCCTTTCCTCGTAGCCAACCCAGCCCCCAGGTGAGGTGGCACCGAGTTCATGCTGCTCAGGGCCAGACCTTTACATTTGTGTGCCCCAGCGCGTGGCAGGAGGCACGGGGGGCATCATGTGAACTCCTTTTTTTCCCAGAAAGTGACACCAAACTTGCGTGGATGAAATACGGGTGACCAGAGACAAAGACCTGGGAGACAAAAGGGGAGCTAAATTAGTTGATGACAGAGGTATGCACAGTAATAATAAGACTCAAAGTCTTTAATAGAGATTTGCTAGGGTTTCATCTCTATTAGTCAAGACACAAATCATCAGTTGAATAATTCATTCCAAGAAGTTTGGGGTGAGGGGGAAGCAAGCTGCTAACATGAGAAGCTGTAGGCCCAAAGCCAACCCAGAAGTTATCATATTCAAATCTAATGAGCTGCCTAGTGGTTTGAGCAGTGCTGATAGGTTTTTGATAAAAGCCCACGTATTATTGGCTTTACTCAGTTATATCACCCTTGCAAAAGACAAATTGCTCAAAGCAAAGGACAAATGTACTTCTTTAGAAGTCTCTTCACAGAGAACGTACACAAAATTAATGAAATAAATGAAAAAGAAACGCATAATAAACAAAATAGTGACATTTATGTGCAGAAGGCATATAAAAATTGCCTTTGCAGTAGAAAAGACATCTTGATTGTGAAATTGGATGCTGTTGGAATAGCACAATTTTAGTAATCTCTATTCCAAGCACAATATTTTACTGCTATTTTTCTTCAAATCCATCACTCCGTTTACTCAACTATAGGACTTTTCACCAATCAACATTCTACCAGCTGTATCAGTAATTTATATCTGATAAGAAAGGAAAATATTCATGGATTTTTGCAAACCATGTGTGCGATACTGGAAATGTGGCAGGGAATGATGAATACCCCTTGAGTATCTGAAATTGTTTCTCCTCTTACCTTTAAAGAGAAATACAGTTTTTGGAAACATATGCGCATGTATTGCAATTCATCTCTAGAAAATTGGAAAATAGGTGCCAGCAGCAGCACCTGTGTTGTTCTGTGCTCCTGTCCTGCAGGCTCAGAGGTCTTCAGGTTGCTCTACAAAACCTGTGATGAAATAAAGAAGTTTGCACTCTGGAGACTGTGTCTGGAAGCTGGGTGTGCAGAGAAATGAGCCCTGCCTCACTGTAGGAGTTTGCCTTTGCCCAGAGCTGACACGGATGCCTTGATTACCTGTGCAAGTCTGGCTTGTATTATGGTCATTCCAGTTTGCTCGGCCTCTGCATGGGTGCTCAGTGGTATGGCTTAGTTTGCTTCAGCCTGTAATACAGGATTTGCCCTGAGATGGGGTATAGCAGGGTAGATTTGGTAACACCGCAACTGCAAGTGCTCAGGTAATGTGTTTTTCTTCAGAGGAAAGGACTTGTCTGCTTCTCATCGTCGAGGCTGGGTGCAGCCTGTCTAGTGTAGTCAAAAGCCTCCATGCCCGCAGTAATACCAGCACAGCTCCTAATGCACAGGCCTCGGTGTGCACAGGACAACCTCCTAGGTCCATGGAGCAGCCCCTGGGTCTGTGTGAGCTGCTTTGGCTCCCACCTGGCCAGGACCTGCTTCAGCTGCTGTGCAGCTGACTTGGGTTCATGTGGATTGCAGGCAGCCCTGAGGGTGGCAGAAAACACCAGGATGGACAGGAGCAAGGTGGGCTTAGGCCTTGCACTGCTTATTCAAGAACACACAGACCACTGGAGTTAGGGCAGCTCTTGTCATCTGCTGGAAATCCATCTGGCTGAAAAAAAATGAGCCTGTGGTGCTTCATTGTGACTGCTGCTGGATGGGGAGTTCCAGGCCCGTTCTCATCCTTGTGAGTGCAATCACATGAAGAATAGTTCAGATCTTTCTCAGCACTCTCTGTCCAAATATTTTGTATGTGCTGTAGCTTAGCAATGCCTCCCAGGAAATATTACTCTGTCAGTAGGCAAACAATTGCTTAGCTTGAAAGAAATGTAATTATTTAAGGCATGCACAAATGTTTTTGGCTGCATGATGCTGTAACATTATTAACTGCGGGGGAAAAGAGAGCTACTTCTATTTGAGAGACTGTATTGCCATTGTCCTAAAATGCAAAATAGCTGTAAGTCCTATCCTGACCAGAATTCCACATTCGCTCTTGATAGAAGATTGGATTTCAGAGTAGGATTAAGTAAATAAGTCATATTAAAATGACAAAATGGGTAAATAGAATATAATGTGAAATGAAATGTAAATTGGATTTAGGCAAACACTTTTATACAGACCTCCCGTCAAACCCTATCAGACTGCTTCAAATTCCTACTGTGATTTCTGCTCGCAGTTCTATTACATGTTGCTACTCAAGGGCATTTGATGTTTTCTCTCTCTGGAAATTCATTTGCATTTAAATGATTTGAAATAATCATAAAAGCCAAGTGCTATGAAGTTTGAAATTAGTTACTGTCTATAAATTGCGATGCCATTAAAAGATGATTTTGAAGAGCTTTGCTGTCTCAAATGTATGCAGATTAAAATCTAACAAAGTACACCTTGTTACAAAACTGTAAAGAATGGTGTGACATGGACTTAAATTGATTTATTCTCCTACTAGTGCCTATAAACTTTATGTACTTGGGATTCTTCTGAAAGTGGAAAAAAACTTTCATTTGCCTACTGAATCTGAGCCAAATTCTGTTCTCAGATGGGGTTTCATTCGGTGTAGTTGACACAAGAGTTTGGCCCGCAGAGTTTTATCTATCTCATCTATTAAATTTATGGAAATTCTGTATAAATAGTTGGTTCTTATATTTTTTTTATTGTAGGAATAAAGGAGTGGAATCAGAAACAGTGGAGGCTCTTTACAAACACGTGGACACTGCCAACGTATGAATATGTATGTGTATATATGTTCTTTTTTTTCCTCCTTTGTTTTCCTTGTGTTCTCCTGAAGGATGGTCCTAAGGGTCTTCTCTCTGAGGCAGCTGATGCTCTTAGCAGGTCAATGTGGTCCTGGGCTCATCTTTTTTGCAATGGTGTAAAACTAAAAACAATATTGAGGCACAACTACATGTTGGAATAGTGAAATTCTCTTTGAAGCCGAACACTTTTCTCCATCCAGCACTAGTGGGGCTGAGGCAATACAGAGGTTCAACACACAGGTTCATCTTTCACTTGGTCTCCCCTAGCACTATTCCGTTTTTAAACTCACTCCTGTTCCCTTTCTGCGAGGCCCTACTGTAGGATAGTGCCTCATATAAATTCCTACCCTCCTGTTGTTTATACCAGTGGTATAATATAACTTTACCTCTTTGGATACTAGCAGACATTCCAGATATGTTTTCCTAGTCCCAAATCATTTTAAGTGGGCTTAACCACATACAGAACTAGATGTGGCTGAACATATATAACTTGATCATAAGATGTTGCTAACAAGACAAGCAAAGTTGAGTTGGTTTAAAGACCTTAGAATCGAGGGATGCAATTACCTCTTTTAAAAAGTATCTATGTGTGCATTTTTATTATTCAGAAGAATGAAAAAAATGTGCTTCACACTGTGGAGTACATGCTTTAAAGGGCAAGAATATGTAGCATTTTTATATTCCAGTGGTTCAAAAATATCTAATACAGTTTCCTTGAAGATAACATTAACTCTACAATTATAGGGTTTTTATTATAACGATGGAAGTTCCTATATATGTTTGTGTGTGAGCTGCAACACAAGGCAGCTGTTGTAACTACCTCTGTAATAAAGAGCTTATTTTCTATAATTGTCTCAGTAGCTAGTGCAAACTACCAGCTAATCCTTCCTTAATTACAGTGTGCAAATTCAAAGTATGCAAACTAGTGCAGGGACGACACCAAGTCCCTTGAGTCCATGCAGTTCCTGGTTGCTGTAGTGTCAGGTTAGTGATGGAGAGTGGGGGATCGGAGCAAAAGGTAAGTGCCCTTTGAGCATGATATCATGCAAGGAGCCTGTTAAAAAATGTCAATGAGTCTTGTGCCTAAATCTAGCAGAAAATGTCTGCCTAGACATAGAAAAGAGGACTGGGTACTGCTCAAGCACTGACAGCACTAATGCACAAAGAGCTTGTCCCTCCCGTATGCTGAAGACCTTTGATGTTAGAGTTCTGGAGGATCTTGATTCTGTAACGTAGGAGAAGGAAAAGCCAGGCAGATTCATTACATAGTTCAGACAAGATAGCTTCAAAGAAAGCATCAATTAAGTGCTGGACATTTCCTGTGACAGCAGACTGAGAGTAGTGATTTTTGCTTGGGAAGTAAAAGGCGGCCTTCTTACCTTGGGAAGGTTTTCTTTGAGACAGCAACCTTGGCTGTCACTCAGGTTTTGCTCATAAACTTGCTGCTCAAAGTATTCACCCAAGAGCAAATGTACTTTCAGGCCCAGGGAGGTGAGAAGCTGCTGTGATATGGCAGTAATTTGGAAAGGGTCAAATGATATGATTGTTTGCTCTTAAACTAGATTGACCCAAGTGTTTAGTCCAGTCCTTTACCTTGTGAGGGAAGAGAAGGGATAGTCAGTATTTCAGTGGGAAACCCTTTTTTAAGACACTCAGAAGAGAGATTTGATGCTGATGGTTGGGAACAATCTTCTGTCAGGATGAGGTCTACTTGCAGAGTAAATCTGTGAAAAGACTGGCTTTCTTGATACCCCCTTTACATATGACATTTAAGAAAAGATCCTAATAGAAGGTCCACAGTCATTGCTTCTGTACAGCTTTAGACCTTTCTTCACAAACATAGGATGAAAATTTTGCAAATCATCTGGCTTTGTCAACTCTTACTACTGGGAAAATGGATAAAAAAAATTGGTAACTGCAGATTAAATTATGGAAGGAGGTTTATCTGAAATATTTATGAACACAGGGTGAAGCAATATTTCCCAGAGCATATTGCAATCTGATCCCTGCAGATGTTTATAAAATAATGCGGAGTTTAATAAAAATGCATAAATTATACTTTATCATTGTGAATTATAGAATGTGTTCTGAAAAGGACAGTAAGCACACACGGCAACCTCTGTTTATTTAGTATGACAGCACTTCACTGCCTTTAAATGAGGAGATGTAGCTTTAGTAGGTCTGTGGAAGACAGAAGAGGAAAGCCCTTAAATCAAAACTTGCCAAGAAAGGGACCATCTTGTGTGCTGAGCGTAGACAGCCTTGCCCGCTCAGTAGTCTGTAGCCCAGCCATTAACACTGATAGCAGGAGAATCTTTCCTCTGGAATGTAAAGATTTGGCTGCCCAAAACCTGTGGAACTTAAAATATTGCAGCTCAGACCTGTCACTGCGCAAGATGGGTTTGTGGGCCAGGACTGCACTACTGAATTTAAAACACAATGGGAGATAAGCCCATCTCCTATTACAGCAATGACGTTTTATTTTATTTTATTTTATTTTATTTTATTTTATTTTATTTTATTTTATTTTATTTTATTTTATTTTATTTTATTTTATTTTTTCCCTCTCAGGCAGGCATTTCTGAATTTTCTAGAGTGGAAACTAGCAGATGGGATTTCTTTAAAAAGATACAAACCACCTCTTAGGTTTTCAAACTGATTTACTTTTTTTAACAAGAAGGAGCTAAATTGCTACCTACATAGGTAATTAGTGATTCAATGTGCAGCCACCATACACTGGAATTTGAGCTGCTGGAAATCTCATGTGTAGCCATAAGAATGCAAAGGGACACAAAAAGCCTAATTTGTTCTTGTGGCTTTCCTCTAGTAAAATTCAACCTATTACCAAGAGTTGACAATGCAATATTATTGAATTAAAACATGTCTGTACTTTCTTGTTTTACTATGAGCAGTGAAATAGGTAATTCTTGGCATTTTTTTGAAACAGAGGTTAAAAACAGTTTTAGTGGCATGATATCTGTTTGTAGCTATGCATGTTTTGTCTGCTCTCTGCCTATTGTATCTATTGCCTGCACAGAGTTTGCCACTGATTATTGCGTTTAGTAGTTACATTAGGCATCCACAAGACAATCCAACCATTTTTAGCTATCCAGTTGGAGACATTTGTGAACATCCTCCAAATATATTTGTTTTATCTTTAAGCCAGCCTTCTTAAGCTGTGCGTTTTCATTTCACTTATGTTTCTTTTATTCATTATTGAGGACATTGTGCTACAGAATTTGTATTTCCCATTTGGGTAGCTGTCTCCTATAAGGAGGAGGCAACTGCTCAAAAGGAAAGTGATTATTTAATTAATGCATTGATTTAGACATTGAAATAAAAATGAGAACAAACGTAAATAAATATGAAATAGAGAATATCTGGTTTCTCTACTGGAAGTGGCCTAGCCCTGCAGAGAAGCACACCTGGGCCCCACTCATCCCCCCTGTCAGCATAAACAGCCCTCTGCTTCTCTCAGTGCTGCCCCTTGGGAACAAAATGACCTCTGAGAATGAGGCACTAGTCAGAAAAACAATAAAAGCTTAAGTCTAGAAAGCATTTGTGTTTATCTTAAAGTTTTTCTTTTTTTTTTTTTTTCTTTTTTCAATCCCACTGGCCTCAATGGGGTTTAAGGAAACACTTAACATCCTTTCTGAATATAGGACATTTTTTGGGGCAGGTCCTACCAGGGAAGCTTTCTAATTCCCCTGTCAAATGCTCCTTGAGTCCTGCTTCTCCCATAACGCTTCTGAGGAGCTGCCTAGGTGGTAGCCACAGACCTAGCAAATGCGCTGGTGGAAAGGCTAGCACCATATATCTTGCATTGCTGACAGAACGAAAGGTAGGGAGGGCAAAAGGTAATTCAGCACTACTAAGTATTTCTTGCATAATTTTGCTTATTTTTTTTTGTCCAGCTCTGATTACACGGTTACTGTTGATTTAAAATGCAATGCTGTCAATATTTTTTGCACAGCCTTTACTTAAAAGGAGAGTAAGCAGAAGAATGAGCACTGATTAAGGGAAATGAAACTAAGTCTGTTTACTGATAATATATGTAGCAACACTGAGACATGTAAATTGTATTCTGGATTTGCTTTCTTGTCATGTTGATGTTCTCCAATGTTTCTGCCTTATTTCCTGAGTAAATTTTGGCATTACAGATATACTGGGCATTTCAGTAACAATGAGGCTTCAAATGCCAGGTCATTCAACAGACCTGTGTTGCTATTTAAGTAATACTTCCAAATGAGAATTTTCTGTCCTTCTTACTCACTGGAGAATTCACTAGAATTCAGATTAAAGCTAAATTCCTTCATGCACTGGAGTTTTTCATAGCTTCCTCCTCAGAGTAGCTTTTCTTTTCCTCATTTCATCTTGAAAGGTCATTTTAGGAACTAAAAAGCCCTGTTGCCAACTTTTGAAATAATTATGATCTCCAATAAAATGCCATCTATTTTTAACATTGTACTTCTTAGTGTCTCTTCTTTAAAGACACAAAGTAGATGACTTTTTTCCATGAATAATGTATAACTTCAGAGACTTTGGATGTTATGACATAAATTATCAACTACTTTTTCACTATTTGCTGATAAAGTAGGGGTGTTTTCTGCAGACTTTTAGTCAGCTCATGTTTGGACTTTGTTTCCTTTTGCTACTGTATTTTAATGATGACATTTCATCATAATTTGTGCCACTTGACAGCATAAAATGTCAGGAAGAAATGATCATAACACTTCTCCAGGTGATAAGTATTTCCTGATGATAGTCCATGAAGGTAAAATGCAGTATACTATGTAAAGAAAGAACAGACATGGTGACAAAAGAATCAGGATTAGGAACACGGAGTGTGACCAGTTTATCACAGGAATTTAACTAGATTTTTTTTTTCCAGAAATAGCTCTAGTACCTCCTAAGGATTTACAGGGGTGGGCAATATAAAAAAAAATCAGAGTCCTTTGTACTGTGTTCAGAGTCTGATGGAATATGGTAGCTGGAATTCTTTGGTTTCTATTCAGGGAAGCAGTTATTGAAAATTGATTCTTTTTGACATGGCTCGTGTGGGCAAAGAAGGTTTATTTCAATATACTCATTGGCTAGAGTCAACAGTAAGGGAGATGAATTTAAACTAGTAATTCAGATATAAAGGAGAAAAAGATTGCACCATTTGAAAAAGGGAATGGAAAAATCTGAGAAGTACTTAGGTAAAGCTTTAAAGTGGCAGCTGAATATGCAGACAGTTGAGCGTGCTTCAAGAAACAGTGATATTTAGGATGAAGAGGAGAAAAAAAATGGTAGAAGTGCAGAAAACCAGATAACTTTTTTTTTTTTTTTTCAAGAAAGCAGCATATTAAAGCAAATAGAGAACTGGAGGGGTAGAATCCATGGGGACCTAGAGCTTAACAGAGATGTGGTAGAGCAAATAGTGGGAGTTAGACAGTAACAGAGATGGAAACTGAAAGGAGAAAATAGCCTCACAGCATGTGGAAGCAAAAAGTCTGGAGGAGACTCCGGGGGCTACTAGTGTGGATTTATGTCCAGCAATTATGATTAGCTAAAAATGAGAGACTAAAATATGATTTTTGATTTTTTTTTTTTTTTTTGGAGTGGGGAGGAACAAAGAACTATTTTCAACTTTTTAAGTAAGTTGTATGTTTTCCTTGTCTAAAAACCTCCCCCGAACTCCTTCAAATGACTGCTGGATTGCAGCACCCAGAAAGTGCCTTGCCCGTCATGCAGCCTGTGGGCAACCGCACTGGCCTGTGTAATAAAGAACATGATGAAAACTCTGCAGGCATTGCAAGGGCCACTTGGAACAAAGGTAATACAATAATAATGGATTGCACAGTCAGAAGTTGTACTCCAGAATAGCCAGGGCATGCTAACTGTAATGGGCACATTAAATAATGCTCAGCAAATGCTCGGAGTTGCAGTGATGCAAGAATATTATTTGGGGTATTTTTCAGAAGTGCTTCATAGTGGTCACCTTCCTGGAAGAATGTTCTGGTTTGCATTGCAACTTATTTAAATAACTAGATAGGCAGAAAAGGGAACCACACTGGTCCTTGAAAGACACTATGTTTTCCAGAATCTTGTGACTCTTCTGAAGGACTCTAGACCCTGAGAACTGTGAGCACAGCGGGGAGCACACCTACCAGCAGATCGAGAAAGAAGGTAGCAGTTTGTGTGATGGAACAAGGCTTGTGGTATCTATCTTCTCTGTGGGGTGGAGGAAAATTGAAAATTAAGAACACTTTTCAATTGCTTGTCCGTGTGTTTGCAATTCATACAAACATTATTAATGAAAATAAACTGTTTTTTATATATACAAATATATACATCTATCTGTGAGTACTTGTGATGGTACTATTTTAGGGACATTATATAAGGATTTGGTGGTACCTTGTAAATAATTCAATCAGAGGGCAAAAGTTGTAACTAGTAGTTGAAATAATCAGGAAATATTCAAATGACCGGTAATTGAGTCTTTTTGCAAAAACTATTTGGATGACTTTCAAGAATAGACAAACTTGTATGAAAAAATCAGATAATTTATAAACAGGAAAGGTGGTTGAATTTTTCAAATATTTAACTGCAAATAATTCATTACCATCTAGTAGTAATAATGTCAAGTCTGGCTAGTAGCACAATAATTGAAGATTCATATAGCGTTTGTGGGAATCACCATGTAATTACCATTGTCTCCAGTGGTGGTATAGCAAAATAATATGCAATATTTCAAGATATTTAATTAAGTAATGTCAGTGAGTTACCTTGAAGATAACTTCTATCACCCTCATATGACAGGCTTGTTGATGACTAGCTGATGGATGAGTCCCCTCAGCATAAAAGACAGATGAACTGAGGAACATCAGTATGATATGCAGAATTCAGTATGATGGACTATGTATAATTATTTGTTATTTACTCTGTAAAGGTGACCTACAAATGCAATGCTTTGGGGGTTGTTTTCTTGTCTTCTTTATAGTGCTTGAAAAGCCTACAAAGTTCTTCAGTAGGAACTAAGCCTTTTTCCATTCTATAGAAATTCTTGTCTGCTCAGTTTTCCCCCAAAGATCAGTGATCCATGAGGAAAGTAACAGGTTTATGGTATCAGATGTCAGAAAGTAGAAAATAAGATATGTTTGTGTGAGGGTAATTTCTTATAGGGTCTCCTTTGGACATGGGAGGTGTTATGCATTCATGTGTGGTTCACTAGTAATGTCAACAGCAAAATCCAGCATTCCTGCTAGGGGAGCTCTATTAAAAAAGCCTGCAACCAGCATGATGAAAATGGCATAAAAGACAGAAAAGGGGAGAAGTTAGACAGGTCTGTTACTAGTTATTTGTATCAAATGATTTTGGAGCTATGGTGTCTACTATTAAGCGCTACTTTCAACTCCTTACTGAAGTGACTTCTCTCTTACATTCCTGCATTGGCTGCATTACCTTACATTTTGACTTACGACACTCTTCATGCTGAGTTTCCCCATACAGCTAACTTGATTACAGCTTTCACTTTGCAAATCCTTGCTTTTTACTCAAGTCTGACTTGTACTTACTAACCCATTTGTCTTCTGCTATAGCAGTGCATTTCTCTGTGGACTTTCAGGTGATAATTACGTTAGCTATACTTCATCACAGGCTTGTTAGGGCTCGTTGGTTGATTCTGGATGACTATAATCAGCCTTGTCTCCCACTTGTCATTGTTCTCTTGTGCAGTGGTTGGACATGACTCTATGTAAGCAGGTAGTGTGGACTAGGAGAAGAGGATCTGCAGAGTGGAACAAGCTGTGCTGACCTCTGTACTGTATTTGCTTCAGGGACTCTACTTCAGGCTGTCTCTAGCCTCATCTTGCAGGATGAACGCTCATTAGGAGCTGGGGAATATCTTCAGGTTTAAGTTCATCTGAAAGGAATCTGGTTGGTGTACTCCACCAGTGCCACAGTACATACTGAAGCAATGCTAAGGGGGAGATGGTTGAGAGACTTTAAAATGTCCCTTCAGTCATGAATTAAAAGGCTGATGGAGAAGCATCCAGTGCTTACTGGTTAACCTGTTGTAATACTGCCTCAGGTAGTTGAACGGGAGACCTGAAGTCCCTACTCTTTTGCTGTATCACTGGATTAAAATAATTCATTTTTTCTGTGAGTTTCACATTTTTTGTGTGAATTTCATTTATTGTGTGAGTCATTTTGCAGACACTCAAGTCTCTTTTTTTTCTCAGTGTGCACCCCAAAAATTCTAATTGGAGCAATGTAGGTTTGTCACCACAGGAGTATCTCAGTGCAATATGCAGCTTACTTCAGTAGAACATCTGAGAATCAGAGGAGTTGAATGCTTTTGTCCTTTCTTCCTCCTCAAGATGGTTGGGACCCTTTCTAATTCATTAGGAGTTATTTTGGAGAGGAACTGGAGCTCTGAATTATTGCATAAATATATACTTGCTGTTCCTCTTTTGTATACTGCAAAATGTGGGAGTAATCTGGATTGTTGGAGTCCATGTTCATTCATTGTCATGTGACTGTCATCTTGGTCTGTGCATGTAATTAAGAAAAAAAAAAGATTTAATTAAATTCTGTCAGTGAATGTAAATTTAGAAGACTGGAGTTCATTGAAAAATCATGTACTTAAAATAAAAATAGGTGTGGTTGAGACAGCTGATGAGTTATATTGTGTTTGAAAAAAAATGATCCCATTATTATATTAGACATGAAAAAATTATTTGAAGTGAGATTCAAAGCAAGGATAGAGTTTACTTTTTCTATTTGTTGTAACCAACATTTGCTAAAAGTAGAACAGGAAATGTAGAAGCTGAAAAAATGGCTGTAGTGGATTTTGCATCTTATCAGTTATGAGCTCAGGTCTGGAAATTAAGAGGCATCTATTTGATTCTTTCAATGCAAACAGGTGTGGGGCCATTTTTATGCAGCGCTAAGTTCTGTGAAGCCTTAACTGGTGGCATCAGGCAGGCTCCCACAGATATAGTATTTGCTCATTTTACTGTGATTCTGAATATGATTTTGTAACAAAAACATTAAACCATTATTGCAAGCAAGTGTGGCACAACTTCCCTAAATTATTATTTAATTTCTCTCTACCCCCCACACATTTCTGCATTTTTTTTCATGCAGATCTTTGATGCCTGGAGAAATGTCCCTTATTTAATTTACTGAATTCTGCTTTTTTTTTTTTTCCCCCCCCTGAAATCATGCTTTTCTGTAGATATCCAAAGGCTTCATGTTCCCATTGATCCTGACCAGTTTCTATTTCTTGCCTTTCTGTCTGCTGTGTAGGTCAAGACTAGAAGCAACAACCACACCTCCTCTTTTTTAACACAAGCCTCTGCTTATGAAGACCCATAAATAATTCCTAATGCTCATGAGCACTGTGCAGAACTGTTGTTTACTGCACTGGAGGCATGTTTGCAGATAGATTGAAGGCATAAAAGATGTATCATCATTGCTTCAAATCAAAGTGAGCAGAGAACTAAGTGAAGGGGTTTTAAGCATCAAGCATTGCAAAAGTACTTTGAGAAGTTGGAAACTAATAGCCAAGTCTTCAACTAGTATAAATGGTAATATAGCCACCACTGAAGTTGCTGGAAGTATGGCAATTTACCAGATTATTCTCTGCCCTTATTTTTAATCTGTATTTTATAGAAAAAGAAAATCATCTACCACCTAATGGAAATGCTAATGGAAAAAAAGTATGGTTCAGGCAGCCAGGAGTAGCCAAAGAGGTACATTCATTGTTATAACTGATAAATTAGTGTCTTTGTTCAAACAGCTTGCATTTACATTCACTGCTACTGGAGGAAAAGCTCCTTAAAAATTTATAAGCTGACTAGGCAGGTTAACTTAAATGTGCAGTCGTACCGTGTTGACTCAGAGTTAAATTTAGGAGCACTTTGCAAAACTCGTGGAAAGTAGAGCATTTGTTCAACATCACAGGCTTGCAAATGGTGGAGCTAAATATAATGGTGAGTGTTCAGTCACAGGTCAGACACAGACAGAGTGCTTAGAGCGCCTTCCGTGCATTGATTCCTCTAATTTTGGATATCATTTTGTGTTTTATTCAAACACAAGAGATGGCTGTGAGAAAAAACAAGGATTATGGGATATAGGATAAGACATGTAAACAGAGCAGGCCTGATGCTCCATTTCTCTTACATGTTTTGCTGGAAACATTGGGAAACTATTCTGGGCCAGATCCTCCCTGAGCTATTTTGGCGACTGTAGACCTTATAGCTGCGTTCAACATCCTTGACCAGGCAAGGAAGGGAGTGTGGGGCCTGATGTAATGATTTACTCTTCACAGATTATTTGCCCAGAGGACTTCCCTTCTCTTTGCAAACATGGACCTGGGTTTTAAAACCCAGGCATGTGCAACTGTGTATATACATACAGCTGTGTGAATAACTGTGCAATTTATGTGCATAAGTGCCCAGTGTGCTCACATAAATCACTTGCTTTCATTCACGGATGACCAAGTAGCTCCCTAGCTGGCCATGTTCCCATACAAATACCTTATTTAGAGACAAGCATTAGGTATCCATGGCACATGAATGTACAGGTGGTAACTGTATGCCCTTAAATTGATAAATGGCAAATACTTTTTTTTTTTTTTTTTTTTTTTTTGAGCTAGTATTTGTTTCACGTCCTCCCTTCTTCCTCCAAGCCTGTCCCAGGACATGAAACACTGAATTGTGCATCTAGTCTCTCTGCAAAGGAGGTTTGTTTTAGATATTTTTCTGTTATATGAGTTCAGTGCTTTAGGGAAGTGCTTGAGCTTATGACTGCACTTCTCAGACAGACCAGACTCCAGCGGCCTTGAACTCTGCATGCCCACCTGCATGTTTGCATGCTTCTTTTGCGCAGTTCACAGAATCTTCAAGGTTGGAAGGGACCTCTAGAGATCATCTAGTCCAACCTTCCCTCTCAAGCGGGCACACCTAGAGCATGAGGCACAGGGTGGCGTCCAGGCGGGTTTTGAAGACCTTCAGAGAAGGAGACTCCACAACCTCCTTCCCATAAGTTACCTTATGGGCAACCTGCAGACACCCAGCTGGTGCCTGGGGGCATCCTGAGCTGTCTGAATCCTCAGCAGGTGGCACTGCCTATGTGGATCTTGTGCTTTGTGTGTCCTTTGGCCCTACCATCCACACAGCCAGTACTAAGAGTGGCTTCAGGACCACTTGTAGCTTGTGCCAATAAAGCCACCATGCTCAAAGTCTCTTTACAGAGAGGGGAGTTAGAGGAATCTCTGCTGCTTTATCAGTCTGAACTTTCTGTCCACAATATCTCTTCACTTGTGCCACTTCTTGTTTGTCATGGGGACAGGAGGTTGAGGATTACCAGGCAGTGACTATTTCAGTGGATGCAGAAAGGAGAATGTCCTTTGTGGTCTGAACATTGGTCTGAACATCCACTTCATGATGGTTCACTGTCTATCCCCTGGGATTAGCTTAGATTAAATTTGATTTAAAAAATGAAATTCAACAAACAAAACTGCAACATAATCTGAAAATTCTTTCCCGCTTCTTTTGAAAGGTCTTTTTGACAGAATGCACTGTTGGGGTAAAAAGTCCTATATGTCCTTCAGCTAACTGACTAGGAATGCCATTTAATAAGATGCTCTGGAGAAATTTTTAGAGTGAACTTGATTATTGAATACCTGTGCATTTAAAGCATCAAGTAGCTTTAAAGACATTTAAAAATGAGATGTGTCCAGCTGTAAATGTTACTTGAAAAGGAATGATCATTATTGTCTAGGTACAATGTGCCTCTAATATAAGAATGGCTACAGAGTCCCTTTTCAATCAGTTATTTAGCAAATGACTTTCTGACATCTGTATCTGCACAATTTACTATGAATAATTTAAACCATAGAGAGCAGAAAGTATGACTGAATTAAAAGACTAAAAAAAAAAGCTTGGAAAAGCTTTCATAATCTTGTTGCTTGCTCAAAACTTGAAGATCAAACGAGAAAAAATTGCAGTTTAGGATTACTACACACTGAACAAGGAACCAGCAGAGCTGCAGAGCCGAGCTCATTGGCTGTATCCACTTTACATGGCATCTCTTTGTAGTCACTCAGGAAGAAGCTGTAGACATTAATAAGGAAATATTAAACATTTATTTTGCATGTTTTAACTTATCTTCACAGGATTATTTGGTAAGTAATTTATGTAACTAGATAGGCTTCATTCCAACATTGTGTACAAAGTACTTATTGCTTGCATTTTAACATTGTTTTTGTTTACTTTTAAAATCAGCCTGAGAAGGAAAGGTTCATGGCCACAGATGAGTTTTCCTGTATGTCAACAGCAAAAGGTATGGGAAGTGTATTTTCTGCAGAGTAATCCAAAAAACTCTAGGCCACAGAAGAGGATGTGTGTGTGAGAGGTTACTACCACAGCAAAGAATTGGAAAGGCTGCAGGACAGGAGGCAGTTGCTCTTGTTCCTGATAGTGAGAAGATGTCTCCTTGCTGGTTGCACCGGGGTTGCTCGTGTGGTGAGGGGTTTTGTGCAGTCCATCTCTTTGTGAGCTAAGAGGTGATGCTCATTGGAGTGTAGAGAGCTTTGCTTCTGCCACAGCCAGGCCTAGGCACAGGTTAAGCAGCTGGGAACACTCACAACGAAAACTGCATTTTTAGCAGTCACCTATTCTCTATTACCAAAGCCTTATCCAGCTAACCTGTGTGTGTCCTTTAACGCCCTTTAATTAATTATTTCTGACTTACTTTGGTATATGATGGCATAGTCTGCATGGACAGCCAGTACTGACGGCCTAGCTGTGCAACAGCCTGTTTTTAATTCTCCCAAAAGGCTGTGTGTTTTAAAACTTGATCGCAGTGTTTGAAATGCTAGGTCAGCATAGCCCTTATTCCATTCAGTGCCTTGTGGATGTAGGCAATAGACAGGATGCATTTCCCTGCATGCTGTGCTCAAGTATAAATCAGGAAGACAAATAGTTATTTCTCAGCCAGCAGTGAATTAAATATCTTGCAAACAATACTAACCATCCTGAAATTGAGAACTGACCCAATCCATGACTGAAATGCATATAAATAGCCATTATTTCACTCCACCACCTGCCTATAGCCCAGGACCAGGAAAGGCAAAGAGCGAGGGTGCTTGTACAGCAGCACAGTTTCCTACCTGTTATCTTCATGTTCTGCAACACCACGTTGCAAAACACATGCACTTCAGAGCACTCTTTCCTTTTTTTTTNTTTTTTTTTTTTTTTTTTTTTTTTTTTTTCCTGGAATTTATTGTTTGAGAAATTCTAGTTTTAACTATGTTTTCTTGTGGGAGACCTTCAGATAGACCTGTAAGTTGTTTGCTGATAGAAAATGGAGAGAGGCGAGAAAATGAACTATCGACACAAGAATACTGCCTGCTGTCTAAATTGCCTTAATTCATGAAGGAACATAAAGTTTAGACACAGATTTATGGTGTCTTAAATGCGGGAATGGCTCCATTGCTTAAAGGCACAGCTCTTTTCACTCAGGCATTGCCTTCTGCAGATCTGGAGTAAACCAGAGCACAAGAATGCAGAGCTGCCACGCACGGACACAGGCTCTATGAGAAGGATAGGGCAGGAGAGGAAGGTGCCATTTATGTGACAGAGCTGTGTGGAGGCATGGAGGTCCACCTCAGCGTGGATGATGAGCCAGCTGAGAGCATATGGGTAAGGTTGGGAGGTGAGACACAAAAGTTGTGGTGGTAGGCTGCCCCATCAGGAAGAAGTGAAGCCTTCTTCAGGCAACTGGAAAGAGCCTCCCAGGTTCTCATTACAGATTTTAACCAATATCTGATACCTGCTGGAGAAACGATGAGCAATCCGGGAGTTTCTGGAGTGTATGGATGAAGTTTGTGATGGTGTTCAAGAAGCTGACAAGGGGAGATGTTCTGCCAGGCTTGATACAGACAAGAAATAATTGTTTAGGAAGTGAAAGCTCGGGATTGTTTTGGCTGCAGTGACCATAGGATGGTGCAATTCAGGATCTAGAAAAGAAGAAAAAGGGCAAAAAATAAGATCACACACCTTAACTTCAGGAGAAAAGACTTTTGCCTGTTTAGAGACATGCTTTCAAAGATCTCGTGGAGTACAACTCCTGGAGGGAAGAGAGATCAAAAAATGGTGGCTGACATTCAATGATCACATCCTCTAAGCTCAAGAATGGTCTGTCTCAGTGACCAGTGAAACATGATGGGAAGCCTGCACTGATGAACAAAGAGCTTGTGACTAAACTAAAATATATATCTATATATGTATAAAAAGGAAGAGAGGAAGTGTACAAGAGAAGAAAGTAGTTACAGGTGACCCAGGGTAACAAGAAAGGCTTACACAGATACATCAGTAGCAGAAGGAAGGCTAGGAAAAATGTGAATCATTTTCAGAATAAAGCAAGGGAGCTGCTGACAAAGGACGTTTAAGAAGTATCAGTACTCAAAGCCTTTTTTACCCTAATCGCTATCAGTAAGACAAGCTTTCAGGAATTCCAGGCCTGAGACCACAGGGAAAGTTAGAGAAAGTCCACGTTAAGTGACATTTAAACAAATTTGGCAAACACAAGTGCATAAAACCTTATGGGATGCCCCTGTGAGCACTGAGGGAGCTGGCTGATGTCACTGCCAGGCCACTTCCAATAACCTTTGAAAGGTTATGGTGTTTGAGGGAGTTTCCCGAGGACTAGAAGAAAGCAAATATGACTCCTATCTTTGAGAAGGATCTGGTGAGCTACAGTTTGGATGACTTCACCTTGATCCTTGGGAAGTTGGTGGAAACCATTTCCAAATATGTGGAGGACAAGAAGGTGACTAGAAGCAGTCAGCATAGTACGAAAGGGACACCATGCTTGACTTCCACAGACTAAAAAGATCATTAAGAGCTTGGAGCACCAAGAGCCTGCCTTCATTTTTTTTTTTTCCTTGGCCTCCAAAAGCTTCCCATCTTTCTCCTTTTGAGGTGTGAAAAGAACAGTGCAAAGCATTGTTTCAGACATCTTTTGGGGCTCCTATTTCCTATCTTCAGGTCTTTTTTCAATGTAGATTTTTTATTTCAGAATTTCCTTTTGGAAGGAGAGAATTCTGTGTTCAGAGTAGCTCTTGCAGCTCTCACAGGCACTTGTTTTTTTTCTTTCTGAAAAAAAAGGAGTCTATTGAAGAATGACTTTCTTGAGCAAAAACTAGTATAAAGAGTAAACTGCAAACATGAAAATAAAGATATCTATAGTCACCAGAGAATTTATCATCAGTAATAATTCAACCAGCTATACAGTTCAACATTTCTATAGTTATAAATCAAACCTGATATTTTAAAATGGAGTTTATCAGAAAAGTTTGAGGGTTGT
Source organism: Nothoprocta perdicaria (assembly GCF_003342845.1). Classification (NCBI taxonomy): domain Eukaryota; kingdom Metazoa; phylum Chordata; class Aves; order Tinamiformes; family Tinamidae; genus Nothoprocta; species Nothoprocta perdicaria. The sequence goes on from NW_020456176.1 coordinate 2,129,771, forward strand.
CCTGAAACTAATATTCTTTATGTGTGGGGTTCCCTTTTTTGTGTGTTAATTTAAACTACAATCTTATACTTCTTTGAAAAAAATAGTCAATTTATCCAAGCTGCTGTTCCATTTCAAAAGATGTCAGAATAAGATTCCTCACCTATTCAGTGAAAGCTAGCAACCCCACAGAGCCATTCTTTAATCACTTCAATGCATGCCTTCATAGAGAGCTGAAAGTGTTCTTGACTTTATTAAAATATATTTCTCTTTCCAAAGCGAACACTAATCCAGATTCAGAGTCAAAAGATCATCTTGCTCAGTTTGGAAGGGTTTTTAATTTTTTGTTTCTGATGTTAATAAGCCTTGAAAGTTTGAGTATTGTTGCTGGTATATACTTTGATCAGTGGATTTGAAATGTAAACTCTTTGGCCATGGCCCATATTTTCATTATGTTTATGCAGAGAAGACCAAATTCATTTGGAGGCCTCTTGATTCCAATAGCAATACACAGTAATTACAGAATGAATATTAATAAGCAGAGCTTTTTTTAGTGAGACAGAAGACACTCATTTCAGTCTGTTTTTTTGCCCTGTGATCTTGACCTGAAGTCCATTATAAGACCTGAACAGAATACCCTAAGAATTAGCATGCTTGTCAAACCGTAGTGTCTTTCTCTAAGCTGAACTGGATGATGCAACTGCCATCATTCCAGCTGCAGATATATCTGTGGACTCGATGGCTTTTATTTTTAAAATACCAGTAAGATCCCTTTCCCAAAAGGCTGTGCACGGCTACAGGCAGCACGGTGAAGATGGAGACAAACCAAAGAGGGTGGTGCAGCTAGTCCTAATCCTCCTCTCCTCTCCAGGCTGCAGCTGGAAGGCAGAGTCTTGGAATCCCTCTGCCTCAGCTTCAGAGACCCCTGGCTCTGCAGCAATTGGCATGTTTGGAAAATTTTCATGTCACTTCTAGAGTGCCTCAAAATAGGGAGAAGAAGCCTGTAAGGAAATGACCAGCCACTGAAATGTACAGTTGGCAACTGCTATGTTAAATATAGGACAATGTAGTGCAAAACAAAGGTGTTCTAAATGTTCTCAGCCTGCCTGCCCACGTTCCAGCCTCTGCAGCTGCAGAGCTCAGCTCATCCAGTTTGAGCTATGGCACCTGAGAAGTAGCTCTGCAACCAAAATATGCCCTCAGCATCGTACTGGCTTGGCTCTTAATTTGTTTTCAAAAACTATAAATGTGTATTATAGTTTGAGAAACCAGTAATTTATTCATATTCTGGTTTTATTTTCTTATAGAATACAAAAAAACATTAAATCAGCAAGAGTTCTGTTTTACATTAAAACTTCATTATAATGCATTTCTCTGTCCTTCTGGCACACTGCTTCAGATTCGTTGGCATCCAAAAACTCACCTCACCCGGCTCAAAGATTGATCTGAATCACATTTTCAGGAAAAGATATAATGAGTAATTGGTTGCGGCCTGAAAACTTGGATAGCAGATTCCAAAATGAGCAGCATTTATGGCTGATTTATAAGCACTTAAAAAATAGAATGGAAATACCAATATAGCCTTGACTACCAAAGAGCCTTTATAAAATCTCCCTTTAAATTATAATGTCTTGAATTTAATGCATTTTAATGTCCTTAATTTTGGATTAGGAAGGAAAAGGAATTAATGACATTTGCACTATGTGGCTTTGCTAGGAAGAGTCACAGCATCTCATAATGGCTTAGATGACTGTAATAAATAAACAAAATGGGCCTTGGGTTATTTTTCTCTCATTTGTATGTGCAAGGATGTTACCAAAGTTGCCTATTTTCTTTCCCTAACTGTAGCACAGTCCTAATTTAACTTATGGTTGCTGTTAAAGTCAGTATCACTATCTTCCTAATACTTTGACTCGTGTGATTGCACTCCCAAGTCCACAGTGTCTTTTGTGATCAGTGTCAAGATGTCATAGGAAATATGGATAGAACTACAGATGTACCCATTAATAAAGTGATATCTCAACACCTCCTCCCCAGTTTTGAACAATCCTTATTGCACCTTGGATTTCCGAGGCTGTATGAACAGAAGAACCCATGGACAACAGTAACTAGAGGTGTCTGGATGGTGTTTTGGGGAGACAGGTAAGTAAACCTGTGTTTTCTGCTGCTTGGTAGTCTGTTAGGTGGCAGTTCATCATTTGTAGGTCAAGTGGTTTGATCACAGTTTTTACTGGCAAAGTCTGATTGTTGTTTAGGATTTAAAGGTAGTTTTATGTTGGCATGTGATGAGAGGTCAAAGGCCTTGTAGGTAAGGGAAGGTTTCTACTGTTTAGTTACTACTAATGGATATTTAACTGTTGAAGCAGACAGGAATGGCGTAAGTGTAAGTATTATAAAGCTAAATTACTAGTGACAGAGTAGCCCAAAGAGCACTAAACTGCAGAATTTGCTTGGGAATTTGTGTATTTGCTGTTTTAGATAGATATATTTAGATATTTGTATGCATATATGTATATAAATGTATATGTTTATTCAGATATGAACATACACATATATATGTAGGAACAAGAAAAAGGAATATAATTCTGGTCATTGTGACAATATTAAAACAGACTTAGAAAGAATGTAGAAAAAACATAGATTGATGTGTGAAGAAGCAGGAAGAAAATACTGTCCTTGAGCAGTTACTCAGTGAAACTATTTTTTCATTAAGTGACATCTGAAAGGGTTCTTGTAAGAAAAGATGGATAATGATGGAATTCAAAGAAGAGGTTTGAGAGCATCATACAGAAAATGAAAGAGGAGACTCCAAGGCAAGTCCAGATTTGCAGATATCTGCTGAACTAGACGCCCAAAACATCCTTGGAAGTGATCCTTCATAGAAGTAAGTCACCTTAGGATGAAGGAAGCTAAACAAGGACAACAGAAAAGAAGCTGTTGAGGAATAAGAGAAATATTTTGACTGCACTGAAGAAGTGGGAGGAAGATAAAGAATCAGGAAGAGATGACAATATGGCAGGCATTAAAGAAGATGAAGCACATTTCACACTAAGAGAGGAGTGGAAAATGTAAATAACGAAGGAAAAAGACTCCTGGAGAGAGTTAGATGAGGCTGAATAAAATAGAGTATAGATGGAGAGAAGAGTGGGTGAAGAGAATGCAGCGTACTTAGTACTAGCAAAGGCTCTTTTGGGGTGGGACATTTGCTCTGTACTCAAAGAAATGAAGCATATCCAGAGGATGTCAGCTCCCCCTGAAGGCTGAGGGTTCAAGGTATAGACCTCAGCTCAGAGGGAAGAATTCATGACTCACCTTCACGTCAGAACAAGTGACTCCGCCAGGTGCTCTTTGGAGCCAGGAAGTGACGGCTGAAGTGTTTTTCAGTCCTCAGAAGAGGGTGAGCATGGGCAAACAACAGTTTATCAGATGGCTCAAGAGTGATACTGTAAAGTCTTAGAATATTTGACTGTTGCAATATTAGAGTGAAGCAGACCTTTGGACTGATAAATGCTGCTGTTCTAGAAGAACATTTTGTAGTATCTGTGTTTCATGGAAAATCATCATGAAAAACATCTCTGTCTTGAGAATCCGATGAAATAAGATTCTGGAATCAAGACTAATGAAGCTGATAAGAAAAACTTAGATAAACTGGAAAGTGGGAGGGAAGAATGCTGGGAGAGATTCATTATCATTCTTCCTTACTTATCTGCACAGGGAAAGAAAAATGGCAGTGGATAAGTGCCTATCAGAGATTAGGAGACAGCAGGAAGAAACATTGCTCAGCAGTCAGTAACTAATGGAGTTAGTTACTGACTTAGGAGTTCCAGTTATAGGTATAGTTAAGGGGGAAAAAAAAAGATGGAAATGTGTGTACATTAAAGGTCAGAATTTGGAAACTGAAATGGAAGAACTTATGTTATCAAAATGTATGTGATCATAAAGAGGTGACAGAAACCTGGGGCAGCAGTCATGACTGGAATGCCAGTATCCATATATGTCACTGCCCAAGGAGGATAGATACTCAGAGTAAATATTCAGAGTTCAAAGTAAGCTAGTAATCTTAATTACTCATGTGATAGACTGCAAAGTTTCAGAGTCAATTTTGGTCACAGTCATTTAGATGTGAACAGAAAGCTTAGTACAGTGGGAATGCTCATACTTTCAAGAGGCAATTTCCCAGTACAGCAAGGCAAGAAGTAAATGCAGTCAACCCAGACTGAGGAACATAGGAAGTAGTTGTGAAGGACACCTGGAATTTCTTTCTATCAAAAGTATGCAAACAGTCAGAAAGCTGTTTTTCAAGCAAAAAGCAATCCTTACAACTCTGGAGGGCATTAGAAAGAAATGGAGAGTCTATTTGTGGAGAAAAACGAATAAAGCTGGGTTTTGCAGGATGAGGACTGCTGGTGTGAAAAGTGCCAGAAGTCCAGTTACATTAGACTAGAAAAGAAATATAAAAGAAAAGAATATAAAATGATCAGAGAAAAGGAAAGGAAAGGAAAGGAAAGGAAAGGAAAGGAAAGGAAAGGAAAGGAAAGGAAAGGAAAGGAAAGGAAAGGAAAGGAAAGGAAAGNGGAAAGGAAAGGAAAGGAAAGGAAAGGAAAGGAAAGGAAAGGAAAGGAAAGGAAAGGAAAGGAAAGGAAAGGAAAGGAAAGGAAAGGAAAGGAAAAGGAAAGGGGAAAATTGTGTAGCTAGGCGAAATATTGGTCTGGGAGATTTTGTCTAAAACGGCCCTCTTAGTATGATTAGAAGAATGTAGATATTTTGCACATGCAGAGCTTGGCTAGTTTGGCCTCATGGGATGAAAACTGAGAAGTGACACATGAATGTTGTCTGCAAATTCATCTGGATGGGAAGGCACCACAGAGGAACAAAAATTCTGTCTGAAAATCAGACAAGAATTTCTGACCATTAGAGCTGTGAGGTTCTGGAAAGGCCTTCCAGTCGGAATAAGGTGGAGCTGGCACAGCTTATGAATGAGATTATCAGACTTAGTTATCTATGACAGCAGGAATTTTGACTTGATGATTAGGGAGTTTCCTTCCACTCTAATGTTACTTTTAATTTGAGGGCTAGTAAGGCAAGGCTTTTTGCCAGGGAAGAGAAAGACAATCGAGGAGGAAAAAGAGTTGAAAGAAAACGTTAGTTTGCATAATGACACAGATGGGTTTTGATGTGTGGTTTTGTGTGCGGTCTGTGTGTGTAATTATTACATGTGACGTTATTAGCCAATGTTTGTGGGGTGTTTGTAGTTTTAAAACTCTCTTTAGATACAATTCATCTGCGGCTTAGGGAATAATAATTCTTTGGATAGAAATGAAAATAGAAATGCCTCAAGTAAACAAAGAGCCTTTTCCTTTTCTGAGATGAAAATACTTGGATTACAGACGCACAAAACAGAATGATTCAAATGTATTGTCTTCTAATGGTCTGCCAAATCTTTATCCAAAAACTGAGCTGGATTCAGTTTCCCTTTCTCTTTTCTCTTGGATGCATGTTTTTCAGAAAAGGTTTGGTTTGCAGTTCCCTTTCTTGGTCCCCTTGTTCTTTCTGTGTGCCACTTTTTCTAGGGAAAATATTACAATAGCCTAGAAAAATAACTTTTCTGTCTGCAAACAGCCCCAAGAACAGCCATGTTTTAGTTGTGAGGTAGGTCAGCATGGGTTTTATTAATGACTGTAATGGAGAATAGAACTAGAGTATGTTTTTTTGAAAATGTGATGCCAAGAGCCATCAAGCTAAATAGGCTGTTAGGGAACAGGGCTCTAACTGGAGCTGTGATGCAAAGCAGCAGCTTTGTTAATGTTTGACAAAAGTATTTTTAAGGTCACTTATGAATAAGCAGGTGGTGAAAGTTCAAACAGAGCATCCTCTGTGAGAAAGAGACCTAAGTGGATCCTAGCAAGATTCCCCAGCAGCCCTGAGTGTCAGTCACTTTTCTCAACAGGCTAGATCAACATTTCACAGCTATTTAGAGATGCAGCACTACATACCCAAAGGGTAGGAAAATGTGATTTGTAGTAGAACAGCTGCTGCTAATAATGCAAGTGATGAACTGAAATGAACAATGGATATTAAGGTTTTAAAGTTAGCTACTTCCCTCTGGCTACGCTACCTGTTACAGGCCTGCTTTGATTTCAGACCAGAGTAGATCATGATTCAATGGGAACCACACAAGTTAAGCCAATGTGAAATCCAAAACAGACTATGTGCATTTGTAGCAGAAAATGAGACAGGTTTTAAATCTCTTTTATTCACATCTTACAGTCTTCTTTTCAATCAAACTTTTTTTTCTATATGCTTATTAAAAAAAAAAAAAGACAACCTGAGAAAACTGGCTTGCAAATTAGAGCAATCCCACAATCTTTCCTGTGATGATTTATAGCATTATTAGTCTTAAAGTGAGAGATGCCAATGCTTAAAGGTGTGATTGAGAAAAATGTGAGAATGTACGGGAATAAGTCATTTGTTTTATACAATATGTAAAGCTCTTTAATTGTATTTGTGAGAAATCTGTTGTTACTGCGGACATAGGTTGTAAGATGCTGAAAGCAAAACATAAAAGTCAAAACCAGAGACATTCAGTCATGTTGAGAAACACTTTATTTCTTATTCAATCTACTGATTGCAAGCAAAGCAGGTCTGAATTTAGCTCAGTTGTCTGACGTGGCCTGTATGAAGTAAGACTGAAGAAGCACTGTAGACTCTTTTTTATAATGCTTCTAACATTTGTCCTTTCATTTTTACTCATTTTGTTCCCACAAAGTCATGTTTTCATTTCTTAGAGGTAACTGCATGTCTTAAGTGGACATACATGGAATATGGTCCATATTTTCAAAAAAAAAAAAAAAAAAAAGAGCCTTGCTTTTCAGCAGTCTACTGTGTCTTGAGAAACATCTTTGGGGGACAGGGACCAAAGGGATCATCCACAGATACACAAATATTGCAATTTGATTTTTCTGCCTTCTGTATCTTTCAGATGGTTTTACTTTCTCAGTTTGGACTTGTGATATTTTTTCCAGTGTTATCCGACTTCATGGCTGTAGCAAACAACACAGCAACTAACTTGTTCCGTTTAGGATTGAGTTGCAAGTGTTCATTTCTATTCACTTTTTAGAGAGGAATCAAAAATTTGATTCTTACAGTCTTTTAAATTATTTGCTTCTTTTCTATCTTCTTTCTCTAAGGAGTCATCATTTGTCTCATTTGCAATGATGTGACATCTACTGGTAGATTTATTGTTCTATGTCTAACTTACCTGCTAAAATTTTATCTGGTAGAGGGAATGAGCTGCCTCCCTGTGCAATTATCTCCTGAATCTCATGCATATCTACTTTTGATATCTCCTTCAATATGTAAAATACCTTAATAAAAACATTTTGAATTGTAGTAGATGAGAAGATCAACCTCTCCCCCCCTTTTATTTCTGAGAATTATTCTTTGCCCAATTCTTTGCTACAGTTTTGTTTTTAATGATGTTTCTTTGATATCTGGAGCATATCCTCTCTGGAGTAAAATTATTGTTCACCAGTAATATTCAAAAAAGGTTACTTGTAGAATTGATGGTGCAATTTTGACTTATTTCTGTTGATTATTCTAGTAAGTTATGTTTGTAATTATTTTTCAGAATGCAGCAGACTACTAAAAGTTTTCGAAAATGTAGTTAATTGGATTCAAAAGCAGGCAAGCATTAAAAAGCATATTTGATTTCTTTTTAATTCCATGACTTTTCTGCAACAAAACCAAAGATTAATTATTGCAGGCCATTTTGTATTTTATCTTCTGCTTTCCAGACAATTCATCCTTTTTGGAATAGGCATATCTTGAATGGCTGGTTCATGACAATTCAAATACGGAAATGTTCTTAATCTTCGTGACTGTACAAAAAAGTTGCAGAAGGGCAAATCAAAGGAATGAAACCCCAAATCCTTTTGAAAATATCCAGGAGCCATACAAAAAAAGAAAAAAAGAAAGAGAGTTTGGTTGATTAAATGCAGGTGTTATGAACATGGAGCAGCAGAAGGGAGTTTATTAAGCACAGAGGTTATTTTAAAATTTATGAGTCTATGAAAAATACCAGTTCTTTTCCAATTAAAAGAAAGCCAACACCAACAAAAAAGGATCCGAAGAACTGTGAAAGAGCAAGAGGGAGCAGCACTAAGCAAACCTGGGCTTGCCCTATTTGCTTAAAGAGGCTTGGGGTGCTGTGGGCACTGTTATCTCTACATAGCTTTTTGTCCCAATTCACGTTCCCTGAATTGTCCCAATTCCCAGTTCTCTGAAGCTGAAAAGCAGTGTAGTGTTGCATCTGTCTGATTCTAAACTTCTTTGGAGAGGGTCATATAGCTTCAGCTCTGGGTGGCCTCAAATGAGTTTCGTCACATTTTATCATCTTCTGCATACTCTAAGAAAAAATTTATGAAGTTTGCAGCATGGCTGGCTAACAGGAGAATGTGCAGCTCATTTCTGCCTTTGCAAGGGGGAGAAGGCGGTATGAATTTCCATCTGTGCCTGGTGTTTCCTTACCTCTACTGGTTGTGCCTGCAGACAAGGAAGACTTTAGATTGCCCACTCACATCATTGCGGTTTTGATGGCTCTTGTTAATATGTTAATGCTTTCCACAGTACAATTGAGAAATTATAGTTTCTAAATTTCCATACTAATTCTTCTAAATTGCCATTTTGGCCTCTGCTAGCCTCCTCAGCACTTGCTTGCCAGTGGATATGACTCTGCTTGCTCCATCAGCAGTGAAGACTGACTCTCTGTTTCAAGCTGTATAGATTCTTTTTCTAAGTTTCCAGTCTCTGAACTGGAGATGCTGTGTATTTGAGTCAACAAAAAATAATTCTGATATCCCAGAAGGAACTGAGACAGTCACTAGCTTATCAGCTTTGGAAAAGCACTGGCCTGAGCTTGCTAACCATCCATATGGGCCATCGTTGTTGCACGTTGCAGTGCACGACATAGACAGCATAAGACAAATGCCTTTGTTGCTAAGGCAGAAAGGAGGAACTCCTTCAAAGAGGCCAGAAATCTGAGAATTGAGCGATACAGAACCCACTGGAATCACATTTTATTAGGATGGCATGCGGCAAGATTTTAATGATATTCTACTGATTCTTACCACTATTTATCAAAAAGATTTTTGCTGTCTGGATGAAATGATAATTGTAAAATTTTTACTTAACGATGATAGATGAAAGATTACCGCTGTCAAGATCTATACTCCTTAAATGCGCTGAAATAAATTGCATCCAAACTGAACATGGAGTGAAAGTATGCCAGTGAAGGAGCAGACTTTAATTAAAAATGAAAAAAAAAAAGAAAGACTTATGAGTCTTGCAAAAATAATATGGAGCTAGCTGTTGACTCCCATCATCTATCTGATGTATGTGCATCATTCTGTGAATCATTGTTCTGCTATATATATTTTCTAGGAAATTAACAGTGTTAAATGTTGATATTACAATGTTAAATCCATAGTAGCAGCGTAAATAGTGAAAAAAAAATCATTCAGCCTCTTAGAAAAGGTTGAAGAACTTCCACAGAATTTGTCCAAATCATACTGCAAAGTCATGTCTCCCAAAGTAAAGGGCACTTCTAAATCCTTGGAAACTACATTTGGAAGCAGTATATTCTCCACAACCTAGAAAATCTAGTCTCCTAGCTCCCCTGGCTCTCCAACCTCCAGAATTGCTGCCTGAACGGATATATTGTACAAAATCAGATTGATTTGGCATACAACAGGGTGCTCTCATCTCATCTTGTGGAAAGCCAAATGCTTCATTAAATATTTTGCCAGTTCTGCTTTTTAGAAACAGCACTTAACTGCATGGTTACTAGAGCCATTACAGTCCATTGAAATGCTGCAATAAATTGCTTGTCACCAGAACGGGGAAGTTTACATAATAGGACAAAATAAAATTTTATATTATTGGTCATCAAAAATTACATATACATGTACAGTATGAGGAGTTTGAGCTTGGCGCAAGTAGTGCTGGCATCGTGCTATTACAGCCAGGATTGCATCTAGAAGGTACTGTTAATAATAGCTGGTTGTCAATCTCACTGCTTTGGAGTCTGAATACTTCAGAGTAAATGGAAGGACCACTTCCTTTTTATACCACTAAGTATTCTCGGAGCTAGCAGTAACCTAGAGTGTGTATTTTGATGCAGTGCCAGAGTCTGAGTCTGATGATGCTCATCTGTGCCTGTTCTTCTAGCATCAGTGATGAATATGGGGAAAAAAGGTCCTGCATCTGCAGAAGCAGAGAGTGGACTATAGCTGAGAGGAGAAGTTGTATCAACGCAACTGAGCTAACATGTCCAGACACAAATGTTTTCATATTGCAAGTTAATATGTCTGATGTTCATATAGAAAAAAAATGTTAAATTCTAACATGTGTAATGAATGTAATGAGACTGAAGCAGTGGTGAGAGAGAAGCAGTGGTCAAAGTGGTGATTCCCTTGGCAGTGGGATCATTGGAGCTTCCTAGGCTAAAGGGAACATATTTGGAAACCCCATGTCTGTTTGCAGAAAGCATCTCCATGGCAGGATACCTAGCAGCAGGGGAGTCTTTGGGAAAGCACTTTTGTTCCCAGGGGATTATAGGTGGAGCGCTGCAACTGCAGGTTTGAGATGGAAAAGGTGCAGCTAGGAAGACTGAGTCCATGGGCAAGAGAAATGTTCACACACCTCTGGGCCAAGCGGACAATTCTGAAAGCCACCCTGCTTGCTGGTCCTCATCTGTGATGTAGAAAGAGTTGGGAAGTTACCTTTATATGGAAATATGGTTGTTCCTGCCTTTGAGTGTAATGGGGTAATGTCAGCCCTGGTGAAATTCCAAAGCTGGTGATAAATATATGAAATATAACTGAAATATAAGTAGAGAGGAGTTTTAAAAATGTATATGTCTTTACAGAGACAAATACGTTCTTAACCTCTGCCAGTGAAATTATTTCTTTAAAGTCTCATGTTTTTATGGTTTTTAGCATCTATTTGTTACCTGAAGTGCCTGATAGGACTTAGTGGTGTTTGCCCAAGGGATCTCAGTGTGTCCTTACTCCCTTGCAAAGACTAAGCACAGTATCCTTTAATTTTCATGGACAATTTTTGCTTGAGTCAAGGGGGAAGCAGCCAGTGAACTGTTCATAAACAAGGGCTTTTAATGTTTTATGGCTCTTTATATATATTATTAACTTGTGTGGCCTTCTAATTATTGTGCAATCATCAGAGCATCAAAGCGCCTTTATTTTAGCTATTGAAAAGCTAGAGTCAGGGTTGTATAGGCTTAGCAGCATGCCAGGAAGCATTATTTTTGCTTTATATTATGGGATATTTTTTAATCACATGAGAAGAAAATTACAAAAAAGGATTTTGTAAGACTTTTGGAAACTTACTTTGTACTTGCATTATTGAAAATCGATGCTGCGTCCTATTCATATATTTAAAAATAGCTCCTTAAATCTTTAAGAATACACTTTGTGGGACCTCCCTGTAGGTGCCTCTGTTTATGTTGCCAAAGTTTAGCTAGTGGTTGCAGAAAACACAGCAGCCAACTTACTAATGAGCTTGTTTTGACAGGATTGCATAGCTCATTGCTTATTAATGCATCATGTTTCTGGCTGGATCGTGCAACACTTTTTGGAAATGTAAAATGATTCAACAAACTGTATCAAAACCAAGCTGCAAACATAATTTGGAATCAGATTCACTGAATGCACAATCTAGTTTAAATATTTGGGGTAGAACCGTGTTTTTCCATTGTACTGCTATTCTGTTTGGTTCAAAACTTCTAGACTCTTCAGTGCTGGGACAAATTTATCCTGGGGATAACTCTAATGAAGTGCATGCAGTCACACCAGGGATTCATTTGGTTCATTACTAACATCTTGCCTTTTACCAGCATGCTCTACATTTGTGAATTGGCACACTCTGTGCTGTGTCAGAGAGAAGACAGACAGAAATGGTCAGTTCAGTTTTCAGGTTCCTCTCTCTCTTTTTTTTTCTGTAATGATTTTTGTTTTTTTTTTTTTAATCTGAACAATGTAAGGGCAAAGGACTGGAAAGGATGCAAAAACTTGGCAATACCAAAGCACAATAGAAATAACTATGGTGATCGGTGGACAGATAACTCAAATATTTTCTCCTCTCTTAGGATGTTAGAAGGTTGAAATTTTGCTGTGTACATTTTATTAATGTATCTTGGGATCACAGAATGGTTGCAGTTGGAAGGGACCTCTAGAGATCATCTAGCCTGACCTCCCTGCTCAAGTAGGGATCCATATGATCTCAATCACTTGGTCTGTTCATCTACCATATGACTGTCTATGGGATTTCCCATAGGTAGTATTTAGGTGAAGAATCCTTTTACTCCCCCCTGATTTTCTAATTGTAATGTGCAAAGATTAAGTGACTCGTGTATGACATGGGCAACCTTTGGCAATCTTTCAGGATGGATGTGGTCAGGCTGAGTGTTAACCTGATATTTTATTTTGGTTGCCATTAGGCTGGTAGCTCTCTACTTCAGGAAAAGCTGAGGCATGTTTTGCAAAGCAGTTTTATTACCTTTTATACTTTGCATATTAAAACCTCCAGAGCAAACAGAGTAGCTATTCTTCATAATTCTAATCACACAAGCACACAGAGAAGGATCATAAAGGGAGACTAGAGAGTGTGAAGCTTTTTATTAAAATCCTAATCATATTGTAGCTAAATTATACATATATTTGCATACAGAGACATATGCGTACATGTGCATATATACACACATGGACACATGCACATCTTTCTCCTATACTCTCTAATGGCACTTTTATCACATTGATTTTATGGCATTGGCCTTATAAATCTTGGGGCATAATGATACTTAGATTAAACAAAATTGTCACTGTAAATCTATAAAAATTATGTTAAGATGACAAGCCAAGAGCCCAATTACATTTCCAGTTTATGGAGGAGATATTAAGATGTCAGCGATACACAAAACTTTGTCAGTTTGTATCTGCTGAGACAATGTCAGTATGGAGCTACATGAAACCACATCAGATCAAGCCTCTGGTTGTCAAGGCTTAAAGTATCAGACCTATGGCAGAGGGCTGTAATTCTGGGAAAGCGAGGATGTGTCACTCTGAGTTTGCTTCACCTCTGCAGGTTAAGTATTTTATGCATATGTGTGCAGATGTCATCTCTGACTTCTGAGCTCTTGTACTACTACTGGGACACAGTGTATGGCCAATAAGGGATACCCCGGTTTTAAATTTTGATATGTTGCATGTATTTTTTGCTTTGTGATATATTCATATGATATCCTAAGTACTAAAAAAAGGTAACTAAGTACTAAAAAAAAATGTAACTAACTTAGTTACATTGAAACTTAGTTGAATCCAACAGAAAACTCTTGTGAATCTTAGTGAATATCTGATTTTAAAAAATCTAATTTCTCTGGTTTTGTGGAAAAGTTAAAAATTGGCCACATTTCCAGCAATTCAGATTCTTTTTCTGCAAATGTTTCAAGCCGAGCCAATGAAGGTATTGTACAACTTTCATTCTCTTCTGAAAAAAAGTCATCCACATAAAATAGAACTGTTATTAAATACACTATGATATGCAAGATTCTGCAATGTGAACTAAATATACTGTGTTATGTCTTATTAAAAGGAAGGGGCAGGCAGCTGTGCTAATGATGCTGTGCTCCTTCCTGGCCACCTGTGTTGGGAGTAATTTATCCAACTTTTATGGCCTTAATCACAGTGATCTACATCTAGCTGCTCATTAAATCTTCACCTATTGTTAACAGAGGGTGGCAACCTCTTCCAGGGACTGATCCCCACCAGGAAAGATGGAATCTGCAGGTGGAAAGGATGAATTGCCCCAAGAAATGCCCGTCCACGTGATGCAGAGGGATCCTTAGCTGGGTGTATGACTCCCTGGTCGCTGAATATGTAGAGAAGGGCACTGAGGGGAGACTGTAAAGTCTAAAGAGAGGTATATGGAGACAATGTACTAAACTGTGTGGGACTGGGAATCTGCAGGTATCTGAAGAGTATAAAAGGACAAGAGTGTTCAATGAGGGAAAGGAACTTTCAGAAAAAAAAATCCTCATGAAAAACTTCCAGCCTGTAGAAAATAAATATAGGATGAGAATAGCTTCCCACAGGGAGTTATAGCAGGCCTGTTGCTTTGGAGTTTTAGAAATACAAGTCATCTGGAAAAAAACCCAGAGGAGGGGTTGAATTCCATTACTAGTCTGTGATTTTCTGTGCAAAGAAAACAAAACAAAAATGATCACTGAAAAAAATATATATTTATAAGACTTTTCTATTTAGTAGAGGATTCATTCATCGTAAGAAATTCTCTCCCCCTTAGGAGGTCCATCATTAGAGTGTGCTCAGAAGTGGAGTTTGCTTTGAGGTTCATTTGATCATGCCTTAGTATACTCCGTCACAATGTGGATCCTGCAAAGAATTTTTACAAGCTGTATTTCCTAGCTATAAAAAAACAACTAAAACTCTGGTCAAAATAGAAGTGGCTTTTTCTGAAATCTATATTGATTTCATAAATAGTTTTTCTATGTAAAGGGATGAAATCTATTACTGTTAGGTTCTGAAATTAGATTTGAAGATGGTCTTTTACAAACACTTGCAAGGAAAAAGCTGGTTTTATATATTTTCACATCCAAATAGCACATCGATATTTGGAGATAAGGTGACAGCCGCCGTAGTAGCAGCAAAAGTCTTTTTCAAGACTTATAAACTAACAAGTCTCTGTGAATGCTCTTCCAGTCTATAGTTCTTCATCAAATATCTCTGCATCTTCAGAAAACTTTTGAATAGGCTATAGGAACAAGTAACCTATTGACAAGAAGGCCATCACATCTCAGCTGCATGGATAAGGAGAGAAGTCTGTTTACTGAGACAAGAAAGTGTAGAAAACTCTGATTAGACTATGCTGGAAATGGCCCCATGTAGCAAGCTGATATGCTGCAGTGATTTGTGCAAATGGCAGACAAGAAACGATCAGTAGCTCAGCATGCAATGAGTTATGATTATCAGTATAGCCTCAAATTCCTTTTCCTCTTGTCTTTAGAAACATTTAGAAATCGAATAAGAATAAGGATTGTGACATCTGATTGCTTTAAACAAGGAACAGGAATTAAATATGGCTGTTACTAATAGTTTGATGAATTTTCATCCATTTTTTTTAAGGTAAAAATGAGTTTGCCATCACAAAAGGCTTATAGAATTTCATGAAAGTGTGATTTTCCAGATGTACAATGTTGCCAGTTTGCTTTTATATGGCTGTCATGAATTTCAGAAGTAAATTTAACCTTAATTATGTTGGAAGTCTCTGCAGATTTTTTAAGTAGCTACAAATCTTCAATGCAAAATATGCAGCAACAAATTTCCTATTAGAGAAACATATTGTTAATTTGTTAAACAAGTCACACCTGATTGCCAGTTACACCTCATTGGTATGCTGTTAAGACAAGCCCCTTCACATTTAGTTAGGCATTGTTTCAAACAACTTGCCAACAAAGATTTTTCCTTGGATCTTGGAAGGCAATATTTTACACATATTCAACAACAATAACATTTGAATGACAGTTATTTTCAACTTGGGATTTTGGCAAAGACTCCTAATTGTTATTCCCATACAAAAATCTTCATTAAGAGTGAATCTAGGTTATAAATATTTATCAATTATTAAGGGAAGAATCCTTAAGAGGAAACTGCATTTTCTAAATAATCCAACCTATAAAAAATAGCCTGGGAATTCTTAATGAAGTTTACATTTAAAACACACAAGAAAACTCTCTAGACTTTTGAAATTTGAATTGCTTCAGGTCCTGGTTTAACCTCTGCTGTGCCACTGTGCTTGTGTCCATGCACCTGCCACTCTCATCCTTGTGATCCAGGGATTTTCCTGAAGAGGAGGAGACCTGCTGTCTTTGGTGGGTGTCTGGAGTATGCAGAGGGTTGCATGGGGATTCAGAGCCAGCAGAGATGCCCCGCAAAGAAGCAGGGTGGCAAGGTGGGCAGATGAGCACATAAATATTGCCCACCATGGAGACCAGTAGCTCTGCAATTGGCTGCTGTTTGACTCCAGCACCTGTATTTAGGTGCAGGACCTTAGGTGCAAATCTTGGTCTTGGAGTGACAAGGAGTTGACAAATAAATATATTTATAGAATAGCTAAAATATTTAATCCAGAGTTGCAATCTAATGAAAAACCCTGTGGCATGCTATTGTTCATTGTCCTTTAAGGAAAATCTCATGTCATTTCCTCTCTGCCACTGTCCGATTATATTGCAAAGGGAAACTTGACATTATGAATGCAATCTCAAGCTGGTGCATGCCTGAGTCTGCAGACTGCATGAAACAAAAGCTTTGGAAAGTGCACACAACTGGCCCAAGTGCTAAATTCATGATTCGGTGTTTTGTGAAGCTCTATTAGCACCAACCCTGCCGAAGTAGAAAAGGAGGGAGAAGGCTTACACCAATGGATGTTGCTTAGGCCAAGACCAAAAAACTCCCAGCTGTTGGAAGGAAGGGTGATGCCCCAGCTGCTGCCCTGGTGGTGGTGGGAGGCTCTGTCACCAGGGTGGGAGGAGGTCAAGTGCCATGTGATGCCCTCCTCACCTCTCTAAAGGAAAGGCAGACCCATGATGTAATATAACTTTTGGACTTCCTCATCTGCTCAGTAACTGTGATGGTTAGAAGCACCCAACATGCACATAAGTACAGCCATTCTTCTAAGTAGGTGATTGCAGAACTGTTTCTTAACCTGGCCCAGTACTGAAATGCATTCTTCACAGATCTTCCCTTTACCGCCCAAGTAGACTAAAATTCTGGCAATGGATGTCATTCACTGCACTAGAATGTCTTTTTTTTTATTGTGTATCTTAATTTTTAAGACTTTCTTTAAGGGATTAAAATTCATTAAGTGATTTCGAGATGATGGATGCTTTGAGACTGTGCCATTTACCAGGGCTAAAAATGCATTTCTGTGCAATGGATGGGTTACTGCAGCACGGTTCAGTCCACATTAGAAATAACCTGTTGATGTTTTATTCCTAGTTATAGCTTTCATTTTGCATAACCTCTTGATAACCTCTTGGATAAGCATCAAAATTTTTAGTAGCTGACTGCCCCGAGTATGTTTTATCTTACACACTGTGAAGAAGAGGAAATTCATTTTAGCTTTCTGTAGAGAACAAAGAGGCAAATTTGATTGACTCGTCTGCATATAAGCAAGAAGATAGCCATTTCTTGTAATCAGCTGTCCTGCAATCAGCCTTTGCAACTGCAGCTCAAAAAATATTGTGTGGTATCACCAGAAAAATACTGAAGGCACTGAACCACCGTCTAGTTAGTCTGTAGGACTGTATTTCTGGTGCAAATGATGCTTGCCCAACCTTACAAGCAAATCTAGTCCAATTTTCTTTGAAGTAGCTTTGAAAGCAGCATGTTAGTAGCAATTTAGCTAGGTTTAAATGGAACAAGTTATACTGAAGATCTAAACCATATGAATTCCAGCTTAATGTATGACTGATTCCCTTCATAACACACAGGAAGAGAAGTGAGGATCAGAATCAAGGTTTGTGCTGACTGTGTTTGTGATTCAAAAATGCATTTGTGATTCAAAAATGTAATTAAGATCCAGAGGTTGTTTTCAGAGACTGTCTCCAGATTTATTCAGTTCTTGACTTGCTCAGAGGTGTGATGGGTGGATCAATTGTAGCTTGACACTATTGGTCACTTCGGTGTTGTCTATTGCAGTGTCTGGCCTCTGACCTCGTGGCTGGCTTGCAAAGGATGCATCCGAGTTGTCCTGAGAGCTCCTCCAGGGGATGTGCCCACTGTTGGCTGTGTCATTCTTGAATCCCTCCCTTTCTGTTATTTTCCTTAATCTGAAGTAAGTCCTTCATATTGAAAGCATCTGGCTGCTCTTTCTCTATGGAAATGCGACAACTGGAAACATAATACTGTGAAAGCAGCTAAGAAAAAAAAAAAAAAAGTATTTTAAATTCTTTGCTTTCAGCAGCACAACATTTGGGGAGACAAAAGAGATACTAAGCAGAGCCAAATTGCAAGGGGGGGGAATGGAATGGGCTGAGAGATAAATGACAATAAGCCCAAGGGTTATGAGAGGCATCTAGCAATAAATACACTAGGAGTGAAAAAGGTCACTCTGAATAAGTGAGTGCAAAAAGTAATCAAGCATTAGAAAGAGGGACATGCCATGTGTAAAGAATGAGGTACTGGAGTTAGGAGTATAAATACTGATAAGGAAAGGAGAGTGGGAGAATGAAAGCAGATTGCCCAAGAGCT
Source organism: Nothoprocta perdicaria (assembly GCF_003342845.1). NCBI lineage: Eukaryota > Metazoa > Chordata > Aves > Tinamiformes > Tinamidae > Nothoprocta > Nothoprocta perdicaria. The sequence goes on from NW_020456176.1 coordinate 2,148,085, forward strand.
TTGGAAAGTTGCATAATGAAATTGGCTTCAAGAACATTGGGACAAGGAGGTCAATGGGGGAGAGCAGAGAGCTGCTAGAAATGGTAGGAACTGCTGAAAGGCAGTAAGATCCTTGGTCCAGCCAAATGATAAACAAGCCAGTCAGAAAGGGGGTGGAACTGGGTGATTCCAGCACAGCTGTTGGGTGCAAAGGCAATTGTTCAGTTTTGGGGCTGCTCTACAAAAAAACTGAAAGGGCTGCACGTGGTGCTGGGGCTGGAGCACAGGGCAGAAGTGTCCCTGCTGCTCCCTGCTTGCTGCGCTGCATTGGAGTGGTGTGTCCACAGGGATGGCTGGGCTCTCCCGCGTGCCCAGAGCCTCCATCCAGCATTCAGGGAAGAGCTCTCCTGACATACAGCAATGACAGTTTGCCAGGAATGTTTTTTGCCAGCAGACTGAATCATAGACTGAGTATAGTCATTTCAACACCCACCTGGTTCAGTTTAACATGAGAAGACCTACTTCTGCAACTTTCACAAGACTTCCATATGGCATATGTAGAAGATTAAATTTGGACTCCTACTGCATGTTTACTTGTTGGTGCTGGTCAGCTGAAGACACAATTAATGATGGAAAATGTCTCAGGGAAAATTACCATTTCCTGCCAGCATGTCTGCCTATTTCCAGCACCCTTCTGATCTGTTGGAGAGCTGGAAGCTGGGGTTTGGGATCTGCAAGTCATAGACAACCTGCTGGGTAAGGACATTGATAAATGGCACCTAAATGCCAATATTTAGCTAAATCAACTGAATCATCTGAACTGAACCATCAGGAATCAAGGGATCTGTCCTGTTATTCTTAAATCAGATAGTCTTGTTTGGCAGATCACTGTTTAAGTTCTCCAGCTCTCTGCTTCTCTATGAGTGTGAGAATTGTTTGCAGTATAGCAATATGAATGTTCTAGAAAAACTTGTGAAATAATGATGTGTAAAACCCACTGATGCCTAGTATTAAGGTTTGACAAGTGGTGGGCATAAAGCCCAAAAGATGAATACCGTAAGGTTTTAAGAATCAGTGATTATTGAAGAAAGGAGAAATGACCAGGGATATGTATCTGACATAGGCTTCAGGATTCATTATGCTCAATTTATGCATCATTGACCAAAAAAAAAAAAAAAAAGAGAACGTGCAAATGCTGGGAAACTAAATAAGGGAGATAGTGGAAAAACTATTGATGTGCAACATCCTCTCTTCCCTCTTATTCCCCTCAAATACTGGGGTAAAATTGACATCAGGTAATGAGTTTTGCGCAAATACATGAAATGAGAAAGGGAGAGATTCTGCATAAACAAGGTTAATTCTGGCATTTGTAAAGCTAGTGATTGAGTCAATGGAAATTTTTCTTTTATTATTTTTTGTCTGTAGGAGACTTCTTGCTCTCCATGCTTACTCTGCTGTAGCTGTGGTGAAAATGTTTATATGACTTCAATCAGAAGTCAGAGTAGGACTGACAACTGAATCATCAGTTTAAAAAAAAACACTACAGGGAATAGGACTGGGGTACAGACTACAAGTGGTGCTCTGAAGGACTTGTCTGGGACTTCAGACTGCTTCCTAAAAGGAAGGGAAAAGATTTCCAGTGAAAAAGGGATTTTCCTTTTTTTTTTCAACTGAAATTTCTTCTCTGCTTCCTTGCTGGTGAGAACATGACAAACCTTACTCTTTCCGTTTGAAAGTCCATCTTCTCACCTACCTTCTTTTTCCTTAGTTACTGAGTTGTGGTTTTAACGTGATGCAATCTCTGAAGTAACTTTTAAAGAATTTGTGATGCTTCATATAAAATGAAGGTCACTGCCTGGCCTGGTGTGTCTGGAGTGTTTAGTCATCTGACACCATTATTGCAGGAGCTCAGACACTGAGGATGGTTTTAATGTGACACCCACTAGAGCTGTGCAGTTGTACGAGAGAGGTACAACTGCCTCCACCAGGCAAGAAAACATACGTAAGAAAGCTCCTGTGTCCAAAGTGAATCCCTGGCCTCTTGGAACTGTCTGTAAAGACTAAGCCAGTCTCTGCAGGATGTTTCAAATGAGAGACTGCTTGAGTCTAGGCTCAGGGATCTGCTACTGGGCGCAAGAGAGAGATGGGCCCTTTCTTTCCGACAGGTTTCCAAAACTCAGTTTGGCTGGTCAACAGGCCTGCAGTTCTGTGTGTTTGTGTGTAAATGCATAGAATACAGCATCCACCTGTGAAGGAAAACATACGGAGATCTTTGCAGAGAGTAGTGTCTACAAATTAATTTATGCTCCTGCTGGAGGCCTTACATGAGCTAGATAAGTCTCTCTCTTAGGCTGAACAAAGGCCACCTGACTTAGCATCTGGACAAAATCTGAATTTCCAAGTACTAAGAATAAAAGTATGGTCTTGTTCCTGCCCTGTCCCATTCACGTGTGATGGTGCCATGGACTGCATAGAGATGCTTGTGTCCCCAGGGTGTGAGAAAGGCAGAGCTGTGTTCTGTCTCTGTCCTCTTTTATGGGTTTTGTTCTCACACTTATAGCTTTCATCAGCCTGTTACTTGACTAATCAGCAAAGCAATGTTTTTCATGAAGCAAAACACAGACTGACCTTGTTGCATAGGTAGATTGGATGCATTTGATTTGTATTTTGCTTTTATCATGAGGGCACTGACCCCATATGTTCCCTCCACACCCATCAGGACTTCAGCAGTGATGCTGGATTGCCAGATTTTAGGGTATACTCACAGTTGTTGAGGTTTCATAAAATCGAATGTGAACAGATGAATTTTTGGTAATGGTCTCTACTTTATGAATCCTAAATGTACTCTATAAATACAAGTGTAAAGAAAGTAGATGAGAGAGGAATATGTCATAGTTCTATGGGCCATCAAACTGTATATTTCTTAGTCTATACAGAATAGTTCCCTGTTGTCTATCTTTGGGTCTTTTTTTAACATCATCCCACAGGTGTGCAAATGCCAAAGATATTGAATCACATTATTTCGTTTCATTTTTTTTTGCTAGGAATAGTACCTACATTCCTCTCCCTTATTTGTCTTTACACACTAGTTATTGAAACATTTTTATGTTACCTGTGAATCTATACATTTTTAATACAGGCAGCTCCTCTGTGGGAGTCAGTCCTATCAGCACCCTCTCAAGAACAAGTTCACATCTTCCTTAAATATGAAGTGTAGGCAGACCCTTGGGACCTGAGTAACTTCAAAGCAAAACATCATGGAAATACTAAGAACTCCTCAACTCAAATATCATTTCTAAAAATGACACTTTCACCTTTCACAGATATCTTTATGTACTGGTATGTGTTAGGCAGAGACCTGGCTTAGAGGAAGATGCTGTCAACTGCTGCGTGGCAAAAAAAAATAAAAATAAAAATGCAGTAAGAATAGGTGTTCCTAAATAAACGATAATTGGCATCAAAACAAGCTAGTTGGGCCACAAGCTGGGCCACACAGCAGAGCTTGGAGATGGCACTGGATGTATGTGACAGTCTTGCACACTCAGAGTTGCCTGAGTTGACTGTCCTTTTGGCTTCTGCTCTGCCTTTCTTTCCCCATTTTTCCCTTTTTTGAACTTTGAAATTTCAGTATCATCTCTGGGTCTATGCTTACTCTTCCTGTCCTACCACCTTCCACCGTATGCTTTTCTAACAGGTGTAGAACTGTCCCATTGTTTTTGAAATTTAGATCTTGAAAAGTGTAGGAGGAAAATGTTGATGGTAACATCCCCACCAAGCATCTTCAGTTTTAAGCATAGTTTACAGGTGTCTCAGTTGTGTCTAACTCCACTTTTCAGTGTTGCTTTTTCTCAGGGTGATGTTTTTCAGATTTCTCCTCCTCCTCGCTGTCTGCAGGTTGAATGATCTTGAATAGCATGTTTTCAGGTAGATTTCAATTTTGTTGCTCTCTGCTCATGCTCTAAATTGCTAGCAATTGCACTGTCCTTTGACGCTATTTAGCAATATTAGAAAAATAAAAAAAGAACTAGTATAGCTTCTTCTCTTGTAGGTCATGAATGTTGTTATTCAGATTGGACCTAATGAAGAACTAGCTCTTCTGGTGAAAAATCGCCTCCTCTGTCATTAGCTAGGACTTATTTCCTAATTCTGAAAAGGATTCAGAGGTGGATGTGCGGAGACTCTTCACTGCCACAGCACTGACGGACTGAAAGTGAAGCGTCTCCACATCCTCACTGTTCTATGAAAATGAGACTTTTTCCGCTCACTTTGCAGACACCATATTGACAGTGACATTCTGCCCTTTTACAAAAAGTAAATTCAGTCACTGAAAATTTACGTGTCAGTCCTGCAAAGGGATCTCTGTGTAGGCGGCCTGTGTCTCTTTGTGGAGCCCTATTGATCGAGGATAAGGGTCTGTCTCTGTAGATAGCTTTGAAGGTTCAAGGTCTCTGCTGAGGCAACATAAGCAGTCTGCTGAGAGCCTGTGTATAAAAGGAACTGGGAGATGAAGTGGAAAATCTTGTGTCTGGCCTCCCCCCTGACAGCATGGGAGGAAGGAATGTCAACTTGGGCATTTTAGCTTTAACTATGAATAGCTTCAGTGGAGTTAATGATACATAACTAGTGTTTCTCTAGACAGCTCATCTGTTCTCCTTATCCTCCCAAAGCTCCCTGTCCCCTTTTTCCCTTTTTATTAAATAATGAATCCAGTCAATGCGGAATTTTAATCTTTTGTAACCTGCAGTCTTCATAAAGAGCTGGTTAGGACAGAAGGGATCACAAAGTTTCTGTATCTGATGGCATTGTTCTGGAGCATTTGTTGTGCTTCCCACTTGTGGTTTAGCTGATAAGCTCAGTTCAAAGAACAAAAAATGCTTTGTTGACTGTCAAGGAGCATAACAAAAGCAGATTCTGCTCTGATGGTATTTTAACAGAGGTATTCTTAAAAAAATGTTCAAAATAGTTGTCTGTTCTGTTTGGGGCAGATATTTTCTTTGTGGACTAAATAGCAAATAGCGAAATTCAATAGCAAAATATTAGAAAAAATAGCAAAAGGCATCAAGATCTTTGAATTAAAAGGGATAAGACAAAAATTAATCTCTCCAAAACATGCTGTTGACTTTGTGATGTCCTAATTCTTGTTTACGTGCTGTAATTATGGCTTCAGAGGACTTGACTTAATAATTTATGTAATTAAGATATTACCATGCATCTTTGAAAAAAGCCTATGCGTCTATGCATATATGTATGCATGCATATATATATAAGGGGTCCAAGAATGGCACCTAATAGCCACATGGTTTTTCTCCTGACAAATTCCAAAGATCTTCACCTAGCAAAGAGGATCTGGAGGCCCTCAGAAGGCTGGAATATTTTTTATATTCTAATGCAGTGTTAGTAAGCCTACTTTTAGAAGCTTTAACAACTCCACATATGTATCATATTTGTATGGTGGTGAAAGGCAGAGGACACTATTGGGATGTTTGCTATAATGTTGCTGGGTCTCATGTGTCAAGAGTCCCTCAGTGCAGCCTAACATATTCATATGGATTAGGAGAATTTTTTGAGTAAAAGCTGAAATGCTACTGAATGAAGAAGCTTGGGAACAGATGAGTTGTTTTAATATAAAGGTTTTCTAGAGACATCTGCTTCCTTGAGCTCAAATTCTAAACTTAGCCCTTTCTTTTCTCTTAATTTCTATTTTTTTTCTTCTTTCCTCTTTTGTTTGCTTTTCCCTCTCTTCTCCTCTCCTCTCATTTTTCTAAACAATGCTGCAGAAGAGTGTTGGGACAAAAGAAATATTTATTAACTTTGTAATGAGATTAAAGAGAATTGGAAAAGAGTCTCATTAACCCAAGGGATAAATGTTATAGTCTCAACAACTGCTATCCAAACCATTGTTCATCTGGAAAACCAATTTAAGTTAAGCCTTTTTTAATTGCTTCTCTGTGTACATTAACTCAAATCAAGCAAGGGGCAGAAATATTTATTTTCGCTTTGCCAGATTTTTGTTGTCAATCTTTGTTGGTTTTTTTTTTTTTCTTATGAAAACTTCTAATACATCTAGGCTTGAACAGAAACATCTGCCTCACAGTCAGAATGGCTGTGTTCATTCATGGTCAAAAAGGACTCTTATTGCAGGATTTATGAACATATGATGTCGATAAAGATGGCTCGATGAGACATCAGAAGGCACATTCATGGGATATATGTGGAAAATTATTCTCATGTCCTGTCTTATCGTAGTGCAGCTGCATCATTACCAGCAGCATCATTACCACTTTTTTCTGCCTGTGATAATTTTCTAGAGAGAAATTAAATTAAAAAAAAAATCTACTGCCTGAATAACTAAAAGTTAGGCTTTGGAGTGGTAAATTCTGCCGGTTTCTGTTACTTAAGAATCTCATTTCCTTGCTCCGTTGCCCACACTCTAACATCAAAGGCTGTCCACCATGGTTTAGCATCATGGGACAACTTGGGCTGGTGGAACCTCAGGAGGTCCCTAGTCCAACTGTCTTCTCAAAGCTGACTCAGCGGTGAGGTCCTGGTTCTTCTTGGGAACCACCATAGCTTGCACTGTTTTGGTAGCATATAAAAATGCCATCATCTACCTGTTGTACTCAGCTCAACACAGAAACAGCAAGTCCCGGAAATGCTTATAATATCCATACGTGAGTATGAGAAGAGAGTGGGGAAAGGTACAGTAAAAGCCCCGAGAATGAAGATGCCACCAACATATTGTCACACCGCCCTAAGTATCTGGAAAGTAAAAAGCAGTAAACAGCATTGCTCTTTTATATCACAATGCTTTATATCACAATGCTTTTATGTTACAATTGCTGTTTTTATCATATTTCCTTCTCATTTTTCATTGGATCAGGACATGCCTTCTAATTCCTGATACTTCTTGTCTAGAGAATAGGTGATTTTCTGATTGACAAAAGTGTGCAGTTTTGCTGCAAGAAGGCAAATAGATGTCCCAAAGGGACTTCACTGCAATAGCAGCTAGAATTTAGCCTAGTTATTTGTTCCCTTTTTGTCTATCTGGGAAGGAGTTTCAAGTTGAACTGGGTAATGCAAGTGGAGAGGATTATTCTAACATTTTGGACATTGCTGGCTCTATTTCAATATCGACCTTGAATCCACCTTCTTGGTAATGTATATATTAAGCCTTTGATTACCAATGTCATGTTATTGATAAATTAACCTTCTTCTTGTGGTAGTACTAGGAAACAATTCCAGGTATTTTGGTGCATTTTTTCTTTAAGTAAAGAAACAGTGAAAAGCTCAATTTTACCAGCTTCTTTTAGGTGCAAAACAGCCAACAGACCTCTGCATAAACCGCTTTCCCTTTGTCAGCATATCAGAAGGTAAATGTTCAGTGCTAAATCTTGGAACTGCTTGTATATGGAGCTTCATGGCATACCTGTCAGAGGTTCTGATTCATTTTTAGGACTCTGAAATATCACAGCTATAAAAGATTTAAAAGTTCAGCACAGATTCAGCTGCTTGATTCAAAGAACTGCATTCATTAACTGTTTACCTGCCTTTTGCATACCCTCAAGGCTCCAAATGGGAACTGGCACCTTCACGAGGAGCAATGCACCACCTTAATGTGAATGAGCTGCTTGGCATATTCACCCATGCCACGATGCAGAAGTTTGTTAACTTTCACACCATGTGATGCTTAAAGAAGGGAGCCACATTTAGGAAGGCCAGCAGCACAGGCACATGCAAGCCCTAGAGTTCATCAAACACGACTCAGCCCCTTCCCACTTCCCTAAGCAAACATATATCTACAAATGCAAAATGCTGCTTCCTGCAGTTGATGCAGATTTTCTCAGTGAGCCTTTTAATCCTTTTTGCTTTTTATGCTACTTCCCATCAGCCGCAGGAGCGTGAACATAGACTGGTGGTCCTTGCCTTGGCAGAGCTTCCCACACATGTTGACATCAAGGCCACAGAGCAAGTCTTCCTCAATTTATGGACACGGATTTCAAGGCTGTGTCCTGCAGAGCTGTCCAGTATAAATGTGGTGACTTCCCCTATTCACCTCTGGAGCAGCTCTGACGTCTTCACGAGTAGTGAGATTCAAGTAGTGCCTAAAAGTGGTTTTAAAAGATGCAGATCAGCTGCCCGAGCCCTTTCATCTTCAAGATCCATACTGTATTTACTGAAAAAATCATTGGCAATCAAGCACAAGATGGTGAGTACCTACATGTTTCAGTGCTGGAAGATGCTGTGGAATGCCAACTTGGTTCTAAGGATCCTTCAAATCCTTTTCAGTCTTTTCAATTTTACTTATTAATAGCGGAGAAGTAATCTTGCTTCTTTCAGTGACAACAACTCTCTAGGCAACTGCAGTATTTATAAGAATACAGATGGTGCCTGCCATTTCTTTTCTTCAGCACTGCACTGCATTCCTCATCTGACATGTGCAACTTGTTTGGTGCCATAATGCAGCAGCTGGAGACACTTTTCTTAGAGGTAAAGCAGTTTTGCTTGCATTTTTTTCTTGGCGGCACTGAATTTTGCCCACCTGCAGGCAAGATTAATTATTTTTCTCTCTTCTGAGATGGTAGACCTCCTGATGGTGATCTGATTTTAATATTTTTGTCACGATGCCTTTTTTTATTCTTCCACCATAAATTGACAGGCTAAGCATTCCTCCCCTTCCCAACAGCAAAAGATGCAGGTAAAAATCTAGGTAAGTGTGGACAGCTTGTACATGGCATTTAAAGTGTCTGAAGGGAAATGTCCACCTTGGGCTGTATCTCTGCCAGATGACGCTGCTAGTATTGAATTCTACCAAATTAAACAAACAAACAAACAATGCCCTTTATTAGAAGAAGTAAATCGAAGTGTATGCTGCAGAGCTGGTAACTTTGCAGCTTGGATTGACTCTTGGATTTAACTTTGGCTCCACTGGGGCAGCTGGAAGATGGATGGACACGGGAGGCTCAAATGACAGAAGTTCAAAGTGCAAAGAGCACTAGCAGGCACTAATCAAAGGGAAAGTGGTTATTTCTTAATCTCCCGCAGCAAAGCTGGTGTATTTGGTTGACAACATGCTGCTATTTAACAGCTTCTGGGATGTCTCTGTACTGTGTTTGCCAATAACTATTACTACAGCAATTTTGATTTTAGGGCCCTTGTTTCGTAGTTTTAACTTCTCTCTTTCTCGATAGTTGGTCCAGAACAAACACAAATGAAGAAAATGAGGCTTCACTCAGAATAAAAAGGCATAAAAATACTGAGTCCTCACTGCCAGTGCTCAATGGATCCTCCTTTGCCCTTATATGCGCAATAAGCCATTTCCAGGTATGAATGCAACTCTTCTCTCACCATGGGTATATAATTTCAGCTTTACTCCACCGCCTCCCTTTAGAAATAACATTCCATTAACTCCAATAGCAACATCTCAGGGGAAGACTCAGGCCACCTGGGCACAGTTTTAATTTCAGTCTAACATAATAATGCTCTTTTGAAGCCTTTAGCATCACTCAATGTGATGAATGGGAGAGGCAGGTAGAGCCAGGGTACCATCACTGATGTTTCAGATGATGCTTCCAGTAGCAGCTCTGCTCTTGACCCTGGTCAAGAAAGCTTAACATCTCCTTTTATGAGATTTCAGCTTTGTGTGACTTAGTACATATTTGCTGCTAGAGCTACTGCTAGTACTCACTACAAGTTCTCACAGGCAGAGAGATATGAGGTTAGGCAGAGGTAAAAATTATCATTCGTTTTTTTCTGGAGAAGATTTTGAATCACTTGTATTTGATATATTGTAAAGATTTCTCCAGAGTTTTCACTGAGAGCTGCAGAAAGTATTCTGCCAAAGTCAGATACTGGGATGCAAGCAGTTTTGTTTCAGTTTCTGAGAGACTTGAAGCATCAAGTTGATCACTGTCCTGCAGGCAGGCAGAAGCTCCCATTTGTTACATGCATTTTGCATGAGCCCATCACAAAAATCTGGTGCTGCCTGCAAATAGGCATGTGTACATAGGCACATTTTCATATGTGCAATGAATGGAGGGGGAACAAGTCATATCGTCCAGATGCAGCTCAATCAGATTATTTTCTTCATTTATGCAATGCACTGGCTGTTGAGATGGCTTAGGTATAAAACAAAGCAGGCATACATATATGTATATATTTTTTTATCCAGGTCACTTGGATCTCGAAGTGAATTACAAGATCAACCAATCTGTCAGGCCAAAAGGAATATTTTTAGTTCTGCAGTTAGTAAACCAAATCAGCAGGGCATGACTTTGTGCTTGTTTTCTGTGAAAACCAACTGTTCCCTAGTGCTAGAGGTGAAAGGGTAAGTTTTTTGCTTTGGCACATGAAATGCCTGACTCTCAGCCACTTCACGGTTCTAGCAGAGATCCTTCTCATAGCAGAGCTTGGTGGACAATCTGAAATGTCTGTTCAGGCTGCTAGACCTACAGCTTATTTGGTCTGTAAGTAAAATGCCTCTAAAATTACATGAGTAATTTGCTAATGAGCTGCTGAAGATTATTATTCTTTATGTTAAACACTGAGCAGCTCTGAGGGCTGCTTGTTTGAGACTTACATTTTGCTACAGCATCCACAAGGTCCCTGTCAAAGCACAGGCAGTCCAGAACATGATGGGCAGCTGTGGAAATCTGGCATGACAAATCACTCATCACTTTCCTCTTCTTTTTGGTAAAACCTGATGTGACAGAGAATTGAGGGGAGAATTTCTGTGAACTAAGCCATAGGACAAAAATAATGCAACTGATTACTCCAGTGTTCCTAAAAATCTGCAGACAAATGGCAATACCACACAAGATCAGCAAGCCATTCTGATAAAGGTACCTGATTTGATGTGAGGAGAGAGTAGATTATCATGACATAACTTGGAAAAGAGGTGAACAAAGGGAAGATGACAGGAACTTATAGAACTGTGAAAGGTACAGAAAAATCAAATAGGGAATGGTTATTTACCATTTCTCACAGTCTTGCTACCTGCCTTGTGTGATCAGGATTTAGAACAAACAATGTGAATTCTTTTTTTTATATATAGTACAGTGAATGTGGGGACATTTCTGCCACAGGGCACTGTGCCTAATAAAAGTGTAAGTAGCTTCAGAAAACAATTACCCAGATCCATGGGGAAAAAAAGATCTTCAAGGACTGTTAAACCAGAGTCAGATAAAACATCTGGCCCAGGATTTCTGCAAGCTTAGAGGGCAAACAGGGCAGAGTATCCAGGTATCCTTCTCCTTTCTCTATAGTCTTTCCATATACAATAGTTCCAGGTTTGTCCTGAATACACCTTCAGTCTTTCAGTCTTAGTATTGTTAAAAGCAACTCACGTTGTTAAAAGAAGGGTGGAAAAGATCCCATTTGATGCTTGCTGATTAGCATATTGACCAAGGCTCAAGCCTTTCTTTCATTCATTCCTTATGTCTGCGAAGTGGTATATTCAGAATTAAGGCTCTGGATTTGAGGAATTCCTCCTGTTTTTGCTGGAACTTCTGTTAATATCCAGTATTAATTCTTCTCAGAAATAAGTGTCCTTCCCCGTTGTGTGAAAAATTTCTGAAAAATTCCAGCAGTGGAGCAAAGCCAGACATATTTTTTTTATTTTTTTTTTTTAAGTCTTCAGTGCTCTTTAAGGCTTTTCTTTCAAAAGGCACAGGTATTTGGTTGAACAACTGGCACCATTCTACTCCCTCTGTCTCACTTTTCAAGATATTTTCATTTGCATTAGTTGTCTTATAACCTGATCTTTATATGACAATTTAATATTGCTGACTGGATAAAATTAGGACTTGTATTGTATTGTATTGTATTATATTATATTGCTCAGTATTTTGTATTGAAAGTTTCCCATTATTTTGCTATTATAATTTTTGAAATTATTAAATTTTCCTGATAACGTGCCTGTTAGTGTTTTTATTCATATAATTAAAATATATGTTTTCGGTGATAATGTTTACATGATAATTTTTTATTATTACAGGCTTTGTGAATGTAGAAGGTATGGGAGAGATTTGAGAAAAGAGTTCTGGGATGGCTCAGAGGAGCAGAAATTCCTTTAAGATCCTGTTTCTTGGCATCAGAAGAAGCAGAATTAGGAGAGTTTCAAGCACTTTTCAGTCTCTCAAAAAAAGTCCCCTTAGTCTTGCTTTGAGGGCCTCAGTCTGCTCTCCTGGAGATTCTGTTCCACCTCCAACTTTCTCCTCTGGCCCACATTGAAATCACAGGACAGATTATTAATTAACATCTTTATGGTCCATCTCTGCAAAACAGCAGAGGAGGATGATGTGACACTTTTACCACCGACACTTATATATGGAACATTTAAGAGGAGGTTAACTACAGAAACTTTCTAAAGAAACTGAGGAAAAGGTTAACCAGTTTCTGAGGAAAAGTGAAACCAGTTTCTCTGTTTAACAGTTCTGGCAATCTCTTCTTAAAGAAAGAAAATGAGTGAGGTGGGTACCAAGATTTTGGATGGTGAAAGAGGCTTCACCAACCTGGGAGAAAACTGCAGTGTAATGCACATTATGTAGGCTTTGACCTCATGCCAAGCAGATGTTTGAAGTATCAATATCATCAATACTATCGATCTATTTTCCTTCCAGATATTCCCTGGCTGGAAAACAAATGTAAATCTGCCTAAGTCCTTCTAGTGTGGTTTCAAGCAAGGTAATTTTTCATTTATAGGCTGTAATAGAGCTCTGGATATTCCCCCTCTTTTTTTGGTGGGGGAAAAGGACTGGAAAGTATTCATAAACCATATACATTCGCTGTTTTGATGTTGCACGTGTTAGGTGCTTGAAGAGAGGCTGATGAAGAAGCTAGACTGTAACCATGTTGGACAGTTGTTAAATCACTTTCCCCGTTAACTAGTGACATTTGAGTTAAACTAATGAGAAGCACGTCTGCTGCAATGCAGTATGCGCTTATTCTTGGATACTGCTTTTTCAGCTTACAAACTGTTTCACCAACACTCAGCCACCATTACAACTGATTAACGACGCCTTTCATTAAAGGGAAACTATTACAGGCAGCCTTATTTGATCTACTTTGAAACTTTTCTATTTCTGATCATCATCTTCTGTCCCTCCCCTCTCCTCCTTCTCATCTTTTCTCAGAAATGATAAGCGAGGCAGGAGATAATGCATTCACAGCCTTTGATCAACTGCTGTACATATGGCACATGATGAAAATCAGACAAAAAGCAAAGTGATATTCTCAATAAAACAGGTACTTCTACATTAATAATTTGCCATCATCTAAATTGCCATAAAAATCTCAACTAGACTGATACAAGCCTAATACCTCCTGCACAATAGGCAGGTTTTAAAGTACAAAGCCACATCTCATCTCTGATGAAATCTGTATTTTAATGGAATTTGCTCTATAAGCGATGGCCTCAGGATTTCTACAGCTAGGGTATTTAGCTGCTTGCTTTAGGCTTATCTGACCTTGCCTGTTTTACACTTAGCTTTCTGCAAGGAGTTTTCTGTAATATTGGAAGGACAAAGCTCTAATTTCTTATCTTTTTGCAACAACAAAAATCTATGTCTGGTCTGGACAGGTTCATGGGTTTATTGGATGGAGACTGAGGGGCTGCCCTTTGCGGGGTAAGTTCCCTCACAGAGCTTTGGTCCTTCTCATCTCATGCAAAGAAAAGAAAAGGTATGTACAGGGGGATATTTGGTTACAGTAGTGTCTGCAATTTTTGGAGTTTTCTCAAAATGGTGATGGAGAATGGCAGGAATTCCCAGAGAAATACAGGCTAAGCTGAGCAAAGAAGACCTTTTCAGGGAGGGTGGCATTGCCATGTGCAGAGGATTCATTCCCATTCCCATTTAGCGTGCATTAAATGGTTGTGGAAGGACTTTGTAAAAATGGGCAGGCAAACTGAGGCATTTTCAAAAGACCCTGGGAAGATTAAAAAATATTCAGACTACCATAAAGGCAACACCCTATCTAATGCTATGACAGAAAGATGAGGTGAGAAGGGACAATGTTATGAGCACAAAGTTCCAAAGTTCTGAATATTTTGTGCCATGATTCATCCATTCAAATAATTTTTGATTTCTCTCATGCTGTAGACCAATTTTCTTGAATACCATACTCCACCCAAGTCTGATTTCATGTTATCCAAACTCAGGGAAAACCAACAGGTTCAACATCATGCCTGGAAAGTCTCTGGACCCTATGTAAAAACCTGAAGGCGAAACAGCCAAGAAGATCCACATAGATATGAGTCTTTGACTCAGGTCAAACATATCAGGATGCAACTGATGCATTAGCACCACTCAGATAGAGACACCCTCTCTTGACAGTAGAGCAATCTACATTGTATTTAGTTCTATCACATTACCAAAACCACAAAATCTCCATTAAAAATGGTATAAAAATAGGCTTTTTTTTCTGGTTTATATCTTTGTACAAACCACCGTTTTTCTCAAAATCTTCCAGCAACTGTTGCTATAACACATTTCCCTGCTCCCTTAAACATTTATTGCATTTTTGTCCAATGCTGGGAGGTGTGCTGTGCTGTGCACTCGGGAGAACAACTCAACAGAAATTTTCTGGTAATTATAAGGGAATATATAGATATACTGTGTTTTCTGGTTTGGAAAATAAAACCTTTTTGCCCCCTGGAATTGAAGACACAATGCTGCACATGTGAGCAGCTTCTTAAATATGATGGAGCATAGGATATGAGGAATACAATTGCAATGAATGGCTTCTCAAGGACAGGAGCTGTTCAAAGCATTTCTGGCCCATAAATACTATTCCTATTACCCACTAGAAAAAACAGGGTGAGTATTAAATGTGGGACATTAGAAATCAATACGAGAAGGTGTTATAGAACTCAGTGGACTATGATATTAGAATTGTGCCTTATTTAAATGGATGTAAAGTCAGAATCTTTATTACTTTTATTCAGAGCAAGAAACAGATACAAGATACAAGCTTTTTTTGTGATGTGTAAAATGTATCTTTGGTAATGGTCTCAATTTTGCAGGACTTGAATGGTTTGTTTATATGATTTTTTTCCCCTCTCTTTACAATATATTTCAGCATTATAGCCTCTTACTAGATGTGGGCTTCTCAAAGTGTATTAAATGCAAAGTAAAGAGAAGAAAAAATCTGCTATAATACAATGCTTTAGTTCCATACGTGAGCACAAGGAGTTCAATAAACAGTGCCTTGATGAACATTCAATCTTCACCGAGGTGAAAGGAATAAGGCACACATTTAAACCAAATGCTCCAGTCTGGCAATTTTCAGCAACTAGTGTATGTTCAGGTGCTGATTTATCTTAGTTGCCCTTTAGACTGTGAGGACTCCTTGCACTGCACCTGATATATCAGCATTATTACTTTCTTAAGTAAGAGTGTGAGAGGGAGCACAGCAGAACAAAAGGCAGAAAACAGCTGCTAGACTCAAGGGCCTCCTTTTCCTTCAGTTCAAATCTCAGAGGACTTAGCGCTTGAGATCCCTTCTTCTCTTGTCTCTCTCACACTGCCCTTTCCTTGGCTTAACCAGGCTTTGAAATTCCCTCTATTTGCTGCAGAGTCCATTACAAATTAACTCCAATTATCTCTTTTCTCAGAGATGTATCTGGCCTGCTTCTAACCAGCAGTTGTGGGTTTGGACCTTAGCTGCTCAGTCAATTGTCAAGCATTACACAAGACCACCAAAAATGGCAAGTGGAGGTGACAAGAATTGTGTAATCCTAACACCTTGTTAAAGCTGGGGATAGTGCCTTAATCTAAATATCTAATTAGATACTATAATTGTGGTTTATTTTCCTGAAGAGACACTTGTCAAACACATGAGAGTTTTTGAATGTGGATCAATAGCAGTATGAGGCTGGATTGCTCTCCTTTTTGGTTTTGAGCTAGAGATTCGCTGGCAGTCTGTAGGTGGAGTGTTGTTTGCCAGGTTTCTAAAATCCCATATATCTCTTTGAATTGCCCTTTTTTTTTAATGGGAGGATTTTTTTACTGACTTTGTAAATGCTTAGCATCATTGATATAAACTGTATTCTTTTTTCCAAAAAATAGTGATCAAATGAATTATGGTAGAAAGCTGGGTAGAAATAATAAAAAAAAATAAAATAAAAAAGATTATTCTAATATCACTAGACCCAAAATCAAAATGAAAAGTTTTGCAGTGAAATATTCTATAATATTCAATCTTTTTTCCCTTCTATCTTTTCTTTTGGCAGTGCAACATACTGGATTGGGTGGCATTTCATTACTTCTGTTTGTGGGAATAACGTGCATATTTCCCTTTCATATGTTATTTTTTCTCCTCCCTTTCTCGTTCTTACACCCTTTTGTTTTGAAATTGTTCTCCTCCAAGTGTACTTGTGAGCACTTCTATAAAGTCCAATAATACATTCCAAACGTTATGCTTTTGTTGCTCTTAAAACTATAGGCATCTCTAAAAAACCTGGAAAGCCAAAACTATCAATCATGTGAATTTAAATAAAGAAAATCCCTAGATTTCACTTCTTCTATTAAGAAGTTTCACAAAAGAATAAAGAAAAGGATAAAAGGGTATAAAAGAGTAATTTCTGCCTCTGCTAATACAAAATTTACTATTAATATTTGTTCTATGTCAATTTTTAAATAAAAGTTTAATTTTACATGTTTTTCTTCCAAAATCATGTGAAATATTTCCTGGAGCTGACTTCATTGTTTAAATACTTGTACACTAAGTAGATGTGGTTGATGCTGTCCTTTTTAGGATGCAGTGAATCTTGCCTCTCCCTCTCCTTCAGTCAGCGCAAAACAGCACCCCATGAGGAGAAGACTAGAGAACTAGTTTTAGAAAGACACTTAAGTTTAAGACAGCTGAAATTAAAGGCATTGCTTTCCATCCTTCTTTGCTTGTGAAATCTCCAGTGGGTACACTCATGATTTTTTTCAGTCCTCAAATAATTGTGATAGCCTCTAGATTCTCAAGGCACAAGGTATTCGTCAGCATCTATGTTTGTAGCACTGGGTGTAATAGGATCATGGTTATGTTTGGGGATAATACTGAGTACTGTTACATAAACTTCGATAGTTAGTGTTCATGCTGTTCTGTAACAGAAATTATATACAAATTATAAAACTGCTGAGTCCGTCGACCTGGAATATCAAGGGTGGTCACTAAGGCCAACAAATCTCAGGGATTCCCTTATTGAACCAACAACTCTTTCTCTTCAATTTTCTGCTGATTATTTGCTATAGCTGTTCTGGGATGTTTGACCCATTTCCAAACTACTTTCTGGAAAAAAAAGGCATGTTTTTGCACACAATACACATGGGTTTCAGTTCAAATATTATTATTGTTATTATAGCAAGTTTTCTTGTTTTCTCTGCAAGTGACCACAGCATCTGTTCTACCCATTTCTTCCAAGCAGGAAAGAGGACAAGCTGACACTGAAATGTCCGGGTCCAGACCAGGCCAAAATGAGACCCAAATAGGACAGAGCCCATGGTGAGTGTTTGCAAGCCTGCCGCCAAGAAGCTAAAGGCTGGATCTGAACTTTCTAAGACCCACAGGTAGAGATAATGCCGCTATTCATAGTATTTCCACTTCTACCCGGAGCTTAGGAAAACCCTGAAAGTAATCAAATTGCAACTGAATAGAAAGGTGAAAGTCTGCAAGATGCAGGCAGTATTTCAGAATACCCAAATGTGGTGCTTCTAAGAGCAAGTAGAGCATAAGGTTCATCTTTTATCCTAGGCTTCTGAGAATTTAGCTGAAAGCAAAAGGCTAAGAAGATAAGGCAATTTATCTGTAGAGATGCCTACTTTTCCAGCTCTGGTTTATATTATTCTGTATTTATTCTGGCACATTAATTTTCGTATATTTAATAATGCCAAAGGTGTTCACGTGATGTTGACATATATTTTAGATAACATAGCTCACACAGAGTTTAGCATGTGTGAAACTGAAAATAACAAATTCATGGAACTTCGTTTATGACTATAAACATTTAATATTACAAACCCGAAAGCTTTGGAAGGATATATTGCTATAGATTGATCTATAGATCTGAAGAATATGATTCAGTGAGAGCAGTACTACACTAGTAGTTACTGAGTTCATCTGTTCCTGCTCCCCTAATGATATATCCCCCATCTCATTTACTTCCTGAACCTTCAGTATCTCTGCTATAAATCATATATGTAATATCCATAATACTTCAGCCACCTGGTAGATTTTCCATGCTAGAAGCTGTAGCCTGGCTTCTAGGGGACTTTTTTTAACTAATCAACTTGAGTTTATACCTTTCCTAGAAGAGTGTAACTAAATATATCTGTCTAGTTAAAGCAGTTCCTGATAGGGGCTCTACTAAAGTAACAGGCATGGCAATGACTTACAGTGTGTGCTATGAGTATCCAAAAATATATGCTAAAGCAAACTTTGATTTGTGGCACACTTGACTCCTTACTTACACTGGAAATGATCAGTAGCTCTATACCATAGCTCACATTTCCTAGGATTAGATGATAATACAGGTTGGAGGCTGTCAGTCCAACCTCCCCTGCCCTCTCAAGTGCATCACAGTGAAGATCCTGGTGCCATCCCTTGCACCAGGCGCCCCGGGGCCGTTGCTGTTCCCCCTGGATGAGTTGGTTCCCTCGTCATGCTCGTGTCCTCGCTGGCCATCCTTGCTCATTCATTGACATCTTTCAAACAGCTGTTTTCTTAAAAGGTAATATGAATTTTACTGATCTTAATCTGCACCATATCTTGATGCGTTACTTTTGCACTGTTCTGGATCTAGATAGGACATTGCAAATAATTTCCTCAGCATTATTAATATTCTCTTTGTATTTGTATAATGAGTAAGTGTTGTCATGAATTTTACTTGAGTGTTTGATATACAATCTTAAATAGCAGGTATGAAATATATATTTTTATTCTCTTCAAAAGACCAAATATAGAACATGCTTTTTACGCTGTAATCCATCCACAGACAAAGTTAAAGGTCACAGTTAGCACAAATAAATGACATTTTGATGAGTTCAGTGAAGGTATTCCAGGACATGCCAGTGATGATCAGGAATACAAAAGAAAAGCATTGCAAGAGCTATGAGGAAAACAAAAGCACTGAAATATTCTAATAACCCGTGATTGTTTCTGGACCCCTAGAGAGGTACATTCTGGAAATACATGGGGAACTGCAATTACAGTGTGGATCAAGGAACACAATGAAACCATCTCATTTTAGATTCATGGGGTCAGAAAACACAAATTGCATAGCTTATGTTTTACCTCTTCAAAAACCACAGATGTTAAAAAGGGAGGGATAGCACAGCACTAGGAGAATTTGCTGTATCACATGCGAAAGCTTTCAGAAGTGACTGTCTTAAGGTGCTTAAGGAAACAACAGTGCAGAGTTAATTCAGCAAATGGGGCTAGCCAGAAGTTTGAAGAGCTGAGGTGAAACCTGAGGTAAAGCTGCATATTTACAACTTCGCTCAGTCTTAATCCTAATGCTGCAGCATGAATACATTTTCATAATCTCTGTGCTTGTGACTCATCCTGCCATCCTTGGCAGCACAAATTCACACTGGGCTATGTAATTATTTTTAGAAAATGGGAACTTTGTCATCTTTGCCATGCAGAGGGATGGGGTGATGCAATTGGATCCCCATTGCTTTCCTGAACTTGTGACAATGAGGAACAAGTTCATACCAGTGATTATTCATGAGCTTTGTCATAATCAGGATGTGTGTATGTAGATACATAGCTGCTGGGAACGGTTTCAATTAGAGCTCTGTGTGCTTGGGACCAGGGATGCTTTGCAAGCCAGCGAAAATAACCTTCCAAATACAATATCTCAGACCTGAAAAGTCTGTGGGTTTTTCAGTCCTCAAGGCAGGGTCTGGTAAAAGGAGAGAAATATTCTGTGTTATAGAATGTTTTTCTCAAAAAAAAAAAAAAAAAAAAAAGTATTGGTGAAACAGTATTTGAAATTTTGGAATTACTGAGCAACTTTAAGGTACTGAGTAATGAGATATGGAGACCATCACCTTTACATCACCTGTTACCAGAAGTCATTATCATCTGTCAGCTGATCTCTGTACTGGAATCTGCTAAATAAGTGTTGCCCTCTGTCTGTATGAGAAACACACACATCACAACTACAGGTAGCCAAAGTGGCACATATTGGCACACTTACAAGCAAAATAGAAGCACTAAGGTCTGGTGTAGTTTTGAAGTTGAACTATCCTCTTTGTGGCGCACATTTATATTTTTGCTCTCTTCAGCAAGACACCAGCTCGTTCGGAGTGTCCAGCTCCTTCCCGCGGGCTGCATTTCGTGCTGTGTTTCGTGCTCCAGTTCCATGAATCCTCCAGTGCTCTAGAGAGAGATGCTGCTTCAGGGGGAGAACCAAACAGGCAGCCTGAATCACAGCCTTCTGCTCTGGGCACTTCCTGGGGAAATGGAAAGAAGTAGTTTTCAAAACCCTGTGGCTGCGGAAAGGCTGGAAACCCAGACTTTCCGCTTGTCCTGTGCGACCCTTTACCATTGTTGCACAGAGGGAGTAAGATGGTTGTGGCTCACCCACTGGCCATGTTGCAGAAAGGGAATTGTTGCTGCTTTGCTCTGGGTGAAGCCCTGGGCCTCTGGTGCTTTCCACATGCTTTGAGCTACTATTTTGGGGCACATTTTTTGGGAGGGCATTTTAGCCTCTTATCCTGTTTCTTTGCTCATATCTGTTAAGACATGACAACCTTTGGGGCAGTCCAGGTCAGGAGAAGAGGCAGGAAACCTGGTATGATTCTGCTCCTTACACAGATGTGGTTCAGCATGGCCAATGTGCCCAGGCTCAGGCCATGGATGTATCCCAACATGGGGAAATGCACAGAGCAACCTCATTCCCATGCCTTGCCTTTGACATGCCCCTTTGTCTAACGTATTGTCCTGGCCATAAAAAGTGGGATTCATTGCTCATGAGCCCCCAGTGGAGAACAAAAGCAGAGCAAAGGGAACTGAAGTACCGTTTCCCCATTTTCCCCCCTTGTGCAATGCTGACCATGTAGCAATCCATTTTTAAGGCAATTCAGTAAGGAATGCTAGGCTGATAGCCTCTAGGCAGTAGATTTTCACAGTAAAATCAGATTATTTTTCCTATAGATTTAATATGCCTTGTAACTTGTCCATCAGTTAAACTGGACCTTTGTAGAGGATCAGTAATTGCAGTACACTTCTGAATGACATATGGAGAAACCTAAAAGTGAAAAGAACTTCTGAACATTATCTCCTGCTTTCTGTGTGGTTTCAAAAATAAAACAACTCTCCAAATCCCCAAAAAATGACAAGGAGGAGAGGGAAAAGAAGATCCCAGAAAACATTTCAAGGTACAACTGCTCTCTAGTCTAATACTGAATATTGCTCTGTACTGTTTGCAAAGTTGTCACACCACTACTAGAAGCCTGAACAGAGACTGAATTAAAATAACCGACTGAATATTCTAAAAAAAAATAATGAAAAAATAAGAAATCAAAAGCACACTGCATTAAAAAAAAAAAAAAAAAGTGTGTAACTCCTCTCCTTCAGATCTCCCCTCTGATGAATCCCAAAAAAAGTGAAACTCCATGGGACCGCTTAGAGGTTCCTACCTTGTTAGGTAAAGTGCCTACAGAAACTGTAGTTCCTGACAAATGATGTGGCAGATGACTACACCTTGTTGAGAAGGAGTCATCTTGCAGGTTACTAGATAAACGTGGGTTTAGTGTATGGAGCGTCTGACAGTGACAGCATGTTGCTGAAGGTGTTTTGGGGTTGCCCTCCACATCCTTCTGAGGCAGAAACAGCAGCGTTTCACACACAGACTCATTACTTATGATTCAGTGCCACTGGGAAATGTGAACACCCATCTCTTCTGATACACTGAAGAGGTAACTTTTGGTAAAACGGGGCACCTACAGGATTGGAGCACTGGTGCTAGAGCACTATGGAGGCTAATAGCAATTCCTGAGTTCCACAATCTTTTCCAGTACAGCAAAGAAAAACAACAGCAAAAAGCCCAAGTGATTGGGCCAAACCAAAAAGTTTTGACCCAGTTCTATAATTTCCAAAGCTTAATGCTTTTTAACTTAAAGCTATCTCTATTAACAGCATTTTTAGTACAAGTCACCATGAATAAACTGATTATTGTTTCATGTGAGTAAAAAGTATCCACTCAGAGAAAGTGTTATAGAGAATTCCAGTATTTTTCACCTTGAGGTTTTGCTGTGCTGTGTGAACCTCAGAGATTTTCATCTAAATGAATATTTTGAGAATTGCCTATTTCTAAATTTACCAGTTATGCTTGTAGGGGCTGAACATTTTCTGACTTGTATATTTTCTTCAGATAAAGAAAATCCTTCTTCTCATAAATATTTCATCAGAAAAATGAAAATATGTGAGCTTGTCTTACAGATAAGATGTCAAGGTTTTAGTGAAAAAAATTGCTAAGAAAAAGTTGAGTTTCAAAAAGAAAAAGACAAAATTCAGAAGAAATGAAATTAAGTTAAAAAAATATACATACATTTGGATACCTAAAGTGAATGCACGATTCCTGCAACTGTGTATGCAAATAACTGGTTATTAAAACTGCTAATCTTGATACGGTGAGTAGTTGAAAATATACATGCAGAATTTATCATGACTGTTTATTGAATTATAAATGCAAATTGGTATTTATTGCTGTATTTGCTAACTTGCAAAAAATATTTTATTACTGCTATATATACTGCTGCTCTACATATATGTATGTGTATTGGTTACATATACACTATGCAGTATTTAATTCTGGAGTTACTTATTTTAGATTTATATACCATAAAAATAGATTTGAACTACTTTAATTTAGATTCCAGCCACTGGAATAAAAAAAAATCATATTACAGCCACTGTTTGGAATTGTTGATCTTTCTTGACATATTACCATTGCTGGCAACAGGATGCACATTGTGAAATTTCACCTTTCTGAGTCAAGGGGTTAACATTTAATCAATAGTTCTCACTGTTATGGGTTCTACTGGGAAATACTAGGTTGTGATATATGCTATGCATCATCAAGCAGGAGTCAGAACCTGGTGGAAAAATAATCTGATTGCAGAGCTTCATTGACAGTGCTCTACTCATACATTTTCTATACTTCATTATTTTCCATAAAGGCCACATAAAATTTCCGCACTCTTTTCCATTGTAGTGTCTAAAGGATGCCACATATCAGATTGTCATTGTTTCTCAAATTGTTTTGGTATTTCTGTTAAAATCCAGGCATTGTTCCCTTTGGGACTTACCTAGACATATTAATAAACTGGAGTGAAATGAACTGGTGCTTAGTTGTTCAAATCCAAGTACAGGTTGGATTGGAACCACTTGGAATTGGAATTGGTGGGGGTTGCCACCTGAGATAGCTGGCAAAACTGTGTATAACTATGTTAAAGATAGATGAGAACAAAATCCTTGATCTAAATATTCCTAAACCTTCAAAACCTCTAAGTTCAGTTTTAAGTAGACTTTAAGTAGTAAAGTCTACTTTAATCTTTAAGGTAGATTTTAAAACCAGAAGGGAAAGCTATGGTTATCTAATACAGGAAAAGTCACTGGTGTTAGTAGTCAGTGGTTTTAGAAGATCCTAATTTATAAGAATTAGTCCATGCTCTGATCTTGGTACTGAAGATATGTGTTATATTACAAGCCTATCCTCAAGTCTGGTCAACATTTG
Organism: Nothoprocta perdicaria; assembly: GCF_003342845.1. Taxonomy (NCBI): domain Eukaryota; kingdom Metazoa; phylum Chordata; class Aves; order Tinamiformes; family Tinamidae; genus Nothoprocta; species Nothoprocta perdicaria. The sequence continues at coordinate 2,171,795 of NW_020456176.1, forward strand.
GATGATGGTCGACCCTCAAAGTCAGCTCTGGTGGGACAGATTTCTGAGCCTGTTCAAATCAGTTCTACTTCTGCAACTCCTCTTGAGCCAGCCATGGCTGTGACAGGAGCATGTGCTGAAAAATACTTAAGAATTTTGAAGTTTTTGTCAGCTTCTGTGAAAAAGCAAATTTCTCTTAGGCATATTATCTTCAGTTGAAATATCTTCATATTGTGTATACCATTTTCCTTCTCTGTCTGAAAGACATCAACATCCATGGGCAGCTTTTTAGGGCTAATTTTACTGTTTTGAGAGAAGAGTATGACATTTTCATAAGAGCACACATTTCCTTATTGGATCTGTCATCTCCATGTTTCTGTAAGAGTCAGCAGAAGACTTCTCACTGCCTTGGCTTTGCTCTCCTCCTTTGTGGAAGGGGAATCCTTAATAGCTCCAGATACTAAGAAGGTTCAGTGATCACTATAATGGTTATTAGAGATAGTCCTCTTCATAGATAAAAGCAGGAGGTGAAGATAGTCGAAGAGAACTTCAGCACTTGATTTGGAGATATTTTATGAGGATACTGAGCAGACAGAAAGACAAGGATCCTTATTTTTCTTTTATTTATTTATTTATTTTGAGGATACATGCTCAAAATTTTGCGCTCTCTAAGCCATACTCCCATGAACACTTCTGTATGTGTTTTTCTTTTCATGCTAAAGCTTTTTTGCCCTTGGGTTTTGTAAGCAGAATGATAACACAGAGCAACCGTGTGCTATCTTTAATTACAAACATGCTTGCTATTCCCCTCACAATCTTGAAAGAACAGTCAGTTAAAGAGAAAACAGTTAATTTTTTTTCCAGTAGGCTTGTCACAATTTTTACACTGTAAATAGCAGTGACAACTTGCCATGTATCAGTTTACAGGGAGGTATTATATGGCAACTGTTTAGTATACATGCCACTAAAACTAGCCATCTAACCTGAAGGAATCATTATTTTGCTGCATAGCTTAAAGGAGACCAGTCCCTATAAATCACTCATGCACTCTGTATGTATGTGTTTTTCTTTACTGCCAGCTTGGGGGGAATTTAAGAGTAATCCTCCAATAAATAACTTAATTAGTGAAATATAAAGGTTGCAAATGTGTTGCAGTGGAGTAGTACTGTTCCAAACCAAGGCTAGAGCCTCCTTACAGGAACAGTATATGCTTAAAAATATATATTATTATAATGCTTGGAAATCAGCTGCAAAGGAACCCGGCCAATTTCTTGTTCCCATACATCATTTTATTTTTCACCATCCACTTATATGATTCACATTCATCCTCCTCCATGAACCTGTGGGATAGTCTGACCATGACTCCAGCTGCAGGTAGCTGAAGGGATGCAGTGGGAGAAGCATCTAATTCCTGTTAGATAGGTTTGGTGGGGAGGGTTGGCTGTGTTCTCCTGACCCAAAGATCATGAGACTCTTAAAAATCAAACCAAACCAGACTGCATGTGGAATGGCTTGGCATAACAATGTTTGGGGCACACAACATCTTGGATGTAAGGAAAAAAGCAGTGCCACTTTTAGACAGCTCAGTGATTCTCACCACCATGTTCTGCTTCTGTTGAAAGCTTGCACACATGCCCACCTTAACCTGCACACACACACACACACTTTCAGTAGTAGGATCAATAAGCATGAATTAAAATTTATTTTAGTTAACGAGAGGCCTCTGGTTTCCTGTAAAATCAGGTCACATTCATAGGCTATGGATGAGGGATATAAATGATTTGTGGCTCTGAAGTATCCTAGTCTGAGAATGTCTAAGTGCATAGTATAATATTCATGGAGTAAAAAGTAGCCATATTTACTGAGTTCACGCTGAAGCATTGCCCAACCAGTTAATATTTCATGTTGCCTGTCATGTGGCATACATATTTGACAACACCGAGTGATCAATCTGGTGAACTCAGCTAACACATTGGAGCTGGAGCTGCAGGTTCAGGTCCTGGTGTGACTAACTCGGACCTGGCTCCTGCTAAGGGAAATCCATATTGTGCCTGGGGAGCCAAAGCCCAGTGACACAGCTCCCTTTGATTCTGGTGTGGAATTGGGGTAGCAAACACCAACATCCTGATTGCCTCTCCATGGGCATTAAAATTGTTTTGAGCTTTTTAAGTATTTGGTGTTTCCCTCCAGGCTTGCTGTGATCTTTCTCCTTGTCTTTGTTGTTTGCTAGTGAAGTTGTCTGCTGTTGTTTCCCCTCAGAAGTGGCTTCGCCTAATGCTTTGCTCAGTATTTCCCCTGGTCACAAAGCAGAGGATGCGTTCTCACATCAAGGCATGGGACCCTCACATCCTGCACCTTAGGCTCAGTTAGGCAAGGTACAAGTTGGGAAAAAATTGGCCCTCTGTGGCAAAGGACATCATATGAATGCTATGTCTAGAACTAATGACTTGGTGTTGCTTTCTGAGTAGAGTAAGAGCAAAACAAAGCATATGGATTCATGTGATAAAGATTCAGTATAAGGAAGCAATTTACTTTGGCTTCTGACTATATCCAGCTTCATTTAAATATCTTAATATTCAATTATCTACATTCATCTTACTGAAATACACATAAAGGAACTTCTTCAAAGAAATTAGCTTTGAACATTATTTACAGACAAGGTGGCAGCTGTCTAATTTGTTCTCTTGTGCCAAGGGAGAAGAGCAAAGTGAAGTAAAGAGGTTTTGAACTGTGTTATTTAATTCATACGATAAATTTCAAGTGAGTTCACGTGGTAAACTTCTATTTGGTTCACTGCTTTTCTGCCAATTTTCTCATTAGCTATTTGCACACCTACATCCAGCCCACCTAAATAATTTCTCTAGTTGTCTTAAAAAACTTGTGATTGCAAAAGACTGTTTTCCCAACACTATGTATTCTTTCTGTGTGTGCGCCTATGTTGCAAGGAACACTCTCAATAGCAAAACAGTATTTCAGAGGCTTCGAGGCAGAGAAATGTTATTTAAATGTTGTAGCTTTCCATGCTGGTGGTATTCTCTGCACTGAACAAGTTCTTTTTTGTGCTGAGCTGCTTATTGACCACAGCTTGATGGGAAATGTCAGCAAGACAACATAGCAGGTGAACAGCGAGAGAGACCTTGCGAGGTTCTGTCCAGTGATGAAGGGAGGCAGGAGTTGTCTGTAGAGAAAAAATCAGACCACTTCTGGCTTTGATTCTCTTCATAAAACAGAGCTGGGAATGCTGTGCTCTGCAGTTTCTATAATCCTTTTAGCACTGAGCTGTGTAATGCCAGTCTTCCAGTAAAACACTCTTGAGGATATGGAAGAATGGGTATACGTCTGACCTTACCAAACTTAGCATTTGGAGAGAAGAATCCCAACTTTAAAGTCAAATAGCTAGTGTGTCAGTCCAGAGCACAGTAAATGAAAGAAGATTGAAAAGCTGAGATGTAAAAAGGTTAAAATCTATGTTTCAGCAGTAGGCTTTGCAGAAAGTGATTGCTCTGATGTAGATTAAGCTGTACACTGACCTTTCAGAGAATAAGCATTTTTCTCAACTGTCACTGTATCAATGCACAAAACAAGCAATATCATTAGGGAAGGCACCCAGGCTGGCAGACTTAGAAGAGATTATGTCGATGAGTCACGACCAAACCATTCAGCAAATACAGTGAAGGTTAAAGCTTGTATGTATAGAATAAAGTTGACTGAATAACTGCAATTACACTGCTCCCGTAAAAAAGAGAAAAAAAAAAGTTACGGGAATTCAAAAAAAAAAAAAAAGATATGGAATTATTTAGAATTAGTGTACCCCAAAATAGAATCCAAAGGAAAAAAGAAAAAGATAAAATCAGCTGTGTTGAACCACTCAAACTTTTTGCACTGACTTATGTTCCATAATTATTATGTTCAATGGAGACTTCATAGTCTATGAAGATTATTATGATTTCAAACATTTTTTTTTCCTTTACATTTTTCAAAAGATGTTGGAGAAATACCATTTGCAAAATAGCTTGCTTGTTAGGACAGAGCTACAGGCAAACACTTTCTTTTAAGCAGATGTCATATGTTTAAGATATTTCTTGATGTTTTTCATTAAACATGTTTTTTCAAACATATTAGTAAGTCAAAAATGGCTAGTGAAAAAATATTTTTACCAACTCTGTACACGCATGGTTATTAAAAGTCTGACTTTAGATAGGAATTCGTCAACTAATCCCAACAAAGTATGTAGATCTACAGAAAAGCTTTTGCACACAGTACCTAATAGTGATGCCATATCATTCAAGTGAGTCTTTTAAGGCATGTCCAATGGCTTTTAGCACTTTTTGTTAAATTGAGAAATTCTGGGATATTTTCTCTGCAGTTTATAGAAAAATGTGATTGTTCTTTTGAACCCACTGAAGAAATTATGGTATCAGGAAAACATCAATGCACAAAAGGTTTAAGCTGTGGCAAGTTGGTGGATTATTTCTTCCCTGTGTACTGCAGTCAGGTATAAACACCTCACATGAACCGCCTGCTCAGGTTGAAAGTGCTTCACCCTGCAGGAGTGAACTTACTTAGCAATGGGGCTAATGACTGCACGGCTATTAGGCATAATGCCAAACTAAATTCAATCTAACTACATTGGCCAATAAATGAAGAGCTGGTGGCATGAATTTCAGCAATGAAATTCAGCACAAGTCTGCCAGAGAGTGAGGTCTTGCTTGGAAGCAAACTGTGTTACACAGCTTGGAAGCAAACTGTGTGTTACATCTTCCTTGCACCAGTACACGAGTAGCAAAGTTAAAACTAGATTGGGTATATTTACTCTTGTTGTAATCAAACTTACGTGATGGAGAGCAGATGCTGAAAGTGCATGGGTTTTGTGTGAGAACAGTTGTTGGCTGAAGAGACCTAATTCAGGTAAGTGTCTGGGTTAATATAGCAGCCAAGTACAGCATCAGACTGGAAGAACAGCTAACTAAAGGATTTGAAGCATTTTGTTCCACACATATGCAACTGGGGAAAAAAAAAAAAAAGAAAAAAAAAGGTAATATCCAGTGCTCTATCAACAGGTTTTGCAAACAAGGTGGATATTTCAACTCATAAGAAGCACAAACAAGCTAAAAAAAAAAAACTGAATTCCCTTATCCAGTCTCTTCATCTGTGCATGAAACCCAAGATCAGACTAATCCCTAGTTGATCACAGCTCACCGAACCACTTCACATATGTCAGTCAAAGTTGTGAATGCTACAAACTGCAGCCTGACGGGAGGAATTTTGCATGCTCGACTCAATCCCTTTGAAGAGTACCACTGATGCGATGGTGCTAGCATCGGTCTTTGTCCTACCAAGTTTGAAAAGAGGGGTAAGAGAAGTGAAGGTGGCAAAAAAAAACGAGGCCATGGCTGTAAAGGCTTCAGTTTCAGCTGCTGCAAGATGAAGCCAAAGAGGCAGATGAGTGAAACATGAACACATCAAATGTATGTTTCTGCTAATGACTCTTCACACATTCAGTATGAATGGGAGACCAGGTGGTCATTACTGAACCAAAACCTGCTTTATCAATGTATTAACATTGTAGTAAGATGGATGGAAGTGTTCTGTGTTAATTCTGTGCCCATTTAGGTCACACTGTTCTGGTGGTTTTTTGTTGTTGTTTGCTGTTTTTATTTATTTTTTTTTTATTTATTTATTTTTTTGTTGAAGTCTATGAAGAATAAAACAACTATTTTAACTGAAAATTTAACATGCATATCCATCAGTTATGCAGCCCAAACACGAAAAAGTTTTATTGTAAAATAGGTGAGCATTTAGAGGTAAACTATCCAGCATATTAATAATCCTGACATGTCCTGAAGCAAAGAAATAAACCTTGTTACATGTGTTTTTATGTGGACTGTTACTAAGACACATACATTTCCTAAGTGTCTTCTGTTAAGGAACTCCAAGGTTGTGATACTTCCTTAACTGCTGTCTTCACAATATGTAAAGGTCCCTTATGCATGCCTATATGCACAATGCTATTTTCCTCTCTTTTCTTATTTATTTGATTTTTAAGAGAGACACAATCAAAAGCAGGAAGCAGCATTTAAGCCCTTCTAGTCCATCTTGAATATAAGCATTAATAATATTTGTTTCATCCTGGATCTCCCTGGATTTCATATTCCCTCTATATTTAACTGACACGGCCTTACAAACACATGTAAGATGAGAGACTTTCCTTAACATTAAGGAAATTGTGTGTGTATACACACACATTGCGTAATAAAAAAAACTCATTGTGTGTGTATATATATATTTTTTCCTTACTTTTGCCCCTGAGTCTATGGCTGATGTAACACTGGACTTAGTATTATTTAGTCCTTGCCCACTTTACAGTAGAAATCTGCAAATCTGAATCCTGAGGTGATTAAAAGCATCTGCCAGAAGCTGTAGCCAAGCTGTTTTACCAGTTTAGATAACATAGATTAGCACTAGAAAAGGTCTTTCATAGGCCTGCTGGTAATTGGATTTAGACTCATTTCAGTTTCCTAACAGTTTCATCCACTTACAGGTTCACTGGTCATGCTTTCCTTCTGGGCTAGCACTTTGAAGTTTGTCCTTCTGGACTAGGTGGTCCAATAAATGGAGACTTTCTCATGATATTATGCCTGAGAGTTGCTGCAGGGTTTGCAGAATCTATGACACTTAAGGAAAAGACTGTTTTCCACTCTACCAAGGTTAATAGCTTTGCAGAAGTCAGAAACACATTTGCAATTGTTCTTGACTGAATCATCATAACAGCAAGCAGGTGCTTATATATAATCATACCTTTTGGGAACCGTCTCAGATCATTTGTCTGCCTCAAAGGATGTTCCTCACAGCTATTCATCTGAAAGACATAAAATGACTCAAATTGGCCACTTGGCTTTCATTCCTAAGAGAAATAGTGTACAATTCAGCATTACTTTATTGTTTACACATCTTAAGCAAGAGGCACAAAAATGGTACTTTTATATGTCAGAAGTGGTTTCTTTTGTGCTAATGAGTAAAAATTCCTTGTATTTTTTCACTCTTTTGCAAAGTCTACTACATCAATTTGATTCCTTTCATGGGATATGCTAGACTGAAAGGGTATAAATGTGCTTTCTGGCCACTAATGCTTTTAACTGACTAAGTAAAAACTAAGACTAAGTAAATACTTCAAGGTACCTTGCTAGTAAACAGATCCACTCAAAGAGAAGCCAATGAGACTTTAAAAAAGACTATGATATTAAAAACAAAACAAAACAAAACAAAAAAACCCTAAAAGAAAGACACACACACACAAAAAAAAAAAACCCAAAATAAACAAAATGGAAATGGAAACTTGGCTTCAGAATTTTAATGTAAAGATCTCATCCTTTCCTGAAATGGGAAATGAAGAAATGTTAAATATTTCCCTTTCAATTGTCCACGTAACTACAGAAGTAACCTCACTTTCTTATATTGTCTGCCTCTGGACTTACACCTAGTTAATTTAAATGCTTAGAGGCAATTTTTCTATCAGTTCTTCTCAGAGAACTCCAGATTAACCCCCTTTGAACTTTTTTTGAGCAGTTCAGGAAAAAGTTCCCACCTCAGAATACCACAAAAGCCTCTTTTTCCACAACGTAGTTTGGCAACTTCTTCCTATATTAAAGAAGATGAACAGTGAAAAGAAAGTTCTAGGACCCAGCTGATTCTGTTTCCTACTCTTTAAATAGTCGAAGGGAATGTAAGATCACTGTGTCATACTACCAGTAAGAATTAAATGGCTTTACAGCCATTTGCAGTTTGTTTTAAACAAGTTAAAGGACACAGCATGCTGGGGTTATGACAACCTCGTCCCCACAGTCCTCTAAGCAGCCTAACTGCATCTTCTCCTTCAGATATTGAAACAATAGAACAATTTACTACTGAAAAAAAATTGACAGTTACAAAATGGAAAGGATGTATAGTGTTCCCATGCCAATGCATCATTTTTATTATCCTTAATACCTTAATACCATTACCCTGCAGCAAAGAAGGATCCTCCTGAAAGAAAAGCTTCCAAGACTTGTGTGCAAGCCTCCAGAAAAGGCTGCACAGTCATCAAGAAAATAACTTGGTTTCTTAATTACTTTTTTGCTTTGTGACCATAACTTCATTTCAAAAGGCACCTATAAAGTCATATCTAAAATCTCACTGACACACCTGAGAGGAGTCCTCAATACCTATGAATTGCAGTGAACCCAACAACTATTGTTTGCTTTGATTTTGTTGGGCTGTGCAATGGATAAACCATTTATTTAACAATTGAAATGAGATTTTATGATTAACTATAGAAATGATCCAAAGCTGTTTAAATCAAATATAGATTATTTTTATATTAAATCAGTAATATTAACCTGGTAATTTAATGACTGGTTTTATATTTCTTTTGCAGATATGTGCAGTTGGAGGCTGATTTCACACTTTGAAAATAGAAAGCTTTTCTTATAACATCTTTTCTCAGTGGAAGTAATTGCCTTTGGAAGGTGAGATTTTTCTAAGTTTCTTCACAGATTAATTCTCTGGGATCTTATCTGCGGTAGCTAAGAAAATGGAACCTGTGTTTTCTTTGCTCTAATTTAGGCATGCTCAAAAAGTATTATCACTCTCTTGTCTTATTCCTTAAGGCTAGATAACCAGGTGGTAAAAAGATAGTAACCCTGTTTGCATTAGGTTGCAGTCACTGCTGGTATTTCTTGTAGGTAGAATCTATCAGTTTGGACTGAGATTTTGGCTGGCTACCAAGCTTCCAATAAACAAATTAATAGTTTGGAGAAAGATATATCTGGATTTTCCATTTTTTTTCTCTCTACTGTTTAATAACTAGGACACTAAGAATCATTCATTTCTGTGTACAACTTTTCTTCTATATGCTATTGATTGAAAGGCCAGCTCAGGAAGGGAAAGTTAGCCTGTATTATATTAGATACCTGTAGTTTGTTTGTTCATCAAAAGGTGTATCTCACCAAGGTTAATAGTCAATAGCTTCAATAGCCACATAGGATAAAGCTTTCTCCTTTGGCAACTGTGCTTCCACTCTATCCCTTGCTACACTTGGCTGCAATCTAATTCCCAATTCTGGTGTTCCCCAAATTGTTATCCAGGATTCTTTCTGCTTTCCCTATCACACTCATTCACACGTGGCCAGCACTGCTGCTGTGCTGCAGAATGCAGGATGTGCTCCAAGCGGCTCAGTATGGACCATCAGAGAGCAGCATGTCGAGGGCAGGAACCCCTCACTGCCTCCAGGCCCCGTGTCACCTTCATGATACTGCTGGTCTGATGATGTGCCAGGACATGTTCCTCGTGCCATTTCCAGGCCTCCTCTTGGCAGCACAGTCATTTTGCAATTAATCACAAGGATCTGCTCTGAGAAACCTAGAGAAAGTCAATATACAACCAAAATTGAAACGGTGCATTGCAACAACAGATAGCTTATTGCAGTGCTGGAGCAAATGTGTCTAGTCACAATAACTCAATTCCTCTTCTTAATGGATGGCCAGAGGGGAAGTAAAATGGATGCAGAGCAAAGCAGGAAAAGATCAGAAAGTTCTCTGAAGACTTGGAGGTACAAGGTACATCTTGTTTAAATAGAATTAAAATAATTGTCCAACTTGCACAGTGTAGGAATGACTGATTCTGTTTATTTTGTGTAATCTTAAAAGATATTTGCTTAAGCAGTTTATAATTAATTGTGGAAGTACATGAAATTAGCTTTTAATGTAAAGTACTTAAAAGATAAATATTTGTATACTCACCGTATTGATTCAAGGTTTAACGAATAGAAAGACTCAGGTCAATACATTCAAGATTAACTCTTTAAGTTTGGAGGACTCAATACCATTTACTTTAAAAATTTTAAGGTGATCTGCTCCAGCCATGAATCTAGTCACGTAAACGATCTATGCTTATCTCTGTGAATATCTCCAAAGAAAGTCTTATTAGAGCTGAAATGTCCTCCATAGCTATCATATATATATATATATATATATATATATCCTTCTTTTACCAGAAATTAATGTCTATACTGTTAGAAAACTGTCCTCTATCAGTAAAGCTTCTATTCAGGAAGGGGCAGTAGTGATGGATGGCTGAACAGTTTAGGATTCAATCGTGCTGACCAAGCAGTTCTCAGTGTAAAGCTATGGCAAAGGCCTTCACTCTTTGGATGTACAAAGAAAGATGCTATGATTGAGATGGAGAGTGATTTTACTGCTTCACTTGGTATTAGTCATACCCATACCAAACTGCTGAGTTGAGTTTTGAACCTCAATTTAGAGAAAGGATGTAAAGAAAATTGGATGCAAATTACCTGAAGACTGAAAGAAAATCTCTTACAGTGGAAATCCTAGAGCTTTAAATCTAGTTAATTTATCCAGAGGAGACCAAGATGAGCTTTCATTCAATGGTATGCATGCCATTGTGAACAGAAAACACTTAGTACTAAGGAATCCTCTAATCTACTTGAGAAAGGCACTATAACACCTAGTAGCTATAAGTTAAAACTAGAAAGAGGACTCACAGGAGCTTAACAGACTTTAGAACAAACTGCTGAGGTAAGTGCTGAATTTTTCATTTCTTGAAGCCTTCATATCAAAACTGGAAGCTTGTCTGTAATTGCCCGAATAGAAACCACATCCTTGTGCTCAAAGTATACCTAAATATAATCCTTTGTCCAGGATGTCCTACGAAATATGCTAGTAGTCCTTACTGACTCTTAAAATCTATTAATCTCTTTCTTTCTCAGGATGAGAGAAAAAGAAAGAGGTAAATATTATTTCCCTGCTTTAATTTTTAGAAGGTACTCAGAGATCTAATGTTGAGATACAGATGAGAAATGATGTCTTCCTACCTTGAAAAGAAAATTCTCATACTTGCAATATAATAAAAGAAACATCAAAATAAAACCAATTAATTTCTCCTTTAATTATCACAGTTTCTACAGCTGTTGAGCAAATTATAGCTTCTTTAATATGCCAATTTTGTAAGTACTTCATATTATAACCACCAGATAACAAGGGAATAAGAGTAATTTGAATTAAATTTATACAGTGGAGAATTCTCAGTTTTAATGTTGTCTAAATGGGTTTTAACATATTGAAACTGCCAGAAACTCACATGTGAATAAAAGCTGTTAAAGAAAAAGAAGAGGAAACAAAAGTAGGAGATAAAGTAAACATAGTTCCACAAAACTTTTCGAGTAAAATACGCTATGCAACTCCTAGCTCCCAGGAAGTGCTACTACCCTTGATCAGCTGTTGGGTTAACGCTAGAGAAATGCCAAAACCATTAAGGAATGGAAGAATCTCACAGAACTTCTTCCTGATTCTTCTGGGTGACAAGCTGTGTTTTCCTGCATGACTCTAATATTTTTTTCCTCAAGAAATGAGAAGCCTCTTATGAAGCTCAGGAGAGGGAGATGAATTGCAGATATTTCACAGAATGACATTGTCTTATGACATTTGTATTTGTTTTAGACAACCACGAGGCACCCTCAGAGCCCCCTGCTCTGCCACGATCCTGCACATAAGCATGGGAAGAGATGTTATACATTTGCTGATTTTACATCTGAAATAATCTAGAGAGGTGGTAAGCAATGAATGAAACAGGCTGAGGCAATTTGTACCATCACCCACCAAGCATGTGATCAAATCCTGGTCCCAGCTTCATACCAACAGAGAGATCCTGAGGTCTTTTTCTGTGCCCAAGATCAACAAACAAGAGCAGTTCACAAACCCATAGAGCTTTTTATTTACCTGGAGAAGCTGCTAGTGCTGGGTTATGCCCACACTGTGCAGAGGATAGGAGATTTATCAGGACCATGAGCTGGCCCAAGGCAAAGCTGTCATGTATCACCAGCAAAAAATATTCAGCTGATACTAAATCATGGTATTGCCTGAGGCAGCAATGAAAAGAACTTTCATTTCATGTGCTATAATTTGAATTCTTGTTCCTATAAGAATACACTGAAATTAGATGTAACCTCGTTCTAGATCATGGCCATGATTCTCCCAGTGCAAAGATCTTCAAAACTAGCTTCTCACAAGACTTTAGCAGGGAAATAAAATGTCGTTGCTAATATCTTCACTATTTAGAACACTATTCTAAACACCAAAATTTAAGAAGGAACAATATTACCCTTATAGATAGCAATCCATATGCAGGAATAATACAGATGATTAATGAAGATGAAGATTAATACAGATGAAATATTAATAAGAATCTCATAATGGCTTTATCAATCTGGACTGTTCGTTTCTATGGCCTAGGTATATCTACTAATTTACAGTCAATAAGATTTCTGAATGGCAAAAAAGTGCTTCAGTTAATTACATGATTTCTAGGTAGCTGTATCAAGGTAAAAAGACAAAGCTGCCTGGAAGGGCCAGAACACAATGTTCTCTAGAGAGCAGTGAAAATATGATTTTATAATATTATATTCTGTCACTTTTTGAATCAATTTTAATGAAAAATAGACTTTTTTTTTCTTTTGCTATGATGACTTAACCCCCAGGCTTGAAGGTAAAAAGTACTATTTTAATGGAATAAAATATGCTACGTCTTTGTATTACTCAGAGTTTTTAGAGCAAAAGGGAGATAAAAATATTTTTTCTCCATATTTTCTACAAAGAAACTGAGTAAAAGCAAGAATACATACTTCATTCTTCTATCAGTAGCTGGGATCTACCTATAAATTACTATTGCATATGATACCTTACTTGTATTTTTAGAAAATGAGAAGATTCCCCTTTCTAAACCATCTATCTAAAGTTCCAAAGGGCTAGATAAATATTGATCAGAATCATGAATTAATTAAAATCTTACAGTTGTCTATTCTAAAGGATGAAAGCCTTTTACACATACATGGGCAAAGAATATCTAGGAGTACTTTAAACCCACTTGCAAAATGCAGCTGTTCCTGGGGTGAAATATATCCTTTTTTTTTTTTTAAAGTAAAATTTTAAGTAAAAATACACAACAGATTAAAACAGCAGGTATTTTTTGTTTGTTTGTTTGTTTGTTTGTTTGTTTTTTGCTTTTGAAGCTGCAGCATAATATAAGTAGACAAAATGCAATTATCCATCTGGAATTGGAAATGGATCTTACAATTAATAAATGCATTTTTCTAAAGAAAGTGATGGGATCTATGAGCTATAAAGCAAAGTAGAACTACCTTAAAGAGACTTGCTACATAAGGACTTTGTTGTTGTTTTCATGGAAATAAATCAAGTTCATAGTTCCCTCATCACCAGAAGATAAAAGGACCGATTAACATCTTGAATATCCACTCCCACTAACCTTATTTCAAAATTCGATTTACTAATACCAGCCTATAGGTGCTGTACTCATATTCTCATGCATTTCTCAAGCAAGAGACAACCAATATGAGACTCTGCTCCTATTTTGGTGATGGTAATACTACCTGTTTCCATCATTTCCCATGCTGGATTATGTCCAAGTTTTGTAGGTTCTATTAGAAAACACAGACTAAACTGATTATGTCTATTCTTTTAATGTGGTTTGGTCTGATCTGGGGATTCATAGATTCATTTTGCTTTGATTTTTAATATAATGAAAACTGATAAGATACTGTGCATTTTTAATTCTTTCCACATCTGTCTTAAGAGTTTTGCCTAACCTCGGTAGCAAGTTATTCCTTTATGCTTAGCTGAGCTATTTTCTGTCCTGACTTTGCATTCTGTTCAAATGATGATGAATCCAATTCATATTATAATTATCATCATTACTGTGATTATTTGCTGAAATGAAGGACATGTAAGTTGTCCCAGAAGCTTACATACTATATTAGCAAAGAAAGCATAATGCTGGAGATAGAAATAGGTGAAGCAGATTGAACAACGATAAACTCTGCAGTGCTAGCAATGTGATAGGAAACCTTCTCAATTTTCAACTTATAATTTCTACCTCTGCCAATGCCAAAGGATAATCTACAAGTTTTGTGTGCTGTTTGAAAGCTGCTGTTGCTTCCAATTTACTGCACAGTTATTGCACAGCATTGTAAGTACCTGATTTCAATATACACGTTGTATATATTAATGGAAAAGCTGTTTATTAGGCTTTTTCAGTCCTTATTGTTAATTGCTGCAATTAATGAATGGAACTGCAAGTGGAGTTCAGCTAAGGGTTTTCTAAACTATTAACGGGACCTCATTAATAACATTCATGACCATCTACTAGAAATTATCTAAGTCCTGAGACTTATTACATAGGACCTCAGTTTGAACTTTCATGACTCCTCTTCAGATAAATTAATAATGTCCTAGAAGCTGTTAGGACCACAACTTTTGCTGTTAAAGTGCTTTGAAAAAAAAGACAGTTTTAAAGCCACCTTTGCACTCTACCAAATCAGAATGAGATTTTATAACTCTGAATACATCATGGAAAAGATCTTCTGGGTGAGAAAATTTACTTTATTTTTTCACTCTGTAATAAAGAATCCCACTTGGAGGAGAAAGACTGGCTTAATGTTAAATCTAAGATTCAGAAACAGAACTGCTAAACTTCTTTTTTAGGTCACTGCAGTCTCAGAGATATTTCACAGCAATAAAGTAAATTATGCCTCATCCTTTCAGCTAATAATGTTCCTGTAACTGTGACTTCTTTAGAGCTATTCCAGAGTAAAACTGTATTTGTTCTTAAGACATTTCTGTCTGATCACACAGCAACACAGACGTCCTACATGTGCATCCGTGAAGAGCTACATACATACATACTTATCACTGTATTCTTGCCTTTAAATTACTTTTGTTTTTAAAGATAGCCCTGTGCTCAGGTGTCTGCATGCTTGGATCCCTATCCAAACAAGGAGGACATAAGTAGAACAACAAAGTTCATGTCGTACCGCAATGACCAAGCCCCTGATCATCTTCACATCGGCCCCTGCAACAATTGTTCTTCCCTACAACAACTTAATGACAATGACTTTCTTTCAAAAGCATCCTTTCTCAGAACTGTCCTTTTATCTATCTAGCTTCCTATGTTTCAATTGTTGAAAGCTTTCAGTCTGGTATTCATGTAGGCTTTGGTTGTGAAAACAGAATTGCCATCGAAAAGAATACGTGTTTTTCAGTGTATTTCACAAGCATCTGAGCTTTAACAAAGCCTCAAATTAATCTCAAATTAAAATCTCAACCTGGTTCCTGTTTTTCTTTCTTTTTTTTTTTTTTGCTTTTTAATGACTACATACCAAATAATTTATTTAATTGCCACCAATAGAAGTCATTGTTTTGTCTGGTTTAGGTTTTGTTAAGAAGGTAAAAATGGTAAGATTGAATTCACCTATTTCGATAATTTTTCAAACAAAATATGACTGGATTGGTACATTTTTATCCAAAACTTTAGTATTTGGTATCAAAATGTGAATTTTATTAGCTGACTTTAATGAAGAGCTTGGAAGTTTTAGTGCTGTAGACAAGATAAGGTTAAGAGAAGCTGTACTCACATAAATGAGGTGATAGCAGTGCACGAGGTAGCTAGATGGACAAAGAGACATGTTAGAGGTTAAACTATACCCCCTTTTGTCTTCCTGTCTTTCAAAAAGTGCTACAGAATTATTGTACACATTTTACTAAGTTTCTTGAGCAAGGGATAATGAATATCAGCTTTGTTTACAGTGTGAAGCGTGACCTGCACTTACCTTTGCTGACATAGCAAGATGGGCAGATATTAAAGCATTACCAAGGGTGGCATTAATGTTCTTAGCTTTGCACTCATGTTCTCTTTGGATAACTTAAATCAGCACTGCTAATAAATGTCTAGTTCATGTATAACGGGAAGAGTCTGTTCAGAGTAGATGCTGTCCGTGTGAAATGCTGACACTGAGCTGAGATGACAAACCGAGAACTTCCCTTTGATTTCTGTGTTCATCTGCACTTAGCTGTGTCACACAGCAAAGCATGGCAGGTGAAGAATGCAGAGATTTTCCAGATATGGTGACAGGGAAATAGAGCAGATATGACACCTTCATTGTCTTCTATGCAAATATAAAAGTGCAAGTAACTGGCTAGTAATTCTTACCAGAATTAAATAAATAATAAACTGAGTAATACAGTAAAATAAAGGGCGGCACAGTCTGAAGACAAGTAAACAAAGAGATGTCAGAGCTAAGACACTTGAGCTAGCACAGCATATTCCCAACAAACTTGTAATACACTGAGAATTCCCTTAAAACTTTTCTCCTTCTTCCTCTTCATTGTCATTTCCTTTAGCTATTTGAATAGGAACAATGGATTAATAGACTGGAATGAGGATCAGGAGATCCAAGCTTAAGGTCTTCCTCTGCTTTTGTGACTCAAAAAGGCCCTTTCACCCTTTGGTCCTTTCATCCTATAATGACTTTAGTTTGGAAATACTGGTGAGTTAACTGAGGTACTGGAAGCAGTTTAGTTATGATTGCATGTGCAAAAGCGCTTCTTTAAAACTAACCTTTTGCAAAAGATGATTATCTGCAGTAGCTTTTATCAGCAACATTCATTGCTATTTTTATAGTCCTGAAATAGTAAATTTATAGGTACTGTGTTGCTATGATTCACATAAAATGTATTGCTAACTTGAAGTGGGTAATACTAGAAAGGTCTGTTGATTACAGCAGGAAGTGACCACAGAACAAGCAATTTATTTTATCTTGAGGACTATGAAAGAAAAGATGGATCTCTGGAACAAAGCAGAGAAAACCTAAGTTATATTGACTCACCTATTAGTCTGAAAGCAGGATAAGCATTTTCCAGCACCAAAATGAAGCCTACAGATTCTTTGGTGCGCAAAGTGAACAGAAGATATTGACCTTCTGTGAGGTAAGTTACCATCAATTATATTTTGTTTTAGTTGGGCTAAAATTTTCCGTTCAGAATACTTATGAATATACAAATTTAGATGATACCTAATTTTAGACACTTCTTTGAATGCCTGGGCTAAGGTTATAGGTACTGATTCTATACTGGGGCAGCCCTTTGATCGCAGTTGATAATACATACGAATTAAACTTATATTAAGTACTTGGAGAAAGTAGAAGGTGAACTGAGGGTGCACAAGAATAGAATCTCATTAGAGGTATTAATTCTAATGCAACAGCTGGAGGTCTATGTGGTTTCCTTGGATCAGTCACGCTGACTATCTTTTAATACTGCAGCCATGTACACTATAGCTTTGTAAACAAGTGAAACTGGTAGGAAGAGCAGACACAGAGTAGGCTATCATGCAATGCCCAGCAGGCACTAAATACTCACGGGAACAAGCTGAAAATCAATTATCTTCAAATAGCACAGCAAAAAAACCTCTGTTCTCACTTACTAGCATCAGATCCATCTAAATAACAACATCTCAAAGCACAAAAGTAAAGCAGAGTCTCGTGTTTCAGTGAGGACTGTGCACCACCTCAAGCATTCTTTTGCTTTGCCTCTTCAAGGAGCTCTCTATCCCTGATGTAGAGAAGAAGAATTGATCATCTTGTTACATAAAATGCATACTCCATAGGAAAGATGCATAAAACAAGCAAGATAAATGAATTTTTTTTGTAGAGCAAGGTGACCCTCACGGGGTGAGAGTGTAAGGAAAAATGTTCATTGAGTGATAACTATTTCTGGAATCGCTGGAGAATTGCAGGCCTGGTTCAGTCTGAAAGAGCCTATGTTCTTCAATTAACTTCTGATTCTGCTCAGTGTATGTTGGGGTGCTGGCTTGGGCTAATCTCAGTACTGAGCTGAGGAACTGGATAGGGTCCAATTCGCATAGTGTTTGATAACTGCCAAAGGTTTCTACCTGAGCAGAGCTTTACTGAGCTGCTGGTTGAGAACATGAAGTAATCCCAAATTCCCAAGAAGACTTGTACGGTAGTGCTGGAAAGAGCAAGGAGAGGAGACTGGGCCCGTGCTCAGCATCTTCATACCTGCAAACAGCTAGATCTAAAAATATCCAGCAATGTCCTGCTGGCCAGGTGACCCTGGCTGCCTAGAGTCAGCCAGGGCAAGTGACATAAACTGCGACTTCAATGGCATTGGTAAAGACTATGCAAATTGGGTCCCTGCTGAGGTAGTAGGTACAGTCGAGGAAGCTAAGAATAGAATATTGAGAGGAAGGAAATGAAAGACAAGAGGATTTTTGAGGTGAGAAAAAGGAAAGGAATAGAAAAGAGGATTTTTAGGTGGATACAAAGGCTTCACTGTATTTTAATTACTGCAAGCTAAATTTCTTAGAGTCTGCAGTAGCTTGTTAGACACATACTGTAGTTTTAATTAAGTAATTAGGGAGCTTGATGAGGAAGGCAAGGATTTTAGAATTTAAAGTATTCTGGAGAGTGCATAGATAGGGGAATCTTTTTCTCAGGTGTCTCTATTATATAATGATTAACCTTGAGTAAAATGGTAAGGAAAGAACTGCATGCTTCTATTCATAAGTCACAAGCATAAAATCTGACCCAAAAGCCCTTTGGAAAAACCTTAGAGAACTTTGTCAATGTGAATCTTGTAGGACTTCACTCAAAATGTGCATGAAGGGACTAGGTAAAGTTTAACAGAACAACATTTATCTCCTGAAAGGACTGACTTAATGAGCAATATCCACAGAAGTAAGTACAACTGCAGTGTTACACTGAAGACAGCTGCTTTAGCTTTTGTGTGACACTAAATTTCAGGATGTTCATGGGAAAGTCTTGAAAGAGATGAAAATATAGTATTAGTAAATCAGCAGTATAGCTCCCATCTTATTTCTTCCACCATATATTTTGCAAACCTACAGAGTTCAGTGTGTGAAGTCACTGGGAATGTCATATGAAGAAAAAATATCATTTATGAGAAAAGTACCTCTTGAGAGACGTCGTAGTTAGATAATTCAGTCACATTATGGGGACTGGAATCACAGGCATCATGCATTAGTGCAGGCAAGGACACACTTGAACATAAGACTGAAAAATACACTTAAAAATATGTGCTGAATGTCACTCCATTGTGCTCAGAAAGGAGCATTTATATCTATGCAGCAATTCAGAGTTCGGAATGAACGAAGGTATCCTGGGACAGTAAGTGTGTTTCATTAATCTTCACCCTGAGCAAAATTGTGGTGTGGTACTGTATGTACTCAGGCAATTTTTTGCTTTGATTATTATTTATTACTCTGAGCTCAATATGTGCAGTCTATTTATTCCTGCAACACTGATCATGTTCTAGCTGCTATATCAACAAACCCTTAACACACATTTCTAGAGTTTGACGTTTGGCAGTTCCCATCTTTTCCAGACAGACCTCACTGCTCGGATTCAGCTAAATGGCTGAAGTTATGTCAAGTGAATCTTGTCTCCAGTTTCTCTTCCTTGAGTTCTCTGTGAGTAAAATGGGGTGAGGATGTAACAAATAAGAGTAAATAAAATATAAATAATATTTACTGTGTTCAGATACCTAAATATTCGAGGGAAGCCCAGAATGATGCATGACAAGCAAGATTGCAGATCATGTTTTAACTAGCAGCGAAAATGTTTGATTTCCAAAGTATTGTAAATTCTGTTACTCAGTTTGAAGAATTTTGAACTAGTCATTTAAAGGTGACACATCCTTTTCAAGAGTGGTTTCTTTTTCTCCAACAAGTCAGTCAACTAGCTGGTATCAAATAACTGCATTTATCTGAAATAAATGGGAGTATGGTCCTGGGGATCATTTGCTCCAAGAACCACTCCTTAAGGCATCAAGGGTAAAACTGCACCTGATTTGGTTCTGTCTAGTCCACAGTCCTCACGCCAAACCAGAAACCAGCACCCCACACATCCAGCACCCCACACATTCCCTCACCCACTGAGGGACATCTGCCCTCAGGTCTATGCTGTAAACTACTATCACCACTCTAAGGCTGAAAAAAAGGTCCTTTTTAGCCGAAAACGCATTACCTCTTAAGGCAACAATGGTCCCAGAGGAGACCACAATATAACAAACAATAATCTCTGCACTGATAACATGTGGCTGGTGACAGTCTGTTTTCTTATCAATAAATCAGCATATTTTGCTCGGTGGGGCACAGAGACACATTCAATATTGAAATATCGTCTGCATTGTGTTAGTTTGCACCATGCTTCACCTTAAAGGTGACTATATTCACTTAAATACAAATAGAAGGTCTAATCCATCAGTTAATGGCATCTCATAATTGTTGCATCAGGGGCACCTGATGACTGGAGATATTACAGATTTGCAGGTGATTTTCAAATGTGGCTAATGCACTTGGAATGTGCGAAAAGATATTTTATATCTGAGAAGATGTAGAACAAAGAAAGAAGAAAACAGGAGCTAAATAAGAAAAAGAAGCAAGCAACCAGAAAGAGTAACTAGCGACTCTTAGAAATAAATATCTCAGTATTTTTAATAGATAAATGAGTAGTTTCTATTATAAATATAAAATTACATCCCACAACTGTAATTGCAATGGTATCAATATCTGCAGATTATATGTATATATGTACAGGATTACAATGTGTATATGCATGTTTGTATTCTGGGGATATGTAAGTATATCTGAATTGTTTCTTTTACTACTAAATTCAGCCACTTCTATGCTGGAATTATTTTTTAATTATAGCTGTATCAATTACAGTCAGAAAAAAAAGAAGGAATGCACTACGAAGTTAAACAAAATACAGAGTGTTTTACTGAAATAAACTAGACTACTGTTGTCAAAACTACAGAACCATTAATAGAGCTTCAGCATTAACAGAGTTTCAAATTGTCTGCCACAATTTCATTCATTCTTTCATCCTTTGTTCACAATTTCATTAGAGATTACATTTCTGCAGGAGTAGAATATATTTCTTTACTTGCAGATTTTCCAGGTTGGTATGGGCTAGATGTTGAATCAAACCAAGACAGAAGGAACTATTGTAAGGGTAGCAATCACCTCTTTTTGCAGTTATTTGCAACTTCCACTATCCAGCATTTTTTTTTCTTTTCTGGTTGCTGTCTCATGAAGACATGAACTTTGTCTAATTCCAAGTTTGGAAAAATGCTTAACACATCAGTATTGTAGCATTAATATGTGTATTTGACTTCTGCTGCAGGCTCTGCAGTTTGGCACTCGAATAGGTTACCAAAAAAAGTTGGCCATGGAGGTTTCTCCATCTGTGAAGGTTTTCAAGAGCAAGGCCACAGCTGGCCTGCTGTGGTGCTGATAAGGGACCTGCTCTGAGCAGAAAGCTGATCTAGAGACCTCCAGAGGGGTCTCTGCCCACCACAATTTCTGTGATTTTATAAATATGTTTGAGTTGTGCTACAAATGCTCCAAGGACTTTGAGGGAGGGTAACTTGTTCAATTATGATAATTTTAACCACTGAATTTTGAAGATTTTAAATTTCTTGTTAATTTACTCCTGCTTTGTAAACAAATTTTTTAAAAAAGAAACCTGTTGACATTCTCAGTCCTTTTCTGAAACTAGAAATTTTAGACCAAAATGAAAGGAAATGTAACTGAGAACTAACTCTAGTATTATGTCAGATTGCACCATTAGGTGAAGAAATTTAGGATGATGGCAAGAGAATCACAGCACTGGTTTACTCAACTGAGGATACTTAGAGTTTTGTATCAGTAACTCACTGGAGACAAACAGGTCATATTTCTTCTCAGAATGGAATGGTCACAGAAAAAAATGAGCAGTCTCCTCATTGGATGCACACATCTTCTAACCTGAAGCAGGAGATGCTTGGGCCCACATCTGTGGTTATCGGTGTGACCTCCTGGTATCCTTCTTTGGGGAACAGCTCCCTATCTCATCCCCTTCACTCTGCAGTGCAATTTAGTGTAAATGCTTTAAATATGGAAGTGAATATCTCAGTGTAACGAAGAGCTAAAAGAATCCAACACTGAGGCTTTATTCCATCCCTTGGATTTGCAGTGCTTTTTCTGAGAAAGGATGTCCAGAAACAGCTCACAATATTTTCAGAGTTTGTGTGAGCAAAATAACCATTTCATGAGAAGCTCTCATACATAACCTAGAGCGGTGATGTAAATATTTGAAGATTTTTTTAAGCAAAGAAGCTTATTTTAAATGTGATGAAAAAAATAATTTTGTAAGTGGGATGACATATTGCCATGTAGTGGTCTGCAATTCTTTTTATAATCTTCTCAAAATCTTCGGTTCGATAAATTTGAAATATGCCCAGTATGGTCAATGAGGCATTTTCCTAAGTAGAAAGTCAGAAAAATGTATTATGCAAGACACTTGAGAGAAATATATTTTAAAGAAGGCCAATACAACTCTGAAAACCCCTTGAGATAGGGTTTTAGGCACCTTAACTTAGGGTATGTGTAGCAATCCTCATGTGCTATATTGGAAGAAATTCAGCATTGTAACTATGACTACTGACTGTTACAGAGGATCAGAGGGAGAGAGAGAATATCTGTGTGTGTAGAAGTGAAATAATGCTGTTTATTTTCATGAATGTGGAGTAACTACATAACTCATCAGCACTGCTGCAGCCTGTAGAGCCTGCGAGGTTCATAATGCACCACATCACGGAGAATTAGTTCATAACTCATTCAAAGCTCAACTCAGGATTACTTGACTGACCACACTTCGTTTGCTGCAAATTCTTTCTATTTGTTTGCTGTGTTTTTCTGAAAGAAGTGGAACTTTGAATGACGGCCTGTTGGCAGATTTATTTGCCTCCCAGGGCCATGAGCTGCATGGGTGTGAGCGAGGGCAGAGCTTGGCTCTAAATGACTAAAATGCTACGCTCCCTTGGCTGGGAGGCACAGAGGGAGTGCATAAAAATAACACAGAGCATGAAAGCTTCGAAAGTAGCAGGAGGAGTGGGTTTAGCTCCCGTAAGCTGCTGCCTCCCTCCCGGGGGGCCCACAAAAAAAGATTTTTGCATCTTCAGTTGGCCTTATATACGCATATATATATGTGTAGCAGGTAAGGTAAGGGCATAGGGTGAGGGGGACATGGTGCTCCAAGTAAATGGGTAAGTGCTTCGGCATTTCCCATGAGTGGGAGCCACTGTGACTTGTCCCAAAGATGCCTTGCGTGGGAGGCAAGGATGGCCACGTGCACTGCCAGGCAAACCCTTTGTGTTTTCATTCATTGCAGCTACTAGATTTTTCAAGTAATCAGTTTTTGGCAAACTGAAATTCCCCCCCCCAAAAAAAAAAATCAAGTTAGGTTCGATATATAGGAGGGTCAGTTTAATGAGAAAAGCTAACACTGCAGTTCCTTTAAAACACAGGGGAAATTTAAGCATGGAGTACTCGAAATGGGATTTTGGCCTTTGTTCTTAATACATGTTGCATGTAACAATTCCATTTGTTCCGCTGCTCTGCAGTGCTAGGGCTAACCAAATAGTTCACCATAAATAATGTAGTCTTTGAATTTAACCTTCATTTCTGCTCACGGAATCCCCATGTGCTGATTGCAATTGTTTCAGACTTACTTATAATCCAAGATCATGCAATTTTTAGGGGTGAAAGGACTGAAGAAATATTTATTAATGTAGTGTGTCAGGGTGTTATGACACTTACATTTAGTGTTTGCCTTCCCCGGTCTGAGGGTTGTGGTGGAGGCAAGGGTGGTGGTTTTGAGATGTAACATAAATTTCTCCTTCTGAAAAAAATTAACTTAATGTATTTTTTATATAGCAAGTTAAAATGGAGGTCAGACTGGAGTAGAAAAGACTGTTTTCTGGCTGAATTATTAATGTCAGCTCCTAAACTTCCGGATTTCATCGAAGGGTCTGCTGCTTATGACAGGGTACCCTGGGACCTCTTCTAAAAAATAATAAACCTTTTGCATGGTGAACCAAATCTCATATTTGTAAGGAAAGTAAGTCAGGAAAGAGACTGATTCTCTTCCTCCCCCATAGAAAAGAGGATCCAGTGAAGCCACACTGGGCTGTGTTTTTATCAGGCTTTTATTCCTCACTATGGTAAAATGTCTGATTGTAATCTCACCCTCACAGTCTGCTGGTTTGCCGCAGACAGGGACAAATTTTTGCCTGATAACTAAAGGAGCTACAAATATTCAGCTAAGGAAATATCCCAGAATGGTTTCTCATACTGCAGCACAAAACACCCAGGGATGCGATGAGAGGATTTCTGCCTAGCAGCTTTTCCATCAAGAAGACAAAATGAAGTGCAAGTTGTACATGTCTGACATCATAAAATACTACTATGGCAACAACTCTCAATTTATCTGCTTAAGCATCAATTGGAGAGGAAAAAAAAAAGAAAACAGTATAAACATGAGAAACAGAATTCTCTTCTATTTTATCTGTTCTTTGTTTGGTGCATAGTTTCTGCATCAAAGATACCTTTCAGTTTTTAGAATGAAATAAAGGAAGGTTTGGGATTGCTAAATTATAGAATTAGTCTTTCTCTCGGTTATTACATTACAAAGAGTAATTCCTCATAATTCATTCTTTGGTGGAAAGTTTTGAAGTTCTGGAGGATTAGAATAGTTCACAGAAAGCTGGAGTGCCCTGATCTATCCTCCTTCCAGTTCAGAGATGGGAGGCTATAACGCTTAGGATGCTTTTAGCAGTGTTATTCAGCAAAAGAGATTTGAAATTCAATATACAATCAAGGGAAGAAGCACTAGAAGAAAATGATAATAAAATGTTATCAATCCCCCCAAAAAACAAAAGAGCACAAACAATAAAAGGGATAGGAAAGAACATAACTGATCACTCAGCTTGTAAAAAGCATTTAAGTGCTTAAGAGTGCAGATAGGCACACTGTTTCTTAAAGGCATCTGCAAGCAAATCTTTCTTTATCCTCGGTGACAGATAGGTACTGCATTTTTCAGGATAGTAAGGAATGAAATCATTCAACTTAAATAGGATCTTGATAGCCTGTTATTTTTAGAAATATGGACATAGCTGCCAAAATGCTATTTAAAATTCTATTAATTTTATTTTTAAGTAACCTAAAAACCCATCAAAAGATTGAATCTTTTGGAGGCACAATTTAGCTTCTTAAGCTACAGTGACATTTTGAAATGTTTTCCTTGTTTTTCTATCTTCATCTCTTTTACTGCTTTCCTTTTAAAATAATGTAATCTCCTTTATTAATTGCTACCTAGAGTTTCTCTGTTTATTTGTTTCCATCATTGAGAACAACATGCAATTCACTTTCCATGAAAACTGGATAATAGAAAAGGGAAAAGAAAAACTGCCTTATATTTCAGTGCAGAAATACTGGCATATATAGAAGTAATGCCAAGTACAGTTTGAGGATAATCCTTTTGTACTACATGAACTTGTGAAATCATTATCCCAACAATTAACCAGCATGATTAATGAGATGGGGGGGGGGGAAAAAAAAGGTGCTGTTATTCTGCTTGTGCAGAATTTAAACATCCCGTGACATCTTCTTTTTTTGCTTTATATCTTGCTTCTGTGTCTTCAATCTTTCAGAAAGACAGGCTGCCATCACTTCTTTGCACAGCTATTTTTTGTCTGTGGTGCATGTTAGATAGATATTGTCACACTGTCCCAGCTACCGTTCTCTTTCTCTTTCCACTGAATGCACCAGGGTCTTATTAAATAAATCAAAATCAGAGGGAAAAAAAAAAAAAAAAAAAAAAAAGATGGCAAAAAGAGAGGCACAAATCAAATGAAAACAGAGTGGGTTCTGTTTGCAGGCTGTGGCCTTGTTCCCACTGGGCCCACGCAGCACGTGCCCTTTTATCTTAGTGCCTTTAAGCTATGGTGGTCTGTTCAACCTTCTGGGGCTACATATGTCTCTGGGCCAGGATAATTGTTCTCAACAGCATGAGCTTAACTTTATCATCCCTCCTGCCTCTAGACTTACTGTAAATTAAACCATGGTTCCATTAAAAAAAAAAAAAAAAAATGAAACTGGGAAGTCTCAGCAGCTTTTTTAAGATTATTTTTAAATATTGAACATGTTATTTTATGGGTGATGAGGAACATTTTTCTAGTTTCTTTGTGGTGAGATGGAACTAATTTATTTTTTTTTCTTTTTTTTTTTAATTCTGGGGCAAAGAACAAACAGGAAGAAATTAGATTAATGGAAAGAGAAGACTGGACTTGGGCATGGAGTACATTCAGAGTTTGCCAAATTACCCCTGACTTCTTCCAAACCCCTCCTTATTATTCCCCATTGTAGGCAAAGCCCATCAGAACAAAATTAATAACAGTGTACGAGTATCAATTATACATTGCAGATGTAAATTTTACAAGCCCCCTCTACTCTGTGGGAGAAGGGCCCTCTTTATTATGTGCAGTAGTGAATGCACTGGGAAAATAATAAAGTGTAATAACAAGTAGGAAGCTGCTTCTGTTCATTTGGTAACATTTTAACTCACTGATCTGCAACTCCAGCAATGAGAAGTTTTCATTGATGATCTTGATCTATGCCACAAAAGTGCTTTAACTCCTTAGAAAACCTCAAGTTTCTTGTTTTTCAGGAGCGTGTCATCTTTTTTTTACTTCACATAAGGGAAGAAACACTAGAAAACCTAACTATTCCTTTGTCTTGAATGCCTTTCCCAGCACCTATTTCAGTGTAGCTTAACTTTTTTTTGAAAATGGACTTTAATTTAACCCATCAGATGAAGTTTTATCAGCGCTTTTTTTTGCTGACATTCATATTCTCCTGAAACCTTTTTTCAGAAGAACACAAAGAACAAAAATCACTGAACCAGAATTTTTGTATTTTTTTTTTCTGGAAACTTTCCAAACTGGGATTAAGTCAAACCAGCTAAAATCATGTTAGTGCTAACTGTCTGCGCTTTAGGTAACCATATATTTCATTGTATGCATTAGTTATTGCTGTCTGCAAGGACAATTCTGTAACCATGCAAGGTCTTCAGCTTCTAGAAGAGTCATGATTTCTCATAAAGAGTTTCTGTTTTCTTTAATTTTGATTATTTTCCTTATTCTACAATAAAAAAATAGTCTGGAAAAATTAAATTTCTTTATGTGAAGAAGACAAATTATTATCTACAGCTGCATTATGCTGTAGCAAAATTTTTTGCCGAATTATTTATTTTTCTTGATCATATCCTTGGTCCTGTGCTGGGATGCAGGGACCAGATATGTAACTCAAATGTTGAGAAGGTCTCTGTTCTTTTGGACTCAGGCTTTTTAAGAAAGTCTGCATGCCCTTTTCAGCCCTTCTTACATCAAGGATTTGAGGCTAAGCCCAGATAGGAGTTTTTTGGAAAAGTGTGGCATGAGTTTCTCACTCAGATTATACAGCCCTTAAAGACATTTGCATAATATGAAGGTTTCCCCCTTCTCCATCTCATTTAAAAGGCTGTGTGGGGTGGACAACTACTACTCTTTGCACAAGATCTGAAATAGTTTTTCTCACAGTATGCAAAGGTCCTTTAGAAGTACAGCTTCTCATTTTAAGTAATGGCTAATGATAGATTTCTCCATCCAATCAAATTATAATTTCTTCATTGGTGAATACAAACATAAATTTTGTTGTCATCTCTGCAACTGTCTGGCTTTACTGGTATTGCTAAAGACAATATGTTTCATTCAGGGCTTATAGAGGACGCAGAAAAACTTTAGTTCATTGATATACAGATATCTTATTGGAATTTACTGCATAATACTGCTGCAGATATTTACAGGTGTTTATTAGAATTAAATTTTCTATTCACTGAAGTATGAATGTGCCTTCAAGCTGCATAGACAGTTCAGAATAAATACCTGGCATGATATATTGATAATACATCCAGATCTACAGTGACTGCTGTACACATACATGCAGACAAGTTTGTGGCCTCAAGGCATGTGTGATCTAAAAGGTATAAGGACCTTACTTCCCTGGCTCTGTAGTGCTCACAGCCAGCCCTGTGCTGACATTTGTGCTTTGAAGTGCAGCTCCTCCGTGACAATTGCTGGAGACCTTCAGACAGGATGGTGCAAGGTGCTGCTTATGCATTTGAGGATCTGTGAAAGCCTTGAAAAACATAAGATCAGGTTCTCTCAGGCCTAGGGCAAGGTGATAAAAGCTGGACTCAGCCTTTCTCCTCATCATGGTCATAGCTTGATGCTTCTCATATTTGCATGCAGTCTAAACTGGCAGATGCTCCTTGCTCCTTTCCAACACATCACACGCCAGAGATCATGCAGGCTAAGAAAGCACGTTGCCTTTCACGTGTTAGCTCAAAGACCAGTCTTTGGCCCCTGACTTACCCTGTCTGGTTCTTAATCAGTGTGGATAAGCTGAGAGATCTGCAGTGAGATAGCTTTAGCTTTCTTTTCTGTGTTGAATAAAATATTCGTGCTGAATGTGTAACATAAATCAGTTTTAAGCTGCATATTTTCTACAAACTGTCTACTTTTTTTTTCTGAAGAAACAGTTGGCCTCTTAACGTTACACATTGCTGTATGTGTGGAATTTGGCAATGTCTCCTTTTCAGAGCCTGTTTAGAGCCTCAATGCTGGCTTGATGTACATATCTGATTCATAGACCAATCCTGTGCAGTTTGGGGCTGGTGCAAAGCCAGTTTAAGTCAACACTAAAATAAACCAGGGCTCTATACAGTCTGATTCAGACTTCTTTCCCCTTGTCTTGATTTCTCAATTCTTCTGTTTTTTTGAGGTACAAAGTTTCCACAAAATGATGGCTAGTCCTATTTGGAGGCTGACTTCCAAAGACTTTTTTATCTCTGTTCTCCAGAGATGGAGGCAGACAAAACAGTGCTGCTGATGTGTCCCAGCTCTTCCATGCAGCAGGCAGGGGTGGTAACCGGCACAACAGACTGCACAGCACTGGCCCTGGCCTCTCCATCGCTACCAGCAGTCCCATGACACTGCAGCAAGCAGGTCCTATGGTTTTAGAGAAAAGGCTTCAGCTGCACGAGCAGTTTCCCAATCACCCCTAAGAAATTATGCTCTTGATTTAACCAATTTCAGTCATTCTGCCTTAAACAGGTAGTGCCTTCCCCTGTGTTCCCTGAATTCCAAGGGAGCCCAGGGTGTTTCATGGACAACCATCTTGGTGTATTATACAGAGACAGGTTTCTTTAATAGAGCAAAGCTGTCTCATGCTCTGCAGATGCACTGAATACCCTGAGGCCCTGTATTCTGATGGGAGTCTTTAAGTACTATTGCAATGCACATGAAAAATAACAGGAAAATGTATCACTTTACAAAGGACTTTACAGGCAACAAGGATTTCTAGGACTTAAACATTTGCTTCATGTACAGCCATTGAGACAACGTATGACTTTGGGTAAGTCATTCTGGTGCAGCTGAAAGCACATAAACATCTGTTTATGTGCTTAACTCGTACTCAAAGTATTTAATTGTTCTCTTCCTGGGCCAAGGAAGGTAACCTCCACTGAATCCATGGCTTTATGAGGGTGCTCAGCAAGGATTTACACCTGATATTTTAGGCATTCACATTAAAAAGCTCTAGCCCAGATCCTTGTAAATAATAATAGTTGTTTTGAGTATAAATAAGGTAGCAAAGCTCACATTTTAAGAGCTAGCTGGGAGTTATCCAAAATACTAAATAAATAAGTAAACCTTACACGTTTAAGGTGTTTAATGTTGACTATATTGAGTTTACTGTGAGGCTAGAGATGAAAGAAAAAAAATGCCAGAAACCAGCAATCCCTGTTAGGTCGGACACAGAGGAAGAGGTTTCAAGGTTGCAATGCAAGGAAATGAAGTAGAGACTGAGCAGACAGTTAAAATGCTGCTCTTGTCTCTAGCAAGAAGCCCGACCACATATAGGTAAGAACACTGTTTTATTTCCAGGGCTGACTAAAGCTGTGATGAATGCGTATCTGGACTATATGTCTTCTTATGTGAATAGACTACATATCACTATCATTAACAGTAACTCTGCGTGTTTATAATGGTGTATTTCAAGGAAGTGGGAAAACACACAGGTTAATGTTCTAATTCTGCAATAAGTCACGCAACCGTCAATGTAATAGTTGTTTTTAGCATAATTTTCACATTTCAGATGCTTTTTTTTCTTCCTCAGAAATGGCTCGGGCCAGATATGCTAAAAATATATATGAATTACATGTTTCAGCCTTGGTAGCATTCCTGCATATCAGCTCAAAGCAAAGAGCATTTCTTCACTAGAATGTGTTGTGTTGACTGAATAATGTGTTAGTGCAGTCAAGAATACAGTATTTGTCATTCCCAGCATTTTGAAAAGATATTTGTTCGGAGTTCAGTCTGATTCTGTAAAATATTTATTGCTAGACTCATATTTATCATTTGTAGGTAAGGTTGGATGCCTCTATTCTTTTTAGATTTCTTCCCTCTACCACGGTGTTTAGGATCCTCATTGTTTTCAGCATCCAGATTTCATATCAGTAAGAGGTAATTACCTCCCTGAGAAAATCCCCTCTCGTCCTGATTGAGGCCGTGTCACTGCAGCAGAAATGTTATTCAGCAGCCACTAGGCATCCTTGGTGGTGACATCTGTTTGGTTGTCTGTTGAGGGATTGAGGTATAATCAGTCATATAGGTGTTGAATAGTATTGGCTTCCTGACAGACTGTTGGAGTAGCCATAGCAGCAGTTCAGAAATCAGCCTGTTTGTTCCTGCCACCCAGTGAAACACCGTGATGTCTGGAGATGGGTTTTATTTTCAGTATTGTATAAAGCAGAATGAGAAGGGACTTCTGAGTTAGAAAAAATAATCACAACAGAAAAAAATAATACACTTTGCCTATCAGATTTTTCTTTAATGATTTTTGAATCACAATATGACTAACTGACTTGTGGCATCATTAGTAAGGGGTTAAATCTCCCATCTTTTCTAGAATTTTTAAATGGATTATGTGGCATTGTTGAAGGCTGGGATGAAGGTAAGGCAGAGCTTCAGTTCCATTGTTACCAGGTGGTGAATAAAAGATGAAGATTAGCGTGATTAAAGAGAAGTGAACTCAGGGTTCGGCAGTATCAACTCGAGGGAGTAATTCTCCTGGACACTGCTGGGACTCTGTCCATGACTAAGGACAGAAGAATTATGCTCCGAGGAAAGTGAAAGCAGAGCCTGTCTCACTGGGCCTCCTCAGGGAGCTGGGAGTGATTAGAGGGCATGCTGCTGTCTCTTTTTTATGGGCATAGGAAGCCACCTAGAAAAAAAATGCAAGAGAACTGAAGCTAACTGACTTGAAATCTAATGTAAATAAATTCGGAAAGGAAAAGAAGGTTATTACCTAAAATTTGCAGAAATGAATGAAGAAAGGGACGTAGCCACTGAGGCTCATGGGCTAGGCCCAAAGTATGGCTGGGTGACTTCCCTTGCTGCTCAAACAAGAGGGTGCAGACAAAATAAATGGGTATCAGGTTTGGCTTTCCTGCAGTTCAGTGTTAGTTTAGTGCCGTGTAACTCCATGGAATGTGGTGGATGTGGCCCTGGCAGGAAAGT
Source organism: Nothoprocta perdicaria (assembly GCF_003342845.1). Classification (NCBI taxonomy): domain Eukaryota; kingdom Metazoa; phylum Chordata; class Aves; order Tinamiformes; family Tinamidae; genus Nothoprocta; species Nothoprocta perdicaria. Next base: position 2,203,159 of record NW_020456176.1, read on the forward strand.
AAGCTTGGCGGGGGGATAGTTCATATCCTTTTGGATAGCACAGAACAGATGGCTGCACCTGAGCAAGTCATCCCAACTCCCTTTTAAGTTAGTGGAAATAAATACTTGTTTTTAGAATGTAATTCAATCTCAGTATCATGTAAACATTTAAAGTTTGTGAGCATTGTGCTTTAAACCTCTGTTTCATTGCTTCACCTGCACAGGGCATCTGAAGATGCTGACCATATGCAGTGCTGTGGCTCATGCCCTGAGGTCTCAGTGGGATGTGGGAGGAAAGGCCCCATGTAGATCTTCCTCCTTGATGCACTTATTGGGGAGGCTGCAACAAAACCTGCACTTCTCAGAAACCTTCATGTTCGTCTGCACCACCAGTGCCTCAGCTTGGCAAACTGCATTTGTTAGAAAACAAAACAAACAACACAAAAAAAAAAAAAAAAACCCACAGTGCCTTGTTGGTTATGAAATAATTGAAACCTTTAAAATACAAATCCCAACAGCTTCTAAATATGATAGCATTTCAGGACACATTCTGCTAAGTTAGCACAATTTATTTACATACAGACCTGTGTAAGCAACTGCCTGGGCTGCTATGAAAGACCCAGCTTTCCAACCACAGCCCAAGAAATAAATGTCTCTTTCAGTCAGTTGCTTCTGCTTCCTTCCAACAGTCTCACTGCAGGCTTTGCCTAATGAGCTCTCCAGACTCACTGCAGGCAGGACACTCAGTGATTTTGGTGTCCAGATTCTATAGCTGACGACTTGAAAAAGTACAGTAAGATCTTCAAATGGGGAAATTTGACCTACAGCAGGTAGCTAGTAGGGCATATTTATTGCAGAGGTACACTTAGGACTCATTCAAGTCCCCATTAAGATCAGTATTCTGAGAAGACTAAAGAAATAGCAGATGTTCTGCTACTTACCTGACTTTATTAAGAGCATAGACAGTGCGATATACTTCTAGAAATGGAAATATAAATCATAAGGAAAAAAATAATCCTGTTCTTTGGGGAACAGGAAAGCTAAAAAAAAATTAGCCCTTAGATAACATTTTCGAAGTTATTTCTGGCTATGCAACTTTCTGTCAGGCAAAAATAATGTATTGCAGGACCCTTGAAGTAAAACTGCTTCATGATACCATTGAGGAACATACTTGTTCTTGCTGTCTTTTCTCCAGCTCTTGAGTTTGGACTTACCTGCTGTACAATACTAAAACGTTTTGGGTTACAATTCACATGTATTTTCTGTGACAAAATGCTGGTGCAGCTGACATGCCAAGGAAGAAAATTCTTGCATAATGTTGTAAGAAATTTGTATTTCGGTGCACTGTGTGTTTTATTTCCCTTCAGTATTTTTTTAAAATCATTTTTAAAAGGTATAATTCTTTGAGTTAGATATTTATTTATTTAAATTTTAAGAACCAAAAACTCCATTTACTCCTGTGTCCCTGTTTCTATAAGAAACAGTAAGACAGTTTCATCCTGAAATGGAGTTAAAAGATCAGATATTTTGCTTTTCTGTCTTTAAGAAAATAGGAATATTTGAATGGTCTGATTTTCAATGAGAGAAGGAAAGTGCATAGTAATGTTGTTTTTTATTGTTCACAAACTCAGAAATCAAATATGTGCCTCTGAGAACTGTGATTTTAAAAAGATATACTGGAAACTGTATTATCCAGCATATGCCTTCCTGACTTGCAGCAATTGGCACTCTAGAGAATCTTATTTTATTTAGGTCTCTAGTGTTATTTGGAGATCACACCCATACTGTTGTGTTTAATAGCCATATAATCCCTAACCCATTTATATTTTTGGCTTTCAGGATTTCCTATGGCAATGAGTTTTACAATTTATATGTTGTTTGAAAATGTACTTCCTCTTGTTTGGTTTAAGCCTGCTGTCTAATAATAGTTTTGCACAACCCGTGGCACATGTCAATATATGTTGTCCCTACAACTGCTCCCTGGCAAACCTGATTTTATAGACTTCTATTGTATTTCACCCTCACTCATTGCTTGAAGAGTCACATCGTATTTAGTTTTCTTCCTGAGGAAGTCATTCAATAATCTGATCTTTATTGCCCTTTTCTGTATCTTTTCTACTTCTACTCCATCATTTTTGTAATGAGGGGACCAGAACTGCACACAGGATTCAAGAAATTGGTTCACTGTTGATTTCTACAGTAGCATAATATTTTCTGTTCTGCTTTGCTCTCTATTCCTGTCCTGACAATTCAGAAGATGCTGTTTACCCTTTTGACCAGCGCTAGGCACTGAGCTGACGTTTTCTGAGAACATTGACAATGAGTCTAAAATGTCTTTCCTGAGGCTTATTAGGTAATTTAGAGGCTCTTGTTGTATACACGTGACTAAAAGTGTTCTCCTCACATGCACTGAGCTTACTAACATTGAATTTCATCTTTAATTTAACCATCCAGATGGTCAATATTATTATATGCTTTTGCAACTTCTCATAGGAATCTTTAGACTAACTTTACCCTCCCACTATCCACTTCACTTTTCATTGATCCCTCTGTAAAACCTATCCATCTCTGTCTAATTTACCAGTGCGGTTAATTTTTGTGTCCATGAAGCTTATCTCTGGTCATATTTCCTTGGCATCAATTGCTCCAGGGATTCCTTTAATGTACTTTTTTTATAGTGTTAGTTCTTCATCATGGTGTATGTTTTGTCTTTTGAGACCAGGACAGAAAACAGTAGACCTTTACTGTTTGAAATATTTTTCCTTGCAACATTTTTGTTTGTGTCTCTCTCTCCTATTATAAATTTTGAGTTACTGTTTTATGAAACAGTATGATGAAATATAAAATAATAATGGGAATAGAAAACATTAATCTGTGACATACATAGAGTATTTGACAAAGAAAAAGGTGAGCTAAATAGTGATAGATCACTTGCCATTAACCAACAAATGATGGTACCACAGGGTCTATATTGACTATACTGACTATATATACTGAGTATAGTGACTCTAGCACCAGTGTTGTAGGTAAACCTTGAAAACAGGCTACAACCTCTTCCCCTGCAAAGATAATTAACAGACACACACACGAACATACACATACAATTCCTCAGACTTGCATGCCTTTAAAACTTGAATTTGCTTCATTCTTCATTCTGCACATGAAAATAAGATGCTTGAATGTTGACGTTGGATTTAAAATGTGTAAATATATCCAAATTCTATAAGACTTTTTCCATCCAGAGACTTCTGCCTCATGCACTTGGACTTATCTGAAGCATGCCTTTCATAACAAATCAAGTCTTGCAGAAGCTTTTCAAAACTGAAATGCTCTTTGTTTGCTGTTCTTGCTGCTGTTCTCTCCTTGTCAGCTTCAGAGAATTTTTGAAAACTTCTATTTCCTTGATTCTGATGTAGATTATAGAGTGGGAGGTTTTGGTACTGCAAAAACAAAGTCACTGCTTGCCTACACTGTAATGAAAGCTCCTGCATGAAAAACGCCTATCATGAGTGATGAAGGATTTATCTGAAGCACTTAGTTTTATATTTAATTCTAGTGACTGTACTGATTATAAAATAAAGAGTTCAATTCTAATGATATGTATGTATTCATTAGGGAAAACATTTTATTCACTGGCACCATTCCCTTGTGCACTGACATTTCCGAATCAAATATTAGCTATTGAATTGCTGGGCCTGATATTCTTCCTACTGGGCAAATTAGAAATAACTCAAATCAGTAAAACCAGTTTATCTGTCTGCCCATATGTATTCCCATTCCTATTCTTTTCCTTCTTCTCACAGTTCTTCTCCCCTTTAAATATTTGCCTTGGGGCAATTTTTGAATGCTTGTGCCTAGCAAGAAGTCCCCTCAAGGTTTTCTAGAGAAAAAAATATGTAGCACAACAAATAGAAAGAAAATGGCCTGATGTGGGAGCAGTGTAGGTCTGTGTTTCGTTCTGGTTCAAATTACTTTCTTCTACAAATGGTATCATCCAGTTAGGACTGAGCTTTCCTGCGGAATTGTTTCTACATCCTCATTTATGTTCTGCAGGTACTAGTTTTTCAGGGCTGATGATAAGGTTTTCTCCTCAGGCAGGAGGTGCTCTCAAGTGCTTCTCTGCTGTGGATGTGCATGTTTCTAGCAGTGCACATCTTTCTGCCCTCTCTTACGTTACTCCTGCACCTAGTCTCTCTCAGGAGGCTTCCACATTCAGCTTTTGTTGCAGCTACAATTTCTGGATCATGATGTTATAAGAGATATCATCTACTATCTAAATGCAAACAAGCAAAAAATTAAAACACCAAAGTAGCAGAGAAGAGATGGAAAAAAATAATTCAGGTACATCTTAATGTCAAAACTATTAACAGAAATTTCTGAGGCCTGCCATTTTTGAATACGGTGGTTATAAAGGAAGTTCCATAATCCTGAGAAGAGAATGCAGATGTTGTAAAAGACCCTTGGACCTGATTACAACTTAACTGTCAACCATCAAGGATTTTCCAGTGTTTTACTTCCTCATATAAAGGAATTCTAACTCCAAATATTGCAGCTTCTAAGGGCAGACGAATACTTTACTACTTAGCAGGCATATTTTCACCTCTAATTCATATTTTTACACAAGATTCTAAATAATAAAGTTTTGTAATGAACACATAAGGAGTCTCAAATGAGGCTTTCTTGTTTTATTCTTCAAGGTTAGAAACCACAAGAACATTTTTCATCAGATCAGAATATGTGAAAATATTTGATATTGTCCCTTGCTAATTCTGTAGAAATCTTTCTGTGGGACTTCAGAGTCTTTTGTGGGGTGGTATTATTTTTTTCTTTCCATAGTAGGATAGCTTTCCAAGATGGCCTTCCAGTTTTCCATTTTAGTGATGTGCTAGGTGAGTAGATTCTGTAACTGCTAAAGCTATTTATTGTTTTCCTGGATGTGGATTATGTTTCTTTTGTTGTGCTAAGAAAGCAGTCATGGAAAGAGAGGAAAGAGATAATATCACTTAATATTTATGAATGGGTAGTTTTCTTTTAATGATGAAATCGATACTTCTTGTTAGAACACTTTGTTTTATTTCTAAAGCAGAACAATGGGCAGAATTGCCAGATAGCTCTTCAGATTCCACAAACGAAAAAAAAGAATGCTTTTAGCTTTTTTTTTTTTTTTTTTTTTTTCAGCCCTTTGTGTTATATTCTTTCGCCAGCTACCTGGAGTTCAAGAGAGGTCACTGAGTACCTCTCCAGTTCTCTCCAGTTTCATAATATTCTCCTCTTTGATTGTGCAATTGACTTTAATATCTGTTCAATATTTCACTGAGGCTTATACATATAGATGTGGATGTGTGCGTTTGTGTGTGTGTTTATTTATGGAATTGTCAGTCTGCAGAGAATTATCTGTGACGTAGACAGATTTATTTATCTGGTTATTTGGAGCACGGTTTCAAAATAATTGCCAGGTGAGATTGGGATTTTATTGCTAGTCCTCTCTATTTCACGGCTTTGCTGAAGTGGTTTAATTATCAGCTATTAGAGGTGATAATTCATGCACCAAATCTGAAGAGCACTTTTTTAAAAAAAAAAGACAACAGTCCTCAGTGCACCATTAAATGTAGAGAGAGGGGTTTCACTTGATATTTATATTATTTGGACTTTTTTTTTTTTTTTTTATTTTATCATTTCAGGCTGCTGGCCTGTGGTCTCACTCTGAAGGTGGGACCACTACAAGCTGCTGAGCACGCAGAGCAGAGCAAGTTGCTGATGGTGCCCAACAAAATGCAGCTTGCGTAGCTCAGAGGCTCTACACATGCACTGCTACCAAGGGCTTTTGCTCACTATTACTGAAAAATGCCAAAGTGCCAATCCTTAGGCATGCCTTCCAAGATGAAGTGCCTAACGTTTTTGGAAGGTGTGTAGCTGAAGCTATTAGGTATGATGAAAAACTGGGAAAGTTAAGCCCCAGAGAAGATACTTACATGGAACAGATGAAGGAGCAGAGCTTCCACAGCCACCATGCCATGATCCCATGGACGTGGCCCATGCCCATGGGGATATTTTGGCAGCACCCAGGGTGGTGATGTGGGAATAAATGCAAAAAATTACCATTTCTGAGAAACAACACAGAATGTCACTAGCCAACACTCTTCAATCCAGCATGGCTCAGTCACTCTCTTTCTTTTTGTTCCTTTTTCTTTTTGTTCTTTTTTTTTTCTGTGTGTGTTGATTTATTAGAACAAAGATATACCCTGAAACTATGAAATGCTCCTGTTCTTTCTTTGCCTCTGAGCACTGTCTTTGTTTTCCAAACAGATAGAAAAATAGTTTTGAAGGCTAAGAAAGGGAGAACTTTGTAGATTACAATTACTGCTAACAAAGTGGAAAGCAGACTTTTTATTAAAATTATAAGGCTTTGGGTTAATGTCTTACCTGGAAAAAAAAATGTATTTTGTCCCTGTCACAACATTTCTGTGTAACCTTACATAAACACCAAATAATTGGTATGGCTTATATCTTAAAATTCTACATTAAAGCTAAAACTTTTTGAAAGGAAGTGTGTTCCATTTTCAGTTTTCCTTCTGAAAAAAAAAAAATGAAGTTGAGTAGTCTAAATAAGAGAGTTGCCCCTTGAATTTCACAGGATCACAGAATGGTTGAGGTTGGAAGGGACCTCTAGAGATCATCTAGTCCAACCTTCCTGCTCCAGCAGGCACACCCAGAGCACAGAGGCACAGGGTGGCATCCAGGTGGGTTCTGAAGATCTCCAGAGAAGGAGACTCCACAACCTCCCTGGGCAGCATGTGCCAGGGCTCTGTCACCCTCACAGTGAAAAAGTTCCTCCTCACATGGAGATGGAACTGCCTGTGTTTTTTCTTACACCCATTGCCCCTTGTCCTGTCACAGGCCACTACTGAGAAGAGTTTGGTCCCTTCCTCCCTACATTCTCCCTTCAGATATTTATACATATTAATCAGATCCCATCTCAACCTTCTCTTCTCTAGGGAAAATAGGTCCAAGTAACTTAGTCTCTCCTCATACAAGAGATGTGCTAGTCTCTTAATTTTCTTTGTCACTCTCCACTGGACCTTCTCTAGAAACTTCACATCCTTCTTATACTGGGGAGCTCAGGACAGCACTGGGGAACCCAGAAGTGAATCATTTCAGTGAAACATCAAATATTCTGGAAATAAGAACCGACATAGGAGGAAGAAACAAAGAAAACTAAAGCAAGATCAAGAAAAGCATAAGGATTTAACACATACATAACAAAACATTTTAATTTAAATTTTAATTTAAAACATTTTAATTAAAATTAAGAGAAAAACTAGCATATAAAGAATAGAACAGAAAGATTTTAAAAGAGAGGGAAGAGGAAATGAATATACCAATTATATAAAATGAGAAGTAATTAAAAAGAACAAAGGCAGAAAGGCTGCTGGCTTCAGTTTCAGCTTTCTTGATATTGAGCATTGAAAGTTACTATTTGGTTAAAAATTACACATTTCTAAAACTCTAAATCACCTGCTTTTTGTTTGCTTGCTTGTTTGTTTGTTTTCCACGATAAAATGAAATCATCTTTCATATAAATCGATCTTTTATCTGTATGGACACTCCACTCGAATTTGAAGTAGTGTTCCCTATTCCTCAGTTCCAGAGACATGGGGAGTGGAATTACAGTGTTATAGTTTATTTATATTGTTAACTAGCATTTGACAGAAAGAGAATGGTTCAAAGGTTTAATGAAGCTCCACTGACACCAGTAAAATGATCCTGGAGTGTCAGTTGTGGGAACTATTGACAGATCCGCGGAAGTACCGGAGCTGAGGCATTTGTGTAGCCTGGCTGTGACAATGAAACAAATTATGCACCTGACATTAAACATAGATTATGTGCCGTGGCTTTTATTCCTATAGCAGGCTTGGCTTAAATCGCTGTCCAGTCTAAGGCGGTATCGGACAATATTCGTTTAAGTAAGTACATTGTAAAGGGGGAGGGGAAGGTAAAGGCAGGTAGAGGAAAAGAATCAGTGGGATGAGTCCATGGATAAAAATACTATTTTATTGACTCATTTTACCTCAGATGAGCATGTTGGGAGGATTTTTAGCTTAGCTCCTTCTTGCAGCAGATGGGGATCCCAGCTGCTAGTTTCTTTCCATCCTGACAATCTGGTTATATCAGTTTTCTAGCAGTTTGCACGTCCAAGGCCTTAATCACAAAGCAAGAGGCTAGAAATGCCCTTCCTTGGAAAGCTGAAAGTGGAAATCTATTTTCAGCTTTTCTTCCAGGTGGGTCATTGGTGATACTGATAGGCACTGAATGCATAGGCCGGCTTTCTAAATACAAAACTCACCAAAATATGCCACGGACAACCCACTTCTCATTAAACAGTCTCTAGTCTTCTTCACATTCGAAGAGAGATGTGGTGAACAAGTCCATCGATCCAATCTTTCCAATCAAATTGGAGCATGGAAAGATTTGCGTCTTCTGTTTGGACCTTGCAAATCTGCTCTGGATAATAAAATTTGGGGATTTTATTTCATTCCATTTTAGAGCAGTTGAACAATATGAAGTGTAGAGCATAAAGTGTAGAGCTCAGTCTCTGAATGTCTGATTCCAAAACTTCTAATGAATACTTATTTAAAAAAAAAAAAAAAAAGAAACATTGATGACTATGACTTCCTAACCAATTGTCTTGAGAACCTTTACTTTCACTCTTAAATGAAGTTTTTTTCCTAGGTTATAAGAGAATATCTAGACAATGTTGAATCTGACAGAAGGGGAGAATAAGTTATGGAAGGATCTTGAAGAGTGAGAAGAAAGAGAAAATGAAATAATTTTTGGAAGCCAGGTGGTTAAATTGACTTTTTCCTGGTTAAAAACAGTGAGAGATAGAGGGAAAAAATCTAATATTTTCATTAAGCACTATGGAACAGAATTTCAAAACATTATAGGTGAGGTCTCGAACCCTGCTTCAGCTTCCCATTTAAAATAGAGTGAATGTTGTAAAGGGTGAAGCAAAAAGGTTTGTTTAATGAGGTGTTTTTGGTAGGACCTCTGCAGAAATGGAGAGTGCACAGGAAACAAAGCATGCTCTGCAGTAACAGGAAAGGCTTACAGTTAAGGCACTCATCTACTCATATAAAGAAATCTGTGCCTATCTCTTCTTTTACATTCTCTTTTGATGCTAAGCAAGACATTCAAACCAATCTTTTTACAGGTGCTCATGATATATATTTTTTTTTTCCCTTTTGTCCCATTTTCTAAACATTTAGCTGGATACAGCAACCCAGAATATGTTTTTTGGAAGTTCTAAGAATTTACTACCACAAGTTAAATTGACAAAACCTGGCTCCTTTTACATGTCAAGTGCTATACAATGCTATGTTCTAAAAATACCAGGAGTTAAGTCCTTTAGAATGGACACTCCAATTTAGTGGAAATTTTGACCTTTACACCTCTGTACTTTCTTTGCAGTGTTTATTTAGTCCTTCTTGCAGAACTCTAGCTGCAGCTCCAGGAGGAAGCTCCTCTCTCCAGGAGGTGTTTGAATAGTGTGCAGTATGGGGTCACAGAATAAATGGCCCTCCATCTTGATAACACTGCTTCACCTTCTGTGAGCTGGACAGATGCCACTGCCATAAGCACAAACTGAGTGTTAATTCCTGAGGAGGCTGTTTGGTAGCCCATCTAGAGCTGCAGTAAATAATGATTATGCCTGTGAATTGTATAAACAGTTAACACACTATGCACTGCCCTATCTTTCTTATTAGTTGATCTATTATACAAGTCTGCAGTTTCAGCTGATGTTTGGGCAGTCTTTGAAGAAGACCATGAAGAATGCCATAACAAAAAGTGCTCTGCTGTGGTTGCTAAACTCCAAAGTCTAGACAGTTATCCAGAATTTTACTTAACTACTCCAACATCTCTTACTTTTTCAACCTGGCAAATAATTTGTGGGAACTGCTTTTCAATAGAGCCATGGTTTTTTTTCTTGTGCTCTTTCACCATTTCGAGTCCTAACCTGAAGTAGGAAACATGTTGCTGCATGAAAACTTGACAGCACTTTCCAAATATTTTCTCAACAGCAAAAAGATGCAGTTTGTCTTCAAATTAGATTCCAGACATGGTGTTAGTTTGTCTCAAGTTTATTCTTTTCTATTAGTTTGATAGATCAGAACAAAAGATAGCATCCAAGAACAGGGGTAACTCACATACAGAGTGAGATACACCTTACCAAATGCTATTTGCTAATTATCATCTCTAATCTCCTTGTCTCTGTTTCCTCTAAAGTCAAAGGCGAGAGGGGAACATTTCTTGTAACGACTGATTCATCCTCTTCTAAGTGTCTAATATACTTGAATGAATTGCCCTCTGGATGTGCCTGCTGCTCTGTTTTCCTCTCTCCTCACACTCAAGAAGGAAGCTAGATAACCAGCTTAGACTAGACACTTGATTTTTAGATGGTTAAAGATCAGTGAGATGACTCATACCCTCAGGAAACGTGGTGTACATCTGCATGACAGAAAGAGTATAGTTGAAGAGAGAGATGAAACATGGGCACAGTCTAAAAAGTATGAGGGCTATCTTACTAGCTTCTCTGACTACTGTTTGCTTGTCAAATATCTACCTATGCTTTGGTTTTTGTGATTTTCTGTTACTGCAGGACAACCACAGAAATGCTCTCTGGCACCTAGGAATGTTTCCATTTAGCAAGAGGTGAAGGTATCAGTAGTTGGATACTGCCAAATGTCTACCTTCTCGAAAATCTCAATCTAACATTGCAAAGTACAAGCTCTGTGCATGGGATCTTAGGTGCTGAATGGTTTGGAAGTGAAATATCTTCCATCACAACTGACATCTGCTTGCGAAATTGATTCCGCTGGATTTATTTGACTAAGAAGCACAAACTTTCTCCCCAAGCATGTTACTACAAGCAGGATAGTGCTTGTAGTGCTTGTTCCATAAAGCCAGGCAAAACTGGCTTCATGTTAGCAATTTTTACCTAACTGTAGTCATTTTGTAAAGTTTTGATTACCTGTGTCAGCTCATGGTAATAAAAGACAAAGCATACTAAAATGCTAACTTGAGTGAAAGTCTGGTGGATCAAGAAGACATTTACTGAAGAACATTCCTGGCCTTGAAATCCATTATCTTTTCTTCAAACTAGAGATTCTGCTTCCTCTTCCTGATTAATAATTTTCTTTGAAATGCTAACATTTATTATTTATCACTGCTCCCCATTTAAAAGCCACTTTTTATCCTTCAGTTATGACAGGGCAAAGCTTAACACTGGCATAGGCCTTTCGTCTTCAGTAGCTTTAACTGCTCAGCGGTGATGAGCTTGCAATGGAGTGTACTTATACAGACAAAACGAAGCAAAATAAGCTGCCAATGCCTCACTGAGTAACCCCCCTGGCCCTGTGTGGAGATGTCAGCCTGTCTCTCTGGTGATTTCTGGTGTATCACTGCTTCACGTGCACAAAGGTGTCTATTAGGGTTATTTTGTTAGGTTAACACTCTTTAAAAATAACATTTTTACCTTTTAATATTTTAGTCCAGGTAATCGAGCTTCCAAGGCCCTCTTCTCATGGGTCCCTTAATGTCCCAATGGCTACATCTTTCTGTAAAGTACAGCTTGTCATCAGCTCTGCCTAGGCTGCAAGAAGAGGCCAGCTCAGGTCCGCTTAAAGCTGACCTTCCTTCTAAAGAGAGAAAACACATAGCACATCAGCTATAAAAAGAAAGAGTTCATCTCAGCTAAGTTTAATGGGTAGAACTTAGGGTTTGGGTGAACCTTGTCTGTCAGGCCATTCTACAGTGACTGGAGAGAGACATGCTCTTCCAAAGGGCAATTCATTTCACCTATGTTGGCTGATTCATTCCCAAAAGTGTCCCACTTTAATGATAGCATCAGGACCCTAGGACACTGGCTTAGGCTAGGCAGTTTTAAAATGATCTTAGCTCTGTGCAGTAAATCCCACTCATGTAGTGAGTCCTTCTTTATGGATGTATGGTTTTGAATATATGGATATATAGAGGAACATTTTAAGTACTTGCTAACAATTAGGATTAAGAATATGCAGCTCGCAACACAGAGCTGCAGATACATCTTCCAAGGGCCTGCAATTCTGGGCTTAAATGTTGTGACATTTTACATTTTGCAAGATGTCTGAGAAATTCCCCATTAAAAAAATGCTTGTATGGTAGTGGGGGTATATAGGCAAAAGTTATATGGGTTGGAATTTAGCTCATCTACACTGTGTTATCTTCAGTGTTTTACACTGGGAAAGACTTACTGGCATCCACAGTAAATGGAAAGAATTGGCATTTTCCAATTGAAGGGTTTTTTTCCCCACCCTTCATTTGCATATCTAATAGAACCCTAGTGATGACTGTTCCTTTCCATTGATTATAAAGGAAGCCTAGAATAACTAGCAATTTTTACGGCAGAAATACCTTTTTTCTTTATCATGGCTGTCCCAATTTTAAGTGCAGGTTAGTATGCAGTAGATTAATGACAACCTCTGCTAAACAAATTAATTAGTCCAATGTTAACATACTTTTATTTATGAGATTTTGCTCTGGCAGTTTCAGTGTTGCACAAGTTCTTCAGTGAGATTTACAGAGCCAAACCACAGGTAATTAGAATCTAAATTATCTAATCATTCAATGTTTGAGATAAATGGTCATGTGGTATCTCTTATATTTAGATTTCTAGCTGTTGGGGAAAGAAACTCCTCTTTGTTAAGTACAAAATCAAGCATAGTATTGCAGTAAAAATAGAAAAATCTGCAATAAAAACTCTTTCTACAATAATTCAAAGGGAAGGTTTTGAGTTTGCATAAGTATCTTTTGCATTTGTACTTCTAGCCATAGAAAAACAACAAAACTCAAGAAGAGACTTTCTTACCAGCTAGAACGGAGATCCCTTCTGTAAGTTGTTGGGAACTGATACTACTCTGCAGTTCTTAGATTTGTAATCCTTAGTCAGTGAATAACAAAACATAGAACTATGATTGCTGTGGTAACAGTAACTTAGAATTTCCAGACTTTTGTTCGGTTAAATATAAACTTAAGCCCAACCTAAATTTAAAATTAAAGTGTTTTTTTTTAATTGGAGAAAAAAAAAACCTCTATTTTTAAAATAAAAATAACAGCACCAAAAAAGAAATTTAAACCTGTTGGTGGATGTGAGAAAGATATCTGTCTTTTTATTTTCGAATGTGAAATGAATCACACTTGGCTGTGGTTCCTTAACGATTATTCATTTAAGGAAATCCCACCCAAAACTCAGTACTTTGAAGAAATATGCTGAGGAATTAGGACACTCCCTGGAGGACAAAGAATCTAGACAAACAGAAGTGTTGAGCAGAGAAATCTTACAACTGTTGAGCTTTTTACTTTTATTTCCGAAAGCAAAACTAAACTCTTGAACTTACTTTCAATGCTAAATTCGGTGATTTCACCAGTCTCAATATCCTTTTCCCTGGAGTGTCCGGACTTCCATTTGGAGAAGAGAAAACAATTCTTGTCTGATCCCAGCTGGAGGAATCAGGGTTGCTTGGGGCTCAGAGTGCACCGTGTTTTGAGTCCTGTGTTGTAAACCACTAAATATGGTCTCCAGTAGTTATTTCTAGGCAATTCATGCTCTTCCTTCACATTTTCCCTTTCTGTGACACTTAACCATTTGAAGCAATAGTCATCTAGTGTGCAGAGCCCCTTCTAAGGGATAGGTTGGTGCTTCTGCTCCCTCATACTCACTTTTCTATGTGGCTAGAGCCATGTGCAATTTCTCCTGCAATTTCTCCTGCCGTGCAGTTAGGTGTTAAGCTATGTCCATCCTGAAGCATAATGAACTCCTGGCATATACCCAGAATTCATAGGAATTCTCTAAATAATAAATACTATATTTTCACCTTTATGCAAGGAACACTAATCTTTTAGTGTCCACTAGTGGTCTTAGCTCACCGTCAACTTCACCTTCACCACCTTATCCAACATATGGTGAGCTGCCATCAGCACGTGCTAAAACACAACAACAAACAAATTTTCAGCAAAAAAGCTCTTTGATAAATACATTGACATAAGCCTCACTGAGGCACTAGAAAACACATAGCACATAGCTTTTGCTGAGTTTCATCTACACTTAACATTTTTGCCATGACTAATCCATTCATTTGCTCTAAATCTGCCATGGCAAAATGACATGCCTGGATCTTTATATTGAACATCATACAAAGCTAAAGCCTCGCACGTGCTATCAGGCAACTGCTTGATTTCAGCATCAGAAAGGTCATGCTAGAGCGGTCAGAATACAGAACAGTTTGGGATGGGAGGAAGTGACATATTGTTATGCAGAAGTCACCCTTCTCACACATTGTGTGAAATTACAGCATCCATGTACATCACTCTCTAAAATAGTACCGAAACATATGGACAGATTTGAACATCCTTCCCATCGAAAAATTGCATTACAGCATAATAATTCTCACCTTCTAAAAGTCTTGCTGTGATTGTATTTTACTCTGCAATGATTTTTCTATTGCTTAGCTAATTTTATCAGTTTCATGCAGAATTCTTTAAGAGTAATTCCATATCAAAATCCTTAAGTTTTAACTTGGCAACAGAAAGAGGAAGAACAATATTTAACCTTTCACCTATCCATGATAGAAAGTCACGTACAGTGAATTGACGTGGTTACTTGGCCCTCCATCCTTTTTATTCTTCCAGAAAAATGAAAATCATTATCCTGGACACTTTTGTGGTTGTTTGATTTGACATATGTTCCCAGTTTCTGTGAGAGAAGGTTAATAGTACAAATGAAGTTGATTAGCTCCTCTCCTTTGCCAAGAACACTTCTGCTCTGACTATGGAGCTGAGAAGCGACAAATCCAAACCAGGCTCTTGACACGTGTAAAAGTCCAGACCTTCTATATGACCTTTCCCTTGATTAAGCTACAGTGATGATAACGAGAAAATAAATCACCTCTGGTAATTATGAAGTTAGAGTTAACCTGTACCTTGGCTGGTACAGCAGTGCAGAATAGAGCACATCCCAATGTCCCATCTACATTAGAGATCCTGTGGACTCCTGCCATGACTCTGTCTTGGCTGCAGCCACTTCTGGATCCTGCTGTGTTCCACCATGAGATGCAGATCACCCACCTTTCCTTGCTGGTTATAGCTGTCACTGATGGCTGAATACATATTATGTGTTCTGATAGTTTGGAAAATATATAGCACCTTCAAAATATGCTGTCGCAGATACTTCATTGGACAAGTCTTCTGCCCTGGCTCACAACTGGTGGAGAAATTTATGTTTCCTACATTTTTCCTATAGCTGCTCAGCAGAGGTTAGGACTGAGCCCCAGGCATGTTCTAAAGCTTCACTAATGTTTTCCATATCTGCAGAAATAGGGCCAAGTCTGAGTCCCTTTGCAATCTGCAGCGAAACTCACTTTGACTATTGGGACAGATATTTGGCTTATGTTCCTTAGCTTAGCTTATGTTATTTTATCTGGTAGTCCCTAGCGCTCGGAGAATAAACTGTTAAGACTCGGTTTATACATCCCTTCAAGAAGAAAGGGAGGTAACTCCAAAAAAAGAAAAAAAAAGAAAGAAGAAGGCTGCTTTGCTGCTCTGTCGTGGCATGGGGAAGGCACGGAGGAGAGGAGCACTGGTGACGTGGGGATCTCGCAGCCAGCTTGGCATGCGGGGAGTGCTGCCAGGCAGGGTGGAGCAGCCTGGGCCGCGCTGGGTCACGCGCTGAGCGGGACGGGCTTGTAAACTTCTCCTTCCTTTAGAACATACCAAACCAGTGAAAGCATGCATGGCCTTAAGCTCAACTGGCCATGGTAGGGAAATATTTTTTGTGATAGTTCATTTTGCTTTCTTCGCTTTTATTTCCTTCCCTGCTGGTGGGTTTTTACTGCATAAAAATGATTTATTTGTTTTAATTATCATTTATTTTTTCATTTTATGCTATTTTATCAATCCCCTTCTCTCAAGTGAATAGGAGAACTGGCTAGGTCCACCGTGACTGTCTGGCCTGTTTCTGTAAGAGTTCTGAACTGGGCTAATACTTGCACACAAGAGTGACAAAATCAAGCAGCTTTTGTGGGATGGGGCTACCAAGTTGGTGACTTGGTAGAAGGAACTGTAATGCTGCCAGTGTCCGTCCTGTGTGCTCTTTACATATATGCTTATTTCCTAAAAGGTACAAAACATAATTATGTATATATGGGGCCTATAAAGATTTGTTTGCTTTTTTTGCTTTTTTTGCTGCTCAGTATGAGTTTGGAAGTCATCAGTTATTCCAGCTCACTGCAGTCCTATCTCTTTTCTTTTCCATCCTGCATGTTATATCTGAGATTATTAAAACTTCCCTGGGAATCAGGCAAGAGGACAGAAACTTATGGTCTGTCTGGAGCCAACTCAACAGTGTGAAACCCATTCTGAGACATGGCCATAAGGAATAAGAAATACAGTAGAGAAAATCCAGCAATGCTAGGGATGATTTCACCCTGAAGTATGCAAGTATCTGGTCCTGTTGCCCAAGTAAATGATGATGGTGCTGCAGGAGAAGCTAGGGAGAGTGACTTGAGGCTTTTTAGAAAGTGAGTTGGTTTTGAGCTTGATTAGTGAGCTCAGATTCTCTTTACTAACTCAGACAGGGAGCTCTATCCAATCTCTAAGGGCTCCTCAGGCCAAGATGTATCCCCGGCCCACCTGGAAAGGCATCTCAGGACATCTGTCAGGAGAGCTGAGATTCACAGAGCACTGCCTCATCCTGAGTTACAGCCTCTTCAAGCTTCAGTAAGTTTATATTACCATTACTGCAAGGGTATCTGAGTACTCAGGCATATGTGGACAATAAAATATGTAGGCTTCTTTCTCTTCTTTAAATATGCATATTATTTTGTTTTCTCATTAGAGAAGGTAGATGACTACTTGGGCACTTGAAGTCCAAAGTGTTGGCATCTATTGTAGACCTTATGGACTAGGTATTTTCACTATCTCAGATTCTCTTCAAGGAAGTTAGTGTTTCACTTGGTCCAGCTTTACCTCCCTCAGACAGTTTTGCTGCATTAGGAGCATGGAGCTATTGCCAGTGGCTGAGAACTGGACTTGCTTTCCTCTGTGAAAACAGTTCAGAATGAACAATTCAAATTAAGTCAATATGCACAGTATTGACCCCACGTCTAAAATTTGATTTAGACTCCATTAATGAGCACACTCTCTGCTCTCGTTCTGTTTTTCTCTGTCCCAGTGATGTCATGTTCATTTTTGTTGATTTTTTCTATTGAAGAAGCAGGAGATTTCCTTGCAGCAGGAATCTTTACTATCAAATAAAAGCAAGAAGGGTTATAAACCGTGAAGGTATTTTTGATTACTTTTAGTTATGATGTTGTTGTGGAATATGTGTCTGTCTAAACAAGCACAAGAATTAATTTTCATCGGGGAAGAAATTTAATACCTGCAATATCGTACTGAAGTAGTAATATTTTTGACCACTCCTAGAATGAGTGCTTCAGTTCGTATTTTTAGAAACTGTAAGAAAGCCAGAAATCATGGCAATAAAATAAAGTTGTTTGCTAGTCAGAGCAGAATGTTTTTAATAGAGATATATCATGGATAATGGAATAATTCAGTGGCAACATTAACCAGGTATTCTTTCATCAAGGCAGGATATTTTTTTTTCTTATTTCACGTTGGTTTTGAACCTGTCTGTAAATCTTGCCTGTGAAGATGGACACGGAGATGGACAAGGGGGACAGACTATTTTTATACTTAGAGTGGGCCAAGTCCAATCCTCAGACCTTTAGGGCAATTTCATGACATAACTTGTGTCTGTGTGGTTAATACCGGAACCCTTCCAGAGTAGGGTGGCCCCTGGATTCATTTTCTGGGCTTCGCTACCCACCAGCACTGCCTGGCCATGGTCTGGGAAACACTGCCTGGTACAGCCCAAAAGCGATGTGAGGAGAATGCCCAAACAGAAATAGGGGAAGTTCATCATGGTATTGCTCAAGCCTGTGTCTTGGCCACTTTACTTTACAAATACAATCAAAGTGAGATCCATCATTTTGTGCTGAGGCTCAGGAAAATCCCATCAAAACTTTCTTTCTTTGCATTTTTCTATGCAGTAAATATGGAATTTGCATTTCATTTGCTCTTCGTCAAGACACAAAGCTACAAAAAAAGTGCTTTTTTGTCATCATTTTTTGCATCATTGGTGACAATCTGTATCTTACGTCTTGACATTCGACATATGAATTCATACCTAACTTAGATGAATTTGCACACCACAATTTATAATAGTCATAAGATGGATATTTGCAAGAGCCACTTTTCATCTAGTGGCCAGACTAAGTGTCCTTCTCTAATGAGTGGGGAAAGAGATAGACATAGAGGCCTCAGCAGTAAGTCAAAAATAAGTAATTCTCTTGCTCTAGAATAATGGTTCAAATGGGCTTATCTGTCCCCACTGACATAACAGGGAGTGCAGATAGATTAACCTGCTCTGCTGAAGTTAACCTCAGCTTCTCCTGGGATGCTGAGCATCCATGCTGCTTTGCCCAAGAGTAGATTCAAAATTTGCATATTAATTGTTGTTACTTACATTTTATGTACCATATTTCACATGCAAGCGTTACTGTAATTTTGCATTTACTGGGGTCACATTGCCAAGATGAATTAATAAACAGTTCACAGCTCGTTGTCTCCTACACGGCTCCAACAGAAGAGCTCTTCTCAGATGCTTGCCTGTGCAGTGTTTAGTGTACATCTCACAGTTTAAATAAGTGGAATTATTTAAATGAAAAAAAGAATAGGTTCACAGTCTGATCTTTCGGTTTATTGCACATGCTTAGAGCTAAGTATATTGCTGAAGAGAGAGGATTCTTTTTTTCTCCAGATTTTTCTGACTATATATATACATATATACATATCTATCTATATATAAAGTTTTAATTCTATGCCGTTTAGGGAAGGTACATGTTTAGTGAGATTGCTTAGGAAAAGGAGTCTACCTGAGTATACTGTAGAAACTAACAATCTGAAAAAATGTAGAAGAGTGACTCAGATAGAAGGAAAAATATTTCTAAAGGGGGCTTAATGCACTCCATACAGTACTCTTGGAGTTGCATGTGATTACCTGGATTAGATCTTTCCTGATGAAAACAGACTTTTCTGTCTTCACAAAGAGAGATGTGGCCTGGAACATCAAGGGAGACCCAATTCAGCAGACCCAATTCAGCAGAATAGCTCAACCCAAAGAGGAGGGAGAGGCTGTTAACTCAAGTGAACTGTATGAAGTTACATCTCCAAAGTGCAACATTAATATTTCCCACGATGATACCTGTAAGAAAACTATATGGTCTCCTCAGTTGTATCACCTTTGGCTTTGTTGTCAAAATTGGGTGACAGCCTGTTATTCATTTCTTTAACTTTCTCTGTGATTTTTTGCATGTCTTATTTTATCCGGTCACCGCTTATATTATGAGCTCTTAGGAGATCCTACAGATTCCAAAGTAGTACAGTTAATGGCAGTAATAAAGGCTGCCATAAATTGGCATTTTTTACTTGTTCAAAGCCACTTTTATATATTTCCACTTTTAAAAATATGGCACTTTCCACAGCATGATGGGTAACGTCATAGTGACAATAAATAGAGCTGTCAGAAGACTCATCATAGAAAATGGTGCTTATTTGCATGGTTCCTCTTTTGGACGCATCTCTAGAAAAGGCTACATCTGTAATCTTCCTCATGCTGTAACCAGAGCCATGCAGACAGTGTGTAATTGGATTTCTACCTTGTAGGTTTAGTCTAAACAGAATCTTAAAGACTGTGCACAAGCGGTACTCATTGCTTTCCTCTGAGGAATTTTTATTACATTCTGTTTTTTGGGGTTTTTGTTTTGTTTTGTTTTGTTTTTTTAATTCAAATGTGTTTTCCAGTAGTTACTCATTATGGTTCCAGGTGTTTCGTTTGCAGTCATTGCAAGCCAAACAAAAAAAAAGAAGTCACTTACAGAGAATACAGAGGTGTTGGTACGGGGCAGTAAGATAAATACATAACCCAATCATGTAGGAGGGTTGCCCCCCCTTTACACATGGTTTTACTGGGAGTAGGACTTTGCAATAGCCAGCCAGGTTAAAGTCCAGGGTAAGCCAGAATAACAGGAGCCAGGAAAAGGTTTAAAACTCAGAATAACTTGCTCTGCAAATAGATGGTGGAAAAAAAAAAAAAAAAAAAAAAAAAAAAAAAAGACACCTTTTCAGCACTTTTCAGCATCTCATTCTTCATTGCTTGCTGAAGGGCTGCCTCAGTCTACCTGTAACTGCCAGGACCATAGAAAACTAAGCCTAAAAATTTGCAGAATGGTGTAGATTGCAAATATCCTGGTGAGAATGCTTATTTATTCCTTACAGAATGCTGATTTGCCTGAAAGGTGCTGAGAATAAATGAGTGTAGCTCTTGCTTGATTGCAGTTGATTTGGGCTCTGCAGATGTCAATCCACCAGAATCTCATCCCTAGCTTTGTATGAAAAAAACAACTGAGGAATGTTCATGTGCACATACCTACAAACAGTAAGTCGACAGTATGATGATCCACCATACTGGATATGGGAAATTTTACAAAGTGCAGCCTGTGACCTTTTCAGTGTAAATATGATGTGATACAAATGCACAAAACATCTACATTAAACCTTGGATTCAATCATGTTACTTTGGGCTGGGGGCGTGATGTGTTTTTGTTGCAGTGAGCAAAGAACACGCACGCGGCCACAGGGTGCTCTGCCTGTCCGTGAGGCACGATTTTCCCTAACTGCCTTCTTCTGCCAGCCTTGGCTGCAGCTTGGAGGAAACACATTTTGCTGTTAAACCGCTAGCAGGCTTGAAACATTGAGAATTTGATTTTCAGAGCTATTCTTTTTGCTTAATCTTTTTTCTTTAATTTTTTTACTAATGACCTCATTTACTAGAATTAACGGAAAACAAAGACAAAATAGTCATTAATGCAAAACCTCAGGCAATTAACAATGTGAATATACAGATTTTTTAGTGGGAATTTCTTTGTGAAATTTTCTAACTTGCATCCCTGCTTAAGTAATTCTTTTTAAATTTGGTCTGAGTATATTTGTTCCTTTCTGTGCCACCTTTACTTATATCCAAGGAATATCTGGCATTTGAGAAGGATTTCATTTTAAAGAAAATTGCTGTTAAAATAATCTCAACTTATATAGAGGATTTACACACATCCAAATTAAGTCTGGTCATGCTTTGTATATCTTCATATTATCTAGATCTAAATTACCTATTTCTGCTCAACTGAGAATTTGACTTTTTCTTCCATGCTAGTCAGTAGAAGTTGTTCCAATGAGTCTGGTAAGGTGTTGTTATGTAGCTTTAAGCTTAAATATAAAAAGGTTCAAAATGAGCTGTTAAAGCTGGATTGTTCTTATATTAAAGGATTATATGAGCTATTCACAGCTACAGCCACTGAAGGCTCAGAGCTTGTGAAGCGTCCTCATCAAATACTCATAACTTCATACTGACACTCTGAGGCTGTCATCTTTTGTAATTTTTCTCTTGGTTTTGCTTCTGGTGTTACATCATTTCCATGAAGACATCAGTAAGTATCAGCACATGCATTCTGATGGATTTAAGCTCTTCTGCTTCCCAGCAACAGACTAATTAGTTGTTCAAATTATTTCTTTTGTTTCTTTTCTTTTTTGACACCATGGTATTTTTAAAGGAGCAGAACAATTAAACACAAGTAGCAGAGGTTTGCAAAATACTTGCAAGACTAGTAGCAGTTTTATCTAAATACTAGGCATATTAAATTATTTAATTAAAATTAGATTAAGTGTGGCAAGGTGAAAGGAACAGGTAAATGGAATCTAGAGATGAAAAATATTTTTGGATTATCATTTAATAACAGTCTCTACAGAGGATTCTCTTCCTATTCAACTCTACTGTTTTGTTAGATCTGTTTTAAATAAGTGACTTCAGATTTCTTATAATTGAAGTCACATTCTGATAAGCACTCTTCTTGAAAATGATAGGGCTGTTGTATGAGACAGAGGGCCTGTGGATGCTGTTTTCAACATAAAGGAGAAGGGAGGGGATTTTGTGGATGATATCTTTGCATGATGATGCTTTGTAGACTAAATGTTCTGGGATTTTAGAGGGCTGGAAAGGAGAAGAGGAGGCAGAGGGCGTCTTTGGGATAATGCCGTTCAGGCCATTGATCAGGCACTGGTCACAGCTGGAGCTGAGATATGGAGCCAAGGCAGCTGAGGTCCCTTCAGCTCTGCAAAAGAACCAGAGGGCAACAAAGCAGAGTTTTGTTTTGGTAGATGGAGGGAGAAAAATATTCCTGACCTTGAAGGTATGTTTCACTGGCTATTTTTAAGTAATGATTTGCAGTTTATTTAGTTTATTGAGCTCATAGTGAAAAGCATTTTTTCCTCCTAATTAATCCCCCTAATGCCCCTAATTGAGCATTTATTTATTTCTCTTGTGAGTGGAATGGGTCTATCTCTTTCTCATTTACCTCTCTTTATATATATTTACCTATATCTCACCCTATATTTCCCTATATTTGTCTCTATCTCTTCCTATATTTAGTATTTGTGTCTATCTCTTCCTATATTTAGTGCGAGCGCTCACTCTCTCATTTACCTAATGTGAGCGCCCAGGCAAGGAATCAGGTCCTGTGGAGGAGAGTTTCCTCATTCTGTGTCTGCATTTCTGAGAAGTGGTAACTTAGAGAGGAGTAGGGAAGTTGTGTATGTTTGTGCTCCAGCAGTTATTCTCTTTGCCTCCAACAGTGACCAGCTTGGAGACTTCCTAGGCCAAATGAAGCTTCTCCGAGTGTTTTGCTTCCATGAACTCCTCCAGTCTCCATTTAGCAAGGAGCATTTACGATCTGCTCTGAAGAGCCACCTCCTTCCTGTTTTTCTTTGTTCCTGAGCTTTGGTAGTGGAGGAAAGTGTGAACAGTTGCTTCTTGACTCGCTTTCACTCATATCAATAACAATTTTACACCTTATTATATCCTGTGAAGCCGCCTCTTTATCAGAGAAGAGCCCTACTTGGCTTGTTAGTTATTAGCTTACTTAGCGATTCCGTACACAGAAGCAATGTTTAATATTGTCCTTCTCTGAACCTATCTTAGTTTTATAGTTTCCATATACCTTTGGAGACTTGGAACAAGGGAGGAGCTTAGTGCCTGACACAGAAGCAAACCAAGGATTTATACATAGCAGAATAGTGTTCTCTGTGTTGTTCTTCATTCCTTTTCTAGAAATTCCTAATATTTAGATGACTCTATTCCCATTAAGCACTGACATAGTAGCTCCATGTAAACATATATTGTAACTCCAAGATCCCACTCTTGTTAAGCAATAGTCAGAGCCGTGGAGCTGAAACTAGTTTGGTGCATACAGCAGTAGTTTTCCTATGTTTTCAAACTAGTCAGTAAAATGGCTGATAAAAATCAGTCATTCAGTCCCATGAAATCATTCTGCAGCTCCTCACAGGTGGATCTCAGCATTGCTATCCCAAATAATTTACACTTCTAATCTTGTCAGGTCCTTCCAATCTTATTTTCTGTGACCCATGTGGGTAGAGAGAAAAGGATATTATTACACTAATAGCTGTCAGAAATAAGAAACCTAATTAAGACTCTCTAGGTGTATACTCTATCTTGGGAATGCCAAGATAAAGACCACTACGGTGGTAACAATATTGGGATTATGATTTTTTTTTTTTTTCCTGGCTCAGCAGCACTCCCAAAACAAACAAACAAAATCTTTGTCCTTGTGCCTACAGGTACCACCTTGAAGCTGCTAGGCAGTGATAACACAGTGACTGTAAAACACTGTCTGCTTAGTGGAAGGCTGCACTAAATTGCACGAGCAGGCAGGAATTGCTTGCCTCCTGGAGCAGCAGTCACGGGATGTGAAACAGCTCTCCTGGCCACAGGATTTTTCAGAGAATTACTGCCACTTTCCATTTACTTTCAGGGCAAGCTCTTGCTGTGTTTCTCCAGTGGTTTTGGCCTAAAATGCTGCCCTGTTGGGTTATTCTTTCTATGGTTAATGCTTAAATAAAAAGCTTGTGCAAAGGAGTGAGTGGGAATAGGGTTTGAATTGTCGTTACCAACATACGGCTCTGGGCCTATGGCAGGATGGTGCAGTTAGGTTCTCTCACATAAGCAATTGGTAACATCCCATCAGCAGCAGGTGACATCCCTTCAGAAGGATAAGAAAAACCTTTGGCCAGACTCAGCATTTTGTTCACAGGCACCTTGATGGAAACCCAGTTGCCCGCACTTCACAGCTTAGGGCATGGATTTGTAGGGGAAACTCTTGCCAAAGCTCCCCTCCAGTTCCTCTCCACTGCTTTGAGTGGAATAAAAACATCTCAAAAAAACTGTATCAGTCCTGAAAAAACACTTTTTCCAGATGATGAAATTAAACTGCTTCACATGTTTCTGAACAGAATGCTTTGATTTTCCACTATAAGGGGCCATTTTTGATTAAATTTATTGAGTCTACATAATAAAGATGTTCAGAAATTTCAAAACTAATGTGTTTTTTTTTTTTCTGGAAGCAAAATACCCTAATCAGTCTGTCATGACGTTCTGATGGCATTTTTAGCATGAAACACTAAAATGTTTGTTTGCATTCCAAAATGGGAAGAAGGAAAAAATGGCAAAACCGTCTTTGTCTCAGCTCATTTCTACAGGGACAAATTTCTGGCAAAGCTCCTGAGCTCCTGCTGAGGCTACAGTCAGCAACTTAGGGCTCCCATGGTACAAAATAATAGTGAAGATTTTAATAAAATTAAATAAAATAGTTCTTCACATTGTCTTTTCTTTTTCCTTACAATTAGTTCGGCCACACGAGAGTAAAATGCCAGTGTATTTTAAAAATACATATACACATATATACTTAAAAGATACCTTGTCCTCATGTCTTCAAGAACAAAAGTAAGTTTTAGAAGATCTGGCCAAAGAAAATAACAGTTTTAAGCTCTGAGCCTGGTCATGTTGTAGCTGTTCTCTGAATTTTTTTTTTCTTCCATTTTCTGTGACTGAAATATTTCAAATAATGAAAACCATAGCTGTCTTTGGGCCTCAATGCAATAACAGACTGCCGTGGAAAGGATGTTTCAGGTCATTGTACTTAGTAAAAGTATTGATGAAGGCTAAAATATGCTCGTGGGAGACAGCAAAGGAAAAGCTGCTAGGAAGATGCTTCTCATCCCTGGCAGTGCCAGCAATACTGAGGAGAGGCTTGGTCCACATTGGTAGTTAACAGAATTTAACCCACCTTAATGGGGCAGATTTCCCCATGTTGGGACAGCGCTTATCACAAGGTCAACAAGTTTCAGTGAGAAACTTCCCCTCAGGTAGGTAATGAAATGACAAGTGAACTCCAGGAGTCGTTTTTTATTTTCAGGCATCCATTTATGAACCTCCTGCAGTTTTTTTAGTCTCAGAAGTAGGTGGAAAGTCACCAGTCAGGATATGAACACCACTAAATGCTGCAATCTGAAAAGAGACGTACTGGTCCTGGTTATTTCAGCCCCTATCCTAATTTGACTGATCTCCGTTCCGTGTATCTGCAGGTTATTGCTTATCACTGCAAAATGGCAGAGGCGAAGCTGGATCCGAAAACTGCAGCTCCTTTCCAGTTTCTTTATAAAACCAGATCACTTCCTTTACTCATCACCGAACTCTGATTGTTTATATCTTTTTAAGAAGACAGGCTCACCAGAATAAAACATAGTCTTGTCTGTGTACGAGACTACAATGTTCACAGCAGGGGCGGTTTCAACTCTTTTCCCGTTCCGCAGACAGCATGCTGTTTTAGCTGTAGCCTTTGTCATACTCTGAATTGTTTAAAACAACATTCAAAACTTTATTCTGAGAAGTTTTATAACCCAGAATTGCATATGATTAATTCAGATCAAAACAAAACTGAAACTTGATATATTTATGTAACTAATTATGTGGTTGCCTGAAATAGTAGACAAACTTGATGGCTCAGAAGGTTCCTTCAAAAGCTGTGTGCTATATTCTCAAATCTATGTTCTACCCGACACTGAGTTTCTCTTGTCCACATGCTACTTACATTTTAAAGGCCTTCCTATGTCTGTCCCTTCCCTTCGCCTATATATCTAAACATGGAATCACCTGGAAATGTTGATGTGGCTGTTCAGCTCTTTTGCAAATAATGTTGTTAATTGCAGTTTCCATAACATCTTGTCAAGTTTTCTCTGGCTAGTTTCTAACTTGAGAGTAAGTTCTATACTTTTTCTACATTCTGTATTTTAGTTAATCACTTTCTGAAACACAGCAGAATATCTGCTCTCCTTATGTGATTATTTTCCTAATTCATTTCACTGGGAAAGCTTATAAAAATTAAATATTTGGAGTTTATAGCCGATTTATTTATCAAATGGTCTTTATCATTTATTGCTTTACACTCTTCATGAATTACAGAAGAGTAGAGATGCACATTTTTTCTTGGTAGAAATGCTGCCAGCTTGGTCTTAGCATTCTCATTTCGTTGAATTTTCTGTCTTAATTATGGTTTCAAAAACTTTTGTGAAGCTTCTTAGTTTGTAACTTTGAGAATTTCCCTACTTCACTTTTTGGAAAGAAAGGGCAGTATTTGCTACCCTGTCATTTCGTGGGTTTAATGAGCTTTTCTGTATTCTTCTAAAAGATCTCCTGGAGGGATGCCATCAGTCAAGTGACTTGCTTCCATTTAATTTATCAGTTTAATTTTCCTACTCTTATTATTTTGACAGCTCCACCTGACATAGCCTGTTCTTTACCTCCTGGTCAGGACAGGGCTGGATTGGCCATATTTTCTGTGGTGAAGTCTGATATTGTGCCTGTGGTATAGTATAGTGGTATTTCTAATACCTACAGCTTAGCTTCTTGTAGCCTGTTTCTCTGCATGGTTTATAAGCAGGTGTTGTATTATTCTGTTCACTTCTCAGTCAGCCAAAGGTGCCTGAAAATATCTATAATATCAGGGTCCCATTATACTGCTAGGTAATCTAGTTTGCCCATTTCTGCTCTGAAACTGTTAGCAGTGGGACACTTAGATTTTTTTTTGGTTGTTTTTTTTTTTTTTCCTTTTTCTGCATGGGCAATATGCCTATTCTTATTTAAGTTCCTTTTTAAATAGCCTGATCTTTGTGATTGCAACCTATCCCTCTTCCAATTCAGCAACCGTTTCAGTGCTGTCCTCTCTGCGATACTGACAGGACATATTTCTCATATTTTCTTATATTTCTGATGCCTCTTGCAGAGAACTGCCTAACTCAGGTGCTCCTCAGCACCCAGCAGCATTTTCTCACTCATGGTTTAAGTAACGCCCAGAATTTGTAATCTCTCATTAATCTGATTCCACTTTGGTTTAAGGTGGACACCATTTTTCTGTCTATACTGTCCTCCCCGAAGACTCTAGATGTCTTACACATTTAACCCTCTCCCCTGAGCACAGATTCCCCTGCACAGATTTCCACTGAGTCCATGTAGGATACTTGAAGAACTTGTCTGGCTCAAGATACTGTAAACCCCCCAAAAAAATCTATCATGGGCATGCTGGGCCTTTGCCTCAGCAATCTAAGTCTAGCTTTCAAGGCCTCCTTACTGTGCTCTTCCTGACACATAGTCGCTATCATGATATTCTCATTGCACAGAAAGTCTTTCAAAATGCTTGCTATCTTTATGTGAAATGTGGAGATAATAGATTATATCTAAAGTTTTAATAAATATTATATTAATAAGATTGGACTTTCCCCTTCTATATACACCCAAGTAGTAAATAATTGTGCAAAGAGTAGCTCTTGACGGGAAAGTTAATTTTATGCCAATAGCCTATGCGAAGGCAAGATGGCATCATTTCCTGCAAAACCTATTACTGTATAGGGAGATTGTCACTTATCCCAACACAGGCTGTGCAAAGATCAATGTTTACCCTTCTCTGAATCACATATAAAACAAATGATGTGAAGAGAAGATTCACCATCTATTTAAAAACACTGGTTTCTATTTTGGACATAACATGTAAAATTTCTGTTTAGCAATTTCAGTTAATTGTTAGATTAACATTTTTGGGAACAGATTGCAAACTTCAAAATGGAAAAGATCATTTTAGGGAGGGAACCAAGGCAGCTGTCAGTGAGCAAAAATTAACATAAATTTGCATAACAGATGTACAGTAAGGTGTCTATGACAGACAATCGCTGAATATTAATGATACAGACCACGACATCATTTGCGTAAATGCTGTCTGCTGGGTATTGAAGCTGCTGTGCTATTTGCAGAAGACAAAGGAGTGCAGAGCTGAACAGATGCACCAAATACATCGATGCATCTTAATTTATGACATCCTCATGAAAGACCTTGTGGTGCGATTTCAGGTTTTATTACAAATAATTCGGAGATAAAGGAACTAAGTAATTATCTTTTCCACTACAGTCAGTCCTTTCAAAGGGGAGGGAAGCTTACTTGTGACAACCATTGTGGTGGGTTTTTTTTTTTTTTTTTTTTTTTTTCTTTTGTGGAGAACCTCTTAAAAAAAAAAAAAAAGGCCCCCGTTATAGAGAGTCAAATATTCATCATTATTAAAAGATTAGTGCATATTAGCATGCTTCATGGGACTTGCCACCTAGCGTACCATCACCACCATAACTGGAGTTCTCCAACAGGCAGTGCATCTCAACGACTCTGTAATGGGTAAAACTGGAGAGAAATATGAAGCTGATACAGCCTATTTAAAAGCTAGGGGGAGGGGAATTACTGACATGGTGCTTTAGATGAATGTTAAGGAGACCTTAACTCAATTTGCTGTGCTCTTAGTCCTTCTTACAAGCTCCAGGTATGACTGCAGCCCCTCGGAGATTCAGAGGTATCTCCTCCATACACAACATTGTCTTGGCGATAATAGAAGAAAACAAACTTATGTTCTCACAGCAGCACAAGGCAGAATAATTTGGGCCCTGACTTTATAATGCTGTAAGGCTAATGAATGAGGAAGGGAATGAGGAACAGTTCTCACCCCTCAAACTTGTAAGCCATGCCTACAGAAAATCATGCAAGGCAGGGGATGCATCTCTTCCCTGCTATTAATTTATTTGGTCCTTAATGGATTCCTCTCCAAGCCCGTGCTGCCATAAGAAAATGAATTGCTGACATGATGGATCAGCTGGTAGTGCATATAGCGTTTTATGTGCATAGTGTTCAATTTTGTTCTTGTCAGCTAATCATCAGCAGCCAGACTTTTTATTTCAAGGGATTTCTTTTTCCCATTTGAACAGAGTAATCACTCTGCAGAGGCACTGTGTGAGCTGTTATTTCCACCTACTTTTTTTCTCAATCTCTATCAAAGCCTTAATCCAGTAACCTGATAAAATCCTTTCAAGGCCCTGTAGGGTCCATTGTGAAATTGTTCATCTGAATGGTTTGTAAAATAACACAGAAGTTACCCTGTCCGAAAAAGAGCCATATGGTGATAATTTTAATGGATGCTTACTGGATGCCCAGAAGGCAGTTAACATGCTATTTCACATTTTGTGTGAAAGAATGGAATAACTGCAATCTGACAATCTTCTGCCCAAATTTGCACCCAATGCCTTTCACAGAAATGCAGCTTTATTCTGTGTTTCAGTACACTAACAGCAGGTGATAAGCTGATGCCCAGATATGCTAACAAGAGTTAATACTGGTAGTGCCCTCCCCCTCTCTGAAGTCTTGATTTTAATATTACCTGGGGAAACAGAAGGAAAGATATCTGGGAGGGGAAGGACCACATCAAGGGTACAGAACAAACCATGCAGCTGTGGACATTTTTGATTGTAATGGAGATCATGTATTGTGCTTTATTGTCTCAAATAATAATCCCATAAAGGGTGTCTTGTTGACCACAAGTGGTTTGGCATTGTTTTGATGGAGTTTGGTGAAGAAAGAAGCTTTCTACCACTAAAAGTAAGCAAGCTGCCTGCTGTTTTTCCCTTCTTCAGTAACTTCTGAGCTTTGCTGACCAACTTCAGCCAACACTGGAAGAGGACATAGGTTTTAAAAGTAATAGAGGCTGCACTGAAATTGTCTCTTCTCCGGGTATAAAAAACTAATTTGGGTCTCCTTCTCCTAGTCAGCCTTGGAATGGAAATTCCTGTTCACTTTAAGTTGCCAGTAGCCATCTGGGAAAGTGACCCTCTTCCATACCACTCAACCATTTGGTTTCAGTCACATTCATAGTTATTTCTTGCCTTCCAGTTCTCTCATCCTCTTCTGCACAGTTTGGAAAAAGGGAGGAATGTACACATCTGTACATGTGTACAGATCCTTTAGCACTGTAAAGTAATGAGAGTTTAAAGCAGTTTCACCATGTGATAGACTTGTGCCAAAGCGGGCACATCCTTCTCTTGTGCTGTCTTCCGGAGGAAAGTGGCAGCCACCACTGCCTCTATGGAGGACCTGAGTCCTATGAATGCATTGGGCGCTCTTGGGAATATACTCAGCAACTCCGCTGAAGCCAAAGGCTAACGCAGACCTGCAAACCTGGAAACCATGGCTTTCTGAAAGCAAGATGGAGATGACTTCATAGCTGGTGACACCTCCAAGGATACTTTCAGGACTGCAAACAGATTTGAATCTGTCTTTTCCAGAAGATGCTCAAGCTCTTTTTTTGGATCTGTCCCTCTATTCATTAAGCACAAATGAAATTAAAGATGAAAAATGACTCTCTGTATTCTTTCAGCAAATACAGAGGTCACTAATAAATAATGTAAGTAAATTAATGCAAGGTTGAAAGCGTAACTCCAAAAGGAAATGATCTGTTCTGACTGACTATAAGAACAATGATCCTGGGTCTTATGGGAGTTTGAGGAGAGCTTGAGCTCGTGTTTGAGGAAGCAGTGAAAGAGTATAAGACAATTTGTAGTTTCTATTTAAAGTTCTTCCTTCTTTTTTTGTTTTTTAGTGGAAATAAAAATCTTATTCAGCCACAGTTTTCCTCAAGAAAAAAATCCAAGGTACCTTTTTTTTTCCTTACAATTTAATAACTCATAAACATATGATAAAAACAAACCAATCAGAGGAACCACTGTTTCTGGTTAGGATGTCTGATTCTGGTAACATTTGCAAACGAGCCCTATTGCCATGGGATTTAGTGAGGCCTCATGGTGCCTGCCAAAGGGCTTCCAAAACCTGTACATCCTGTCACTGTCCATTTGCCAGCAGAGTATGAAAACATTTGGCAAAGAAAACATGAGAAGCTTCAGAGCTCAATTTGTTCACTTTTTCACTATGAGAAAGCCATTGACTTCATTAGATTAGCTCTGAGTTTATTCTGATATAACTAAGAGCAAACTGAGAGCAAAAACTTGTTCTGTAGGAGTAATATAATTTTTATTTGTTCTATTTTTCCCTAAAACAGTTTGAGAGCCTTAATGGAAGAAGTCCTAGGTTGATGCATAATATTCTAAACTGAGCAGTAACCGAAATAGATTTTTTTCCTCTGCCATAAGTCTCACTAGGTCATTTTTTGAAAACTGCTACAACAAATTTCAATAAACAAATATTTCTGTATTCATTTGGATTCAGCTTTCAAAATGAGGTCACCTTCGGAGAGGAATCCTGCCGCTCGGGTGCTCTCACGGAGAGATGTGCCTGAGGAATGGAGTGCAGAATTCGATAGTCTCTGTTTTGGATAAACAAATATTATATTTGTTCTAAACGTCACACCAAGATCTCCTTCCACATCTGAACAGATGGAAGCTATAGCATGGTGATATCTTCTTTTTATTTTTTTCCTTTCATGAGATACTGAGAGATTCTCCTTTGTCTGATCACACTGTAAATAGCTATTTACATGCGGCCAGCAATGATGAAGTTGTTGTTAAGCTTCACTAATTGTATCTCTTTATCATGGGCTCTAGCATTACTTTATGGTCCGAGTTCCACCCCGTATGTAAAATTTGTCTTGCTGGAAATCAAAGCTTCATTCTGGCGAAGCATGAGGGCTATGCTTATTGGAAGCTGGGATTCCTTTGCTAAGCCTTCCCTTGAGGCAGCAAGCAAAAACTAAGATTCTTATGAGAGGCAGGAAGGATATCCTAAAGCTAAACTGAAACTATTATTATAAATGTCTTTTCAGTGCTTAGGAACCAACTGTCCTGGTCAGATCTCCAAGCTCAATAAAGCAACTGAAGGCTAAGAGGACAAGTAAATGCAACAGAGAGAACAAAAGCAGGCTGGGATCCAGCAGTTGTTGTTAGAATTGCTCATGTAAGAAGTGGTTTTACTAATTTTTGTATGAAGTGAGGATGGTGTTAGTATATATGGATCTGGAGAGTGTTACAAGCAACAGAAAAGTATCAGTGAGGGAAATCAAGGAAATGTTGAACAACTTCTATAGAAAGGATTTGGAGTAAAAAAGTAAAGGAGTAAAGGCACTAGGGAGCATGTTAGCATGAGGATAAGAAAAGAAATGTAAAAATAGCCTATGAGAGATCTACAGAGGAAGGAAAGAGACTGGGAGAAGGGGAAAGCATGGAAAACTAGTTCAGAAATGGTAATCAGATAAAGCGCTCAATGACAGGAAATGAAAATGGTGTCAGACAAATATGCTGAATAGACGAGTGAAGAGAAAATGGTAAAACAAAGAAAGAAAAAAAGGGTAGAGGAGGTGATTACTGGAATGTAGGTTAGTGTCCAGAGAACACAGATTGGGAATATGCAAAAGAAAAAAAGCAGTCGATTTTGGACAAAGTGTAGGATTCTAAGAGGAATGGCTTTTTTGGTGTGAAATTGATTAAATGTTAAAGCAAACTCTGAGGATTTTTTTTAATGTAAGATTAAATCCTAGGAAAGCAAGCCAACTTCACAGCTTCAGCAGAAGTAAATTCCAAAGCTGAGAAATGTAAACTGAAGTATCTTACCAAAATACAGTGCGAAACTTTGTGAGTGAACTTCAGGGCAGCTCAACAGCTCTGCTCCATGGTTTTCCAAAA
This sequence comes from Nothoprocta perdicaria, assembly GCF_003342845.1. Taxonomy (NCBI): domain Eukaryota; kingdom Metazoa; phylum Chordata; class Aves; order Tinamiformes; family Tinamidae; genus Nothoprocta; species Nothoprocta perdicaria. Next base: position 2,236,183 of record NW_020456176.1, read on the forward strand.
ATACGGACATGAAATGCCAATAAGATAGACTCTGCCAGAGACACAGAAATCAGGATACTATTAAAATAATTAACTAGAGCAGTAAGGAAGTAATCAAAACCTTCTGAAGGAGAAAAATCTGCATTTGTATCTTCCCCTGTTAGAATCCTCAACCTCCCTTCCAGCCACATCAAAGATAAATGGATTCCCAACTCAAATGTTATCTTGATGAGAAACTGATAAAGTAGTAAAATAGAGTCAAATAAGTCCCTAATATAAGCGAGTAAAAATACACTAACCACCTCCCATTTACCTCAAGCCTGAATTGACCCATGTTATTCCTATTAACTAGAGGAATGTTCTTTGGAAGCCCAGCCAGGAATAAGAAATGTAGCCATGAGACTGGGGCATATGTGTCAGAAAAGCAGCTGTGTAAATAGTGAATCTTTTGGTTTTCCTGGTAATTCTGAAAAGTAAAGAAAAAATAATTTTGGGTTGAGCCTAAAGGAAACATTTTTAAAAGAAATGAAATTATCTTGGGTTGAATTACTTGTTTCATTTAACTTAAAGCAAAATACTTTGCTTAAAATGTATCTTTATTTTTTATTTTTAAAATAAGTTTATTAGCCTCTAAAATAAAATACTATTTTGAATAAGAAAATATTAATACCCACTTTTCTCTACATGTCAGCACATTTTGGAGGGGAGTTATTTGAAGCCTTTTGTGCCACAAACAATTCAATAAATTCAACAGGAATATCACCGATCACTCAATTTTCTCCAAGAAGTATTTTAGCCAAAAAAAAAAAAAAAAAAAAAAAAAAAAAAACCAGCAAGTGTTAGGCAAAGTTAAGTTATAAATCTGATTGTTTTCTTTTTTTGCAACTGTGGAAGACAAATGCTCTCATAACAGCAAGAAAAAAATAGTATTTTATTGACACACAACAAAAGAATTATTGGGTCTAGCAAACCTCTGCTAACTCTCCATTACATAGCTCTTTTGGGAAAAAAAGATACTACTTTTTAAGCTTGGTTGCAAATCCCACTGCACTACTGGAGGACCACGGGGACCAGTCCTGTACAGGACAGGGATGAGGTGGAGGGGGTGGCAATGTGGTGGGTGACATCTGGAGAGCACAGGGAGCCCCTGGTGGGCATGAGGGGACACCCTGCACTTGAGGAGCTCCAGGAGCTCCAATAAAGGTTTGTCCCAGCTGAACGGTGTGCAGCAAGGAAAACTTGCAAAGTAATGCTCGGTGAGACCAAAGTCTGAGGACTCCTGCTGTTAGGCAGGGATGAGATCTTTCGCAATACTTCTTAGTGATGTCTATAAGGATTGAAACCTAAAATATTTCACGCGGTCAGAAATGTTTTGACTTTTAGGAACTGAATGTATGTCATGTACTTTGTAATTCCTATGTTGTGACAATGTCTGACCTTTTGAGCTTACCACCACTCTACCTACACCAATGAAGAGGAAGGGAACAGATTTAATATACAGGGTTAATTTGTGACATGGCAGTCTCAGGTGGAATATTTAGCTGATTGCCAGCAGAGCACAGACATTAGCACTTTCATTCCTCCTTTTCGACAAAAGCAGTCCTAGTGATGCCAAGTTGACATCACTTGGTGATGAGTCTCACTTGAAGAGACTTGGTACCAAGTCTCTTCTTCCTCCTATATAGATAAATTTCAGCGCCTTCATTGGTACTTCTAGCTTGCATTAGTGAGCATATCTTTGCTGAACTGTATGAACAGCATACTACCCCTAAGAATACCACAGCTTTATGGTATTCTTACATTCATAAACAGAAGAAAAGTGTTAAATCCATACACAGCAGTGAATGTGCCCAGCTGAGTTTTGGAATATACTGACTGCAGTTTTATTTTTGTCTGTAACAAATTTAAGAACTGTCTGTGATATACGAATTCCCAAAATTTCAGACATCCCAGGAGTTAGGGAATGTCTTTGACTGAGGTCTTGATTGGTTTAATGATTCCTAAATGAAAAGTTAAACACTATTTTCAATTTATATTACATAAAAGCTCTTTCTCATGATATTCTCTACTTTTTTTTTTTTTTTTCTCAGCTTCTTCTGTTAATCGTTGAGTGTTTAACCTTGGGTTTTCTTTTCTCTGTACAATACTGGAAGATCACTAGGTTACACTCATATTCTTTTGAGTTATTTCGTATGATGTGTAGGTGACACGTTTTCAAGGTCATGGGCCTTGTTGAAAGGCAAGGGGAAGGTAGAGAACAAAAAAGATCTGGATATTCTTCCACTTTTTTATTATTATTGTAAGAAGAAGAGAGATCATATTTTTGTTGGTATGAAGCCAGGAATAATTTTTAGTTTTTAAAATATAACAAAGAGGAATGTGGGCATTGTGTGAAATATAAGAATAATGTCTCAGTACATGGTTAATTCGTTTTCTCATTGAAACATATGAGTTGAAAGTTATTCTCTGGGTGTGGTTGGAAACCTGAAATTTAAGTGGGATTTAGGAAGAATTTCTATAGATAAATTCAGCTTTATTTTATGTAGATGAATAAAAAACTGAGAATATGAAACTTTTCAAAATATAAATGTTAAAATCAGTCACTGGAAGGAAAGAAAAAATCTAAAACAGTAAAAAAAAATCCATATAAATCCATAGCTGTTTACCTCACTTGACATCTTTAAGTAATAGTGCTTCTTTTTCATTCAGAGACTCATTTATATCAAAAAACAGTTAAGATGACAGAAATACATGTACTCAGGTCTAGATGTCTTAGTAATTTCAATAGTTCCAAATATGTCAACAGACTGTCCTCCGAAGCTTTATAAGGAGCAACTCATAGAGAACATGAGACTACAGGAGTTTCACACCACTGCTGTGTAAAATGTAGAAGTGGACAGTGTATTTATTGAAATATCTTTCCTCAGAATTATGCTAATGTTTATACACATTTGTATGAGAAGCCATTTATTTTAGATTTTCTGCTGAAAATCTCCCATGGGAGATATAGGTAGAGCTGTATTTATCCTTTATATGTATTTCTTTATTCACATAGGCTCAGTAGACCGAGGTCTTACTTCCAGCTCCATTTCCATGCATATTTATTCTTGTGAAGCAGGGTATCTCCCACAGGAGTTTGAGAGATTCATTGTCATCTTCCACTCCACCTGACTGAATGCCAGGATCTGTACTTGAGTCTTTCATATTTCACAAAGTATCTCAGCTTGTTTTTCCCTATGATGGTAAAAAAAAAAAGATCACTGTAATGCAACCAAGGATAGAAGCGCCCTGTACTCTTGTACTTTTTTTTCCCCCGATCTACTGAATTATTTACAAGAAAGTTTTGGCCATCAGCATTCAAAGGGTGCAGGACTTTAATTGCTCATTCTAACAAGTGGTTCAGTGTTGAAGAAACCCCTTCTAATAGATCATTTTTTTCTTTTCCTAGAAAAGCAGCTTCATTTCATTGTCATATTTGAGATGACTCATTTTTTGAAGTGTTAAAATGGAAAATTTAATTTCAAAACATTGTTAATAAGACACACTAAGCCGTTTTTACATACTGAACAAACACATAGGTATTTCAGATAAAAAATAGAAAAGCCAACGATAGATTTTCAAGATCTCACAATGGCACAGAAGAAAATTACATATGTTGAGTTCATGCTACTTTACCTGCGAAGATTAAAAAATTTAGATTTAAAAAATAACTTCTGCTCAACAACTAGTTTCAGCATAGTCAGCTACTGCTCACAACTAGGGTCTGATCTATTGCTTCTTCTTTGCATTTCCCAGCTCAGTCAGGAAGAGACTTCAAAAACATAGGAATGAACCCTTGTGATCCATAGTCTGTTCTTTTGAAAGACCCCTAGCTATGAGGGACCTAGGGCTTTTCATTAACACCACACTATGACCAAGACTACCTGAGGCTTAATCCTGAGATCGATTATTTCATTTTTAATCAGAGGCTTCACTTTGTTTTTTCTCATGTCTTGTTTTTGTAGCCAGAGGAAAGTTTCTTCTGTATTTATGTGTTCAAGATCTTGTAATCTAACCAATCTACTCTCAAGGGAAGCTTTTTTTTTCCCTTTTTTTTTTTTTTTTTTATTTAGGTGCATTGTAAAAGTTATTTCTTCCAGAACGACTGCCCTGTCAGCAATGCAGTCACCGATATTACACATACATTCCTTTCTCCCTTCACTCCTGCTGTTATATTGCAGTACATTTTTGGAGCAATCTCCTCCATAAATCTGGTCTCTTCAGGTCTAGAAAAGCAATTTTCAATGTTGTATTTTCTTCCCAAACTTTACCAGGTACTATTGCTTCCTTGATGCAAAATAAATAACAGGCCATGATAGAGACATCTATTTCAACAGTCCTGATTAACTAGCACAGCCATCTTCCTTCCAAGAAGTAGCTTCCAAGAGTTAGCAATCCATTTCAAAAGATCTTTGCTGTTGCACCAACATATAATCTATTCGTGTGCGTGTTTGTCTAGGGACTTTAATCACAGCTGGCTCCATTGGTTTCAAGTGATGTTTGGAGAGACACCAGTGTAAAATTAGGCAGCAGGCAAGACAATTGGACTGTCTTCTTTTCTTCTGTTGTAAGAATTTTTGTAGGTAAGTGGCTTGCCCCTGTGTACAACAGACCCATAACTGTACTACATAACTGTACCACATAACTGTATATATTTTCCATATTTTCCATGCATTACTGTCTTGTAATGTTTAGAAGCTGGATAGAAAAAAATACACTTTAGGTATATCTATCAATATAGCAAGGATAAATAACCACCTGCCTTTTTAAGGGAAGAAAGAGGAAATATAACCAATTCTGTTAGGTCAGTAGAAGCTACACCAACCAATGCAGTTCTGCTGCATCCAGGTTTGCAGTAGCTTGTTGACCTGGTGGCTGTTTGTGCTACTGTGCTTTCTTGCAGAAAGAAACTAGCCATATCACTGCTATGGGTACCAGGCTGGTTCAGTTCTCCAAAAATATGGGATATGAAGCTTTTTTGAGGAGAAACACAGAACAGTGCATTGCCTGGGCATAGGCCATTTCACAAATCAGTAGCCCACACTCTTCCCATCTTAAAAATGGATTTTATACCTAAATGAGAGACAATTAATGATACACATCTGCGTCCTAGCTTCTATCGTGACCATTGTCTGCCATCTAGAACATTAATGAAAGTAATTTTGCTCTGGCTTTAAGCACTAGGGTGCACAGCAACCTTAGAGATAATAGTTCAATAATTCTGAAATCCAAGGCAATTTTTGTTTCAGCCATTGACATTCCTAGGGCACCTTGTGGCATGGCATCTTAAAGAATCCTACCAAGTAGATCCAAAAACGAGTTTATATGACTGAAATGACACTGAAAAGTCCAAAGTTGCATTCTTTAAAGCTTTTGCTAACCGTAAATAATCAAATAATCTAATCTTTAGTATTCTTCACTTTAGAGATCCCCAAAAATGCTAGAATGAGCTGCTTGCCCATATTTCATATGCCATATGAAATACTTCAGTATTTCATCTCATTCTAGCATTCAGAAAACAGTTGTCCCCTTACCTGAGTTTCTCCAGAGGTTTGGTACCTAACTCCTAGTCTATACCTAACTCCTTTTACAGGACTGGAGTCTTCACCGAGAGAAGCAACAGGTATACAGGGAACAGGTGACAGGGAAATAGGAAATCTGAAAGTGGAAGATGGCTTGTAGGATTAGGAAGTTCTCTATGACCCACTGTGGAAGAATTGCTTGAAAAGGAGAAACTTAGAGAAAAACTAGGGCCTAACAGAAATCTGGGCATTAGGGCAATTTGCTTGGGATGATACACAGTTGCCACTTCCAGCATGGTTGGTGCAGGGACTCTGTTCCTCCATGGTTCCCTAGGCACCACAATCTGAGAGAAGGCACCAGGGCCAAACTGTTTTACTCCCAGTACTGCTGATAAACTGCCAGCAGCTGATCAACAGGAGATAGAAGACAGGATGCCTGGTGCTGAGCCAGCAAGGGTGGCAAATCACTCCTTTAGGATGAACTTTGCTTGAACTTTGCTCATTATATGCTCATTATAATGCCAGAACACACCTCCATCCCAAAAGTTACCTGCCTCCGATGTATGACCACTCCTCACTGAGCATGCGCTCTAGATTTTTGTTTGATTGTACCTTTAAATGAAAGTGATAAAATTTTACCAATCAGTAACAAAAGTAAGTATGATTACAGTCACTCAAGCTCCACTTGAATGTAAAGAAAAAGTATAAAAGGTGAACTAAGGAGGAAAGAAGTGAGGAGGGAAGATTCCATCATAACTCCTGGGTTAGTTGACAGGCTGAACCCGTTTCTTCCCCTTGGATCAGAACACCGCTTCAGGACACTCAGAAGTTGGAGAAGGGAAGATTCCATCATAACCTTTGGATCAGTCTTTCCTCCCCTTGGGACAGACACTGCCTGAGGAGACGCAAGACTGAGAACCTTCTCCCATCTTCTGGGGTGAGTGATGATTGCACTTTTGTACATCAGAGCTAGCTAAAAATCCCACGCTGTAGTAGAGAATTTCCTGTACTGATATCTGAAACCTGCTTTGTAAATGCTGCATTTGAATAAATCATGAAATTCGTGAAATCAACTACCTTTTAAGAAGTCGATTGTATTTATGGTCAACAGACTGTGAATCTGATACTGTCAGAGTCGGGCGTATAGCTAACACAGTATTTGGTATCTCCTCCTCCCTCCACCACCACAGCTTTCAAACTACAACACCCACATAAAGTGACAGGTTATCATCTCTCAGCTTTATTTTACACTAATTTAACTGAACACTATCGTTTTGTTTGCATCAGCAGCTGCCTTGAAAACCAGGTCTGTGCAAGCACAGGTTCCAGGTGAACCTTTAGCATCCATGTATAATGCCTTCACCTTCAGTGGGTTTGAAGATTGATTTTGGCTGCTCCGTTTTTTAGGGTGTTAAAGATCAGTCCCCCATTGATTCTGGTTTGACTGAGCCTTCAGGCCCTTCCTATATAGCTTTATAACTACAAAGTCACAGTTTCAGTCCTCGAGAGCAAAGAAAATTGCTGCAATGCAGATCAGCAACACAAGAATATGGTCAGGAGAAATACCAAGATAAAAAATGGCAGCTCCAGAGTAATTTCATTAGTTGTTGCTAATACTTAAAGATAAGATGGCTAAGGGCAGAATTTGTACCAGCCTCATGCATCAGACCAAGTTTAAAACTCAATAGTTCAAATCACATCCTGTGGTGATAGAAGGGAAAAAGAGATTCGCTATTACTCAAGAACTTACTAGGGAAGCCAAAAGGGTTGTTGTCCATCCTTAGCCAAAAAGGCTGTTGTCTGTCCTTAGCACCAGCGGGTAGAATACTTATTTCTGGCCACATCATATGACAATAATTTACTCTGCCAGAGCAAAATATCCAACCTTAATCCAGTTTTATTGCCATGTTTTCCAGGAGCTCAGAAGAGCACTTCTTATCTGGGATTCTGTAACCCCTTATCCTCACATCTGTAAACATTTGAGAAAATATCCTTGGAAGCATATTTGATAAAGCTAAATTTTACCTTAGTTCTTGCCCATTACCCTTGGGTCCGAGGGAAAAACAACCAGAAGAAGAGGAGGAGGAAGGAAACTTAAGAAACCAAAGAAAAGGCCAGCACAGCTGCAAAGCAGTGTAGGACTGTGGGTGGGGCAGCAGATGGAAATTAGGATGTTTTTGTTTCTGCTGGAGACTGTCTTATCCCAGCTGAAAGACCATAAGCAGGTTGCCTTGCCTTTCAGTTGTGTTTAGGCTATAATATCTTTAGGTAAGGAGTTTCTCATCATTATTATTAGTACACTGCCTAAAACTGTGGTCTCCCACAATGGCACCTCACTGTCCTACAAGTAAATAAATAGTAAACACTGCAACATGACCTTTATTCTGTGAGGATAGTTTTCTCTATGGGAGTTTCTCTAACCAGTATGAATGTTCCACCTTCTGGTTTAGATGATATTGCTCCCATGAATTTATCCATGAGAGTCTTGGCTGTATGTCATGTCAATTGTGCCATGGAGAATAAAGTTTGCACATTAGAATGCATTGAGGTCAAACAGGAGAGCCTGAAAATGCTACGACTGTTTTTGGGCTGGGACTTTCTGTGCACCTCCATTTTCAGAAGCAATTGGAAGTTCTCCTTTGGGAACAGGCAGAAAAGAAGCACTTTACTTGCATCAAGCACAGGTTTTGAAAAGACATTCACAGTACAGCTCAGCCTCTGACACTGCGCTGGGTTTGCATAAGAAATGGGAAACCGGGCTGAAATTCAGGTGAGAACTTCTAGATGTTGATGATGAATTTGCAAGGGTAAATGAATTGTTTTATAATAGCGATAACATGAGACAGTTCTTAATGTCTATATGCATTTGTTAATCATTATATATTATATAGAATATATAACATATGTATAATATGTAGTATATGTAATAGATTATTTGTTATCAAAATATTTATTTATTTACTTGTTTATTTATTTGTTTGTTTGTTTCAACATTTATTAAACAAAGAGAAAAAGCCACAGACTAACAGATATGAAAATTGACTTGGCAAGGATCTATGGTATAGACAAAATTAAAGTGCTTTCTGTGAAAACTATTCTTGAATTCCCATCCTAAACTGACTAATTTAACAAGTGATCCAAAATGCAGGACTGTCAATGGAAAAGTGCCTTTTGACATGAAAATATTTTGAATTGGGCCCAAGAGGAATAAAGACCTTTTTAGGTTGGCCAGGACTTGGAGATCGTTTCATGAGAGCAAAGTTCAGTGATCTAAGTGTTTTTGAAAGATCCTCCAAAAGTTTTTATTTCAATAAAAAAGTTAAATGGTAGTCCTTAACTTCAGAACAATTTCCCTATCTGAAAAAAAGCCAAGCAATTTTTTTAAAAAAATGGGTGATTGTCAATTTAACAAAATGAACACATCTTTATATGAGGGTGCATGTGCAGTAAGCGTCAAAAAGTTTGTTCTTTTTTTTTTCTTCTTAAGGGTAACTTTGGAAAATTAGGGAGCAATTAGGTGTCAAACTAATTAGTTTTTTTTTTTCTTATATAAAATGAACCTTATGTTCTGAAGAGGTTCCCATACATTCAAAGTGCTTAAATTGGACCTGAAAGAAAGGCCTCACATCTGCCTCTCAAGGTCTACTCCTCTCTAAACTCATGAATAATCATTGTCACCAGCTTATCACTGTCAGATTAGGGACTTAGTATTACATTTTATTTAAACCTGATCCAGATGGCTGCCAAGAGATTTTCAAGCAAATGAACTGTGAGGCAGACTATCATCAAGAAACATTTTATTTTTCATGCATACAAGTGCCTTCCAAGTCTCCAAAGTAATTTACTGTACAGCTGACAAACTTTATTTAAAAAAAAAAAAAAAAAGAAAATTATGAACTTGATCTTCATCATCAGTGGTCAATATCACAATATCACTCTTTTGGAAGGTAGATGAGTCAATGGCCCATCCTTCATTAGATATTTAATTTGCTTGAATTTACCAAGTCATTTAACTGACAAACTAAATAATAGAAATGGGAATCATGAAGTTATGACAGTCTCTCTAAGCCTGAAGAATAAGGGACAGGAACATTGACATTGCTTAAAAGCTGTGAGCTCAGCATATCCAGAAGGACATCTGTTTTCTTGCTGTTAGTGTTTGCATTTCCCATTACACAGTGGTATACTTACCTGGAATATGCCTGTAGTAAAAGGCTTTTTTCCCTTTACAAGAATATGGAGAGATTCCTTTTGCAGTGAGAGATGAAATCATTTCAAATCTGGATTTACAAGTCTGCAACTCTAATAGAGGGCAGTAGAGCATAATACTTAACTAGCATTTGAATAAAATATCACATGTTGAAATGAACTCCCACTTCATTTCTGAAAGATATGCTAGATTTTACTTTTTAAAAGTGTACATGTAAATGTACATGAACTTGAATAAGTACAAATGAAAATGATGATTCACATTCGGTTCCATAAATGTTGCATTATTTATGACATATTTTAATTTAATGCTATTTAATACTGCCAGTTCTAAACCACTTTAGAATAACTTTTTTCTGAAAAAAATTTCCTGCCTAAATGTTTTTAAAAATCGTTTTGTAGAGGAAAAGGTTCACTTGGAGAAAAATTGTGTATGTTTCAATTCTATCTTATGAAATATTCTCATAAGAAATACATTAGTTCTTTTTTTCATCTCTTTTGCATTTTTAGATAATTTTTGATATTCAAAATGAAAAAGCACTTTTTATTAATACTAGCTAATTAATATAAAACTTTTTAAAGAAAATACCTCACCTATTACAACTTTTTATGAAAAATCAAAGATAGTATTTTGTAAGAATGTTGCATAATAAAAGTAAAAAGAGATCTCCCATAAAACTTAGAAAAATAGGTAAAAATTCTGCAATAAAACTTTTATGAAACAACTTTTTTTTCCCCAGACTTCCTTTCACAAGGAATTTTGAAGATACTGATTTAATTTTGCATTTGAGTTAGAACAAGTCTACCTTGGCTAGTATTTTATCGTGGTAAAGGCCGGCAGGAATCCTTTGTGATATCTGTGACCTTCAGATTGAAATTATCTTGTACTTAGCTTATTATTTTCACTAGAAACAGAGGTTCACAGTTTTAGGGCAATGTAGTAGACATAGACACATTAATATTAATGGCAGATATGTACCTCAATCTCTTAGACAGCTCTAAAAATCTCAGCTGTAGTTTTCAGATATGTTATCTTCTAATGAACTTCTGTAGAACTATTGCACTTATACTGATAATGGAGCCATTATCTAATCATCATTGCACTATGTTTCACACTGTGCTTGATCTCATGTATTAGTGATTTTCTGCATGATAAGTACATTTTAAAGATATATTTGAAATATTACATAAGGATTATAGGCACTTTTTCATTATGAAGGCTACAAAAGCACTGAGACAGTATTCAGATATGAAATGATTGGAGGCACTGGCCTTGGGTTGTAATTTCAGCTCTTGGTTTGCAAACTCCGAGGCTGAGTCTAGGGGCATGGGAGGCAACAGCTCCTGGAATAATAAAACCCACTGACAAACCACTGTGAGATAGTCTAAGGACATCATAGTATATGTTCCCACTCCCATCCATTACAGTCCTACTACTCTCTTACTGCTCTCCTTAATTTAATTATTCATTCAAGTTGCTCATAGTGTAACTAAGGAGTTAGTTAGCAATGATATTTGCTTCCTTGCAAAAACTGAGTGGACCACTGTAGACTGATAATTGCAGAGGTTACTAGAAGTGCTGGACTGTGTGATTTGGGGTTGTCCCAGGGGAAAATTTCTGGAGTCTGATTTCTGGGGGTCATATGATCAGAAGTTTCTGAGAGCCAAACCCCTATATGAACTCTTAAATTAACTCACCCTTTAAAGTGAGGAGCAGCTGGAGATGAGTGACTTGTATGCAAGCCCTAAAGAAAAGAAAGGGCATGTATTTTCTTTGCAGTCTTGGTCATCTCACAAACCCAGGATTAAGACTTCCAGTTTTGTAGCCATCATGCACACTCTGCCACCTTCAAAAAAATTGCCTTCACAGTAGTTATTTCTTCTGTCACATGCTCTTATATTTTGTTCTGTTACAAATAAAAGGAGAGAGTCAATGAGTTGTCAAAGAGTATAATGCAAATAAAGTTAGATTTTCACTTGTTTGTAAATTTTCATAGCTTGTGTTTCCTAGTGGTATTTTTTATTATTGACCTCACTGGAGACACAATTTTAATTCTTGATGTTACTGTGAAAAAGTGTAGAGTCAATGTGAAGGGAAAAGAAAGAGTGGCAACTACAGAAAGAGCCATAAGAAACAACTCTGTGGAGAGTAGCTTCCGCCACTCCCTTCCTTTCAAACTGCAGTTTTACAAATCTCTCTCTCCCTCATCCATCAACTCCTAAAATTCCTTTATTGCCACTGCCTCATACAGTCTAGTTTAATATTTTTGTCCCAATCATTGATATTTTGAAGGACTCTGTTCTTGCCACAGTTTCCAATCTGGCCTCAAACCATCTGCCCCCATTATGGCATTTTTCCACAAAAAAAAATCCTGAATTTCCTCATTCATCTCATGCCCCTCTTCCTTCTGCCTTACTTCTGCTTCTCTAAGGAACATTTTCCATGTCCTGCCTTTCTAAATTCTAGTCCTGCCTAAGAGAAACCTTTTGCTAAATGGATGGTAAAAAATAATTGAATCTAATAAACTTGAGTCTAATGATTTTTTAAAAAAAACCTTATAAATTCCTCTTGCCATGCGAGTGATCTCACTACACCAAATTGAATCCGTAGACTCTCCAGGGTAGGCACTATATGAGACAAGGATGGGTGCTTGGCAAGCAGTTAGAAATCCAATGTCAGAACTTGTTCTTGGTTTCTAAAAGTGCTGGAATAGTTGAAAGATTGGAAGTAACTGCTGACAGCATTGCTTATTTCTGTACATAAGTGATTTAAATGGTACTTTATTTCTGCAGGGTTGCACAGACTCAGATTGCTGTCCATCCTTATAAGCAAAGTACTGGCGGGGCTTGACATTTCCCTTCATCTGCTTCAATCTATGATGTTCAGTCATCCACCACTGGGGCTGTCTTTGAAACCTGTTTCTTTTACAAATTTCCCCAGATACGCACTTCATTGGGAAGCACAGACTTTCTTCCTGCTCTGGGTCACAATGAGAGAGCATCAAAGCCCTCAGAGCTCTGACTTACCAATTTTATTTGGAAATTATTCCACCTTTCAAGCTCAGTACCTCTCAGGACTTGAAATGTGGTCCTTGAACACAAGGAGAGAAATGCTGTGTTGGCAACACATGTCCCAGAATCAGTACTTGAAGGTGTTAGCTTTCTTTTCATCACCTTAGCTTTTCATACCTTGACTCATACTCTCGTTTATGCTGCAGGGAATCACTGCAAAGAACACTTAGCAAAACCCCGGGCAGTACATTTTCCTTGTGATTAGTTTGAATATCAAATAGCTGTCACAACGATATGTTGATGTTAGTAATAATAACACCTGACATTTACACAGCAACTTACGCCTTCAAACATTTACTTGGAATTAAATAATGGACAGGAATGGGCACCTCTTATGAGCTCAGCCTATATCCTGGAACCTTCCATACTAAGACTGACAGATGCAATAGAGCAGAGCTCACCTGGGCTCCTTTCTACAGGATTGCCATGGTTGGCAAGAATTTTTTTTCTGCAGGAATCCTTAACTCTATCCTTATCTTTAGGATAAATGCCTCAATTATCTGGGAAATGTTCAAAATGTGGAAACTTTTTTTTTTTTTTTTTTTTTTTTTTTTTTTGACAGACCTAGATGGCTTTACTATAAAGAAAACCTGCTCTAGAAGGAAAAGCCAACAGGGGTTCCAGAAACATGTTGTCTCAGTCTCTGATCAAACATGGCTCGCTGTGAAGAATAATATAACTATTTTGTAGTGCTACATTTTCCTAAGCATCAGTTCTTGACTATTGCTAGAGACAAGAAACAAGAAAAATGGACCCAGTATTTATTTTGACCCAGTACACCAGTCTTTATGCTCTTATGAACTATTTGGTATGATCTTAGGTCCTAAGTGTTTAACAAATCTGTCTTACCCACAGGTCTTTGGGGATGCTCTACATGAGCATGAAGTTCTTGTATAACTCTTTGGAGCTAATACTGAACTATCTGTATTAACTTAACACATCCTCCCCCAAAACTCCAGATATCTGCTTATCCTGGGGTCATAAAATCATTTGCAGAGTCAGGTAACAAAGTTGTTCATCTGAGTTATGGGAGGACTGGAAGTGTAGCACTTATCTAACTAATCTTGACTCTTTCTGTCTTTCTCCTCCGACTTTTCCCAGAAGAAGCTAATTTGGCACAACCCAATGCTTTTAAATTGCCTACAGAAATTGAATTCAAGTCAGCTAATGTTAGCTATGCAAAGTTAAGTCTCTAGTCTCCAGCATTCATTCACACTACCTGCAGTGAGTAAGGACAGAGGGGCCCCTCCACTGGACAGTTAATGCCATCTGAACCAGTCTGTGTTTTTCTGATGACTAATAAGGGAGCCCTGACATAAACTCAGGATAGATGCCTTATTTTTCAATGACTAATTTTAGGCAGAATAAATTTCATCCACTCTATTTATTGTCGTTGGAGTTAGTTTGCTTCATGGTAAATTAAGAGTTTACTTTGCACCTTTAAGTGTGTGTGTATTTCCCTAAAAGTGCTGCAAAATTCATTAACCATATTAGCATCAGGCACAAAATGCCAGTCCTGAGTGAGGAAAGTCTCTCACTTTCAGGTGAGAGGTTCAAGCCTACCATGAGACACTCTGCAAGGCTTTAGGCTGTTTCTTGGGAAATAGAGTATGATCAATTAGCTTGATGAATGATCAAGCAAAGAATGAACGTGTCCTGGGGTACTGATTCTATCCCGTTTTTTTTTTCCTGTGAAAAACCTATCACTTTCCATGAGAACAGGAGGCAGAGTATATCATTCCTATCTCTATCTTCAGTTCATTGGATAGAGAAGTCTTTCAAATCTTGGTGCCACTGATTTTTTCCACCAAAATACAATCATCCCAGTCGGGAAATACTCACTCAGCAAATACGATACTAACTTATACTCATGAACACTTTGTGCTCTTTGTGTTTGGCCAGCGAATGCTGCCTCTAGTTTGAATCTTGTATAATATCAGACATGCAGTGAACAATTTCCAAATAGTACACTATTTGGTATAGCGATGCACAAATAGAAACAACAGCTCTTCAAATGCTATATCTCTCTGTTTATTTCCCAAACATGAAATAAGTGATGAGGGGTAAAGACCTGTCAGCTGAAACAGAGAAATTCAATTTGTAACCAAAGCAAAAACAACCAAAAAAAAAGTCTTTAGGTGATTGCTTAGAAATATCACTGAGACACTACAATTCACTGTACCCTCTGCTGCAAATGGTGAAGGAAATTAGCTAGCTGTGGTTTCATTGGTTAGTTCATTACCTAACGCCTGGTGAGTGAAAATAGAAGTTGTTACCGTTGCCAAGCAACTGCCTTGGTTTGAGAATGGCCGGAACACGTATGAGTCTGCTGTTAGAGGAGCATCTTACAGCTAAGGTCAGCCTGATTTACCATGGTGCACTATGATGCATAATTAGCAGCCAACTAGTTTTGCACTGGAGGTAGAAGCATGTCCTCTCCTGTCATGCGACATCTTCAAGAATCAATGAACATAAAGTGGACAGAGATGCAATAACAATCCACTGATCGGCACAATGAATTTAAAAAGAAAACTTCATTGCATTCAAGTATATTCTCATCTTCAAAATGTCATAAACCCAGGACTGACTCCTCTGGTTTTGTTAGTGCCAGTGACTGGTTTGCTACTGCTAGCTAAAGATTAACATGCCTAGTACCATCCTTGGTCTCTGAGGCCAACTGGAACATGATGTCTCTTGTCCTTGTCCTTGTCCTTGATACCTCTCCTATCTTCCAAAACTGGGTATTTGTCAGTAGGCAGACAGGAAATGGTGGTAGTCCTAACTGACTCCTAGAATCATAGAATCATTATAGTTGGAAAAGACCTTTAAGATCATCAAGTCTAACTGTAAATCCTTCAACACTATACCTGCTAAGACATTTCTCTGAGTGCCTGATCTACTACATGTTTCTTGAACACTGTCCAGGAACCCTTTGGAGAAGGTTTGCTGGCACCAGCTGGAATTACAGCTGGGCTGTCTTGACAAGTCAGCAGTGCACACAAGTGATTTCCAGCACTCACCAATGTTCTCCCACACTGATTTACTAGTATAGAGGTTGTTTATGATACTTCCTCTCATCCAGCTAGTTAACTTGTATTTCTAATGCAATTCTCCTGTGGTGGAGACCTAAGTCAAGATGTGTCCATTTAAGATGACAGTTAGATCCCACTAATTTCTCCTTGTGCTCAGCAGAGCTGCCATCTTTAGAGCTGCATTGCCTGAAATCTGGTCAAGCACAGTATCTCTGTACCTCAACAAAAAAGTTTGCAAGGCATTGGTGATTCTTGATGTGGGAGCCTATCTGACCACAATGTTCTTGCACTTGTGATCCTTTCTCTAGCAATAATGAATCATATGACCTTGGGAAAGTTATTTAATCTCTCTGCTTAGCCTCCTCATCCTGAATCTCATTGTCTTGCTTTCAGGGTTCATTATTTAACAAAAAGTACTGCTATTTAATCTTTGTATTATGCTGGCATCTGGAGGTCTCAGCTGAGAGGCAATATACAAACACAATATGGAAGACAATTTCTTCTCCAAAGATGTGGTACTGTAAACAGAAAAACAGCATTGCAGGGTGATTTTCCTCAGATCACACAAGGGAATAGTAGCAAAGCAGTACCTCCCACCTAATTTTGTGACGGTTAGAATGCATAGTTGATAGAGCCCTTGTATATATAAAGAACAGTATGTGCCTTATGAGAAAGTATTTATGATAGCCCTGAGAAGATCAACAAGATAAGAGATCAATTGTCCAGAGGAAAGACCTAGATAAAAACATCACATAAAGCAGATGTGTGTGAATAGCTTACTTCTAAATATGTTTCTTCAAAATGCGTACTTCATTAAAAAAAAAATAGATTTTATATGAAACTTAGAATGTATTTTCTGGATATATAGGAGCATACTGGTTTTACGCACTGGTGCTCCTGAAGTAGGATGATACTAAAACATTTTTGAGTGAAAATTTGAATTTATGAAACTAAAATATTTTGAAAATTCACATATGTTTTAACAGAAACCATATACAGGAAAATATATTTGAAAAAAAATCCTAAATGATCAATATATTTTGCCAGAACAATCTGCAAATGAGAATATTCAGAATGCCATTAAAAAAACTGTTTTAAACAGCATTTTTTTTAAGAATAGCTTTAAAAACTCAAAATGATCGTAGAATATTTTATTTGAAAATGAATGAAGCATGGGATGAACATTTTTCAATGTAAAATACTTTTTCAAGTTTTTGTTTTTCTGAAAATAATTTGAGGCAGACCCAAAAATATGCTACATTTTGAACTGGATGGTTATAGTATATTTGTTTCTGAATTATACTTCACATTCCCAGGAAGTTTCTTCGAGTCTCAGGTCTGTCTCACATTCAGACTTAGAGATGATTGTTAATGGCTAATTGAAGACGTTACAGTCTTGATTCCTAAAGACATGTCTAGTTGGAGAGAATTTAAGCACATGCTTAGGGTAAGGTGAATGCTTTTAAAAGCTTTCCTGAACTGGTTCAACTTCAAACAAGGTATTATCTTTGCATGCAAAATTATCTATTATTTTTCATTATATGTCTCTAAATAAAATTCTAATTCACATATCCACAGAAAACTGTTTCTTCTCTTTTTCTTTGTCAAACTATATCATGGCTTGTTCCATGTGCTCATGAATGTGACATTTTTCCAATAAAACCATGGTATTTTGTAGAAAAATACTAGAAAAGAGTCCTGAGATTGACTGAAATCAAAATGGAAACCTTACATATCAGGGGCTTTTGAATTTGCCATTTTGAAAGCATTGGCAGTGCTCTTTGATGGATGCAGCTACTCTGTAAGGTAGCAATTAAGTTGTTAATAAAATTGTAAAATGTAGACTGAGAGCAAACTCTTTTATTCCTCTGGATAACAAGTCCTTCGAAGTTTATAGTCTGGCAGCCACTCATCTGGCATGCAGCATGTTTGGCAGGAGTCTGAATATGCCCATTAGACCTAAAAAAAACCTACCAATGTCATTCTGCTGGCGTGAAATAGGAGGGTCATAAAAGTAAGAATTTGCAACTTTGTTGAATCTTAGGCATGGCTTTATTTTATTAATGTGATATTTGTTGCCCTGCTCAGGGTACAGCAGACGATACTGACTGAGAGAGAAATAACAACACGATCACCCTGTGATCAGACTGCAGCCCAAGACCCCTCTGCCTCCAGCAAAAGCACATTCAACTTCAAGTTGTTCACTTGCAGTGTAGGGAACTGCTCACCCTCAGAGAAAACATTTCTTCAGGCAAATGTTCGGAGATTAGACAGAGGAGCAAAGCCCTAGAGCAGCATCTTTCTCAAAGCTGCAGAGAAGGCTACTGGCAAAAGAAAAAGGCAGGTTTCACCTCAGGGTCCTGCTGATGTCCTGCCCTTGAATCACGCTGTCTCTCCAGGCTGACGGGGTTCAGGCTGGATACTTGGTTCCTTACATAAAGACAAGCACAGAGGAGAGAGACAGAATAATCCTCAAGCATCCTTTATGGGGAATCTCAGTGCAAGAAAATAGCCAGGGACTCAGCTTGAAAATGCGTTGTTTTGATTAATCTACATCCACTATCTTATTTAAGACTGTCTGATTTTATCGTGACGTTTCATTATCGGCAAAGGCAATGTGTTCTGGATGAGCGTGTTCTGGGAAGTAAAGATCTGAAGAAGGGCTATTCTGAAAGAAAATGCCTCCCTGAATGGTGACACAGTTTATTTACTTGGTATTTATTTTATTTTGTCAATGGAGGCCTCTGCATGCATTTACCATGAGGCCATCCAATCTAGGGTGAAATGGGGCATGTGTATGGAGGAAGCTGGTTTTGTAGCATGAGCTTCAGAGGCTCCAGGTTCTGATGCTATTGCGCAGAACAGCCTCTTTGCAAGACTCCAGCAAAGGCTGAAAATGAGCAATTGTTTTGCAGATGTTCACATTATGCCATGGATAACAGATAGAATACAGGCGGTGAATCAAACAGCCCGATGTCGAGACTTCTTGACTCCCAGTGATAACCAAGCGGCACAAGAGCGGAGCCTTCCCCCTTGCAATGCTTGAGCTCTCCAGGCAGCTTTCCTGATTCCTCCATTTGATCCATTCAACACAGTTTAGGAA
Organism: Nothoprocta perdicaria; assembly: GCF_003342845.1. Lineage (NCBI taxonomy): Eukaryota > Metazoa > Chordata > Aves > Tinamiformes > Tinamidae > Nothoprocta > Nothoprocta perdicaria. Next base: position 2,255,139 of record NW_020456176.1, read on the forward strand.
ATAACATTTTAGAACTTGCCTTTTTTTTTATTTTATTTTCTTGCTGTAAAGACACACAGTGAGAACTGGTAGAAAAGAAAGCAGCTGTGAGCCTGCATTATTTAGCTGCATGAAGTGCTTTCAGATGCAGCTTGTATCACTGGTTTGGGTATATGCAGGAATTATATGAAAAATATTCTACTCATAGTATCAGCATTTCAGCTGTTAGAGTATAGACTTTAGGGAACTGAAAATGAGCCATCAAAGCTATTTCTGATAAGGATGATTTTGTATTTTCTGATTTTTATGGGAGTTAAAGAGTGTCAGAAAGTCAAATGTCCCCTATTCTAAATACTTGTGTCTCATATATTGTCTGGAGGTCTTGGGAAATTATAGACTGGTCTTCCATTTCCATTATCTGCATTATCTGTAATAATTCTCTATTGCCAAGACCTGCTGTGATGAACCACTTCTTTGGAAAAGAATCTATGATGCATCACAGAGGCAGATGGAGCAGTACGGCAAAATGTGATGCAAAGTCATAAACATGACAGCCTTATCAGTCAAAATAGCAGCCTTTCCTTATGAATGTGTCTGGGTTATCTGACCAAATATTTGAGGGTGTTAAGCGATTTTAAAGAGCACCTTTGAGTATGAGTTAAGTATCAGTTTATTTAATCTTTGGGTAGAAAAACATGTTAATGGGTGAGCGCTCCTACAGTTCCCTTCCATATTAACAGTGCAAAGAAAATCAAATCATCAAGCTCCCATTGACATAGCTGACCCAATGCTAGCACAGATGGGAATTGTTTCATGAAGTTCCCCAGTGTGAATAGGCTGTAGATATGCTAACATGAATATCTCAGAATTTAGCACTCACAGATTTTGTTCATACACAATTCAAACCTAAAAAAATTCTTTATGATAGTCCAGAACTTAGGTACGCATTCTTCTGTCTGGGCTAATATCCAATTTAAAACCATTCTAGGGAAGGCAAACTTAAATATAATGAGTAAAGTGCATTGCCTTATGGGTAGCATAATTTTAAAAGCCACACAAATGAAAAAATGCATAGCTGTACCAAGAAATAAAATGCTTCCGTAAGTATCTTCAGTGTTCACAAATTAACTCAATTATTCATACTTTGATTTATTGAAGATTTTATTCCAAACACTTTCAAGGTTATAACTAGCAGTTTCTATTTATTAAGTTTTGCTCAGCCACCAAAATTTTGATGATCCATGCAATCTATATTAAAGCTACTTCACATTTGGCTTTGCTAAAGTTTGAGCAACAATGCTAAATGCTTGTTCTTTTTAAATAATTAATTTATATGTCTGTCTTTATAATTATCATATCATGATGTGTGTTTCTGAATATCCTGGAGCATGAGCTTCTAATAGGATTTTGATAATATAAAACATAGCTTTAAAATATTTTTCACTAATGCTCTGCAGAGATCATTCAACATAGAAAATTTTCAGAAGAACAAATGGAAGACTGGTTATTTATTGTACAAAAACACTGTGATGTGGAAAAGAAAAGTGACTTGTCTTAAATTTAAGATTAACTTTATCCCCTTAGCTTGAGCCTTTAATCTGTAGAAAAGCCTGGGGATTTATGAGTGTTAACAGACCTGAATTTTTTATTTCTCCTTCTTTCCCTTTACTTGTTCATTTTCTATCTGTGTGTCCCCTAAGAACCTGAGAGCAATGACTGAAAGGCAAGATATGTTGATTTATTTGATATGTCTTTATTCTGTCACACAGGCAGCAGTACAGTTAAAACCAAGGTGATTGCTAATGACTTAACTGAAAGTAAAGTTCTGAAATTTGGAAGCACTGAATTTGCAACTGATAGCAATAACTACTCACACATTAATATTGTATATGAATGCTGTTAATCTTTTAGAGCTGTGCCAACGTATGACCCTAAAAGGTGATCCATTTCTTTTGGTGTTCAAAGAGGAAAATATTTTTCCTCTTATTAATATCACTAAAGATCATTTTTCTAAATGTTATGTTCTGTTTAAAGGATATGTTAAAATATGTACTTAAAATTTCTCTGAATTACTGAATATTCTTTACTGAAAAACAACCAAATCAAACTAAACTAAACTAAAACAAAACAAAACAAAACAAAACAAAACAAAATCCACTACTTTTGAGCTCACATATTTTGGAAGGTGAATTTTGGTTTGAACTTTCTAGTGTAGAAAGGAACTGGAGCAAGGTCTTCATGAGATATCTGCTCTAAATTCTAGGCTGTTGTAAAAACAGAGGTTAGTATATAAAAAATTCTACACTAATAGCTGCATTGAAAAGATGTTTGAGATTATTTCAAAGTGATTTTTCCCAAGAGAGGACTTCAAGATCTGCATTCTACTTTAACTGAAGGGTTAAAACTTCAAAAAAAAAAAAAAAAGTGAGAATTTTGGTAGTTCTGTGCTTGGTATTNAAAAAAAAAAAAAGAGAAAAGCCAAAAAAAAAAAAACCCCAAACCAAAAAAATAAACCCCCCTCCCAGTCTAGTAACTTTTTATTTGATCGTTCAAAAACTCCACAGATGTGATCATGGAGAGAGGTTATGTCCTTTCACTTGGATTCCAACTGAATGTTATGTCTAAAATTTATATTTTGTGACATCTAATCTGTGGGCACCTATAGGAATCTGGTCCCAAAGAGAGCAGATAGTTGCTTGACCTTGCAAATTCACTGGAAGAAAAACTACAAATTATTCCACTAAATTCAGTGGAAGGTGGTACGATAACATTGTTGATAGAGTTGGATCAAGGCCTTCAAAATAAGTGCAATTAGCACCTGATTGACTTAGGAAAACCAATTTAATAACTAATGAATATTTGAAAGAGACTTGATGCATGAATGTAAACACACTGAAAATAGATTCACTTGAAAACAAATGGGAATAAATAAATTAGGGGGGAAAAGAATTTAAAGAAAAAAACAGAGGAAAGACAGTAATGGAATGCATGTTAAATTTATAAAAAGATATCATTTTCCTGAAATATATTTTCTGATAAATTTAAAAAAAAAAAAAAAAAGACTTAAAAGCTTTCGCCTTATCTCCCGCAGTATTTGCTTTTTGCTTATTTCGATTGTGCTGAACAACTACAAGCTTCCTATACTCAGATATCCTGAAGCACCTGCAAGCTTCAGTGTATGCTCTTCTATGATGGCCCCGTAGGTGTATGGACAAATGTCTGTATGGACAAATGTCTGTTCTTGTTTTCAGATAAAACCAAGTACATTCTGGATAGCACTACGGCATATAGATGAATATTTGGCAAATAAGAGTTTATACTGTCATTCTCCCATTTCATCAATTCGTCTCCTCTCCATAAAAAGAAAAAAATAAACAGTCTTAATTTCTGATTTTGATATTACACCCTGTAGAAGATCAGAAAAATTATCTGTGGTTTGGATGGAGTTAATATTCCTAAAACCACAGAAAGGAAATATCTGAAGGTCTGTATACAAATACAGTCTGTGAGATGAACATAAAGTGATGGCTTATTTGTTTTCAGATATACTTCTTCTGAAATGAATGCAGCTAAATCTCACCACAAAGGGGAAAAGGAGGAGAGGGAAGGAAATGAAAAAAGGAAAATAGAAGGAAAAGAAAGAGGAAGAAAGAGGGAAAGGGAAAAGGAAAAAAAAAAAAAAAGGAAAAGAAAAAGGCAAGGGGGAAGGGAAAGAAAAAAGGAGGAAGGAGTAAGAAAGAACGCCTGTGCCAAATCAAACCAGAATAAAAGCAAGAAGGAGTTTTCTGTTATAGCCTCGGAGATGTTACTCTTGTAATTTCATTTGGCAGTGGGAAAGATAATTGCATTTTCAACTTTGAACCCTTGCCATTCATCTCTGTACTGTGACCTCAATAGCCTGTGTGATTGCCAGCCTGTTGAGGTACAAAGAGCAAAATAGTGGGAAATGACACAGCAGAAATCAAATTGCATGAGTCATTTTTTTTTAATTTCCTTTATGTTCCATATATAATCTTGATGGCAGCACAGCTAAAGTTAATGAACAGTAGTAAAAGCATCTGCTGAAGCTGTGTAAGTAGATTCACCTCCCTGTTCACAACTGCAGCTCTGCAGAATTTACCCAAGGTCTCTTTGAACAAGTTCTTAAATGAAGTGAAAAGTACCAAGATTATACAGCTCTTGAAGGAACCATATAGGGGCATATTACCATATATAAGTGCTGACATTTCCTCATTGTTAACTACAATGGCACAGATAAAATATTTGGAATTTCAGGGGCTTTTCTCCCCTCAGGTGACTATAAAATATTTACAAGGTTAACCAAGTGAGCAACTGGAGTACTGTGAAATTCCCTCTGATTCGTCCACTGTGCCTTTTACCCAGATTACTAAGGGCAAGTATCACCTTTCTCCTCTCAGGGGGGCCCAGACTTTCAAAAGTAAGAGAGAAAAGCCCCATCAGATTAGTTTCTAGGCTTTGCAGCAGGAGGCATTACTTGTACATAATTGCTTGATTACATTATTCATGGGCTAAGAGCAAAGTACTTAGGCGAAAGAAAGTGACAAGGGCTGAGGCACTACAGGGAAGGTATTCAAGAGTCGATTCAATGAAATACTTTATAATAACTTATGAAAAATTAATTTCCTGAAAGAGGAAATGGCAAGAATCTACTTAATTTGTGTGTGTTGGTATTGTCATGTGCAATCTATGTAAGGAAGACCATGGGGAAGCAATTGCTTTCTCATGAGGGTCACATGAGCAAGGGTAAGTTTTTGTTTCTGTTTTAATTTCAGCTCTTGCTCCTGGAAACGAAGCAGCACAGGCACTCTAATAGCCGAAATTCCTGCAAATGCTCCACTTGAGTGATCTTGTTTCTTCCTTGTGCGAATGCTAACAGTGGTAACCAGCAGGGTAGCAGGATGCTGAGCCAGGGGTCAGGAGTTCTCATTTATTCTCAGCTTTGTCCATCAAGTTCCTAAGGCCTAAATCCTTAAGTAAGAAACCTAAATCCAATGAGCATTGCCTAGCTCTCACTCATTTGGGGAGCTGGATGTCTAAAAACATTGGCTTTGGGAAAGCTGCTTATCCACCTTTGCCTTGATTTTCTAAGTCTATCAAATAAAGATAATTAAATGTCTTCTCCTAGACAAACATACCTGGAACTAGGATTTTCAATGGGATGTAGGCTATTAAAGGCAGATTCAGTAAAGATTTGGATGCATAAAGTAACGGAGTTCTAACACAAGTATCTGTGTTAAAGAGCTGTGACCTTGAATCCTCCCTTCAGTTGCTGCTTACTCCTGAAGGCAATCGATACCCTAGACACCCACTTAAAAGTCTGCCAGGCACACAGAGCTCTTCTTCAGATTATGCCCAGAAGCACCTCAGGTCTGACAGTTCTGTAAAATGGCACTCCCATCATAACTAAATCCATCATGGTCCAAAAACCAGATTTATGTATTGGAATGGAACATCTCTTGTATGAAGAGAGGCTGAGTGAGCTGGGCCTGTTTTCTCTGGAGAAGAGAAAGCTGAGAGGGGATATAATTAATATGTATAAGTTCAGGAAGGGAGAATGCAGGGAGGAAGGGGACAGGCTGTTCTCACTGGTGGCCAGCGATAGGACGAGGGGTAATGGCCACAAGCTGGAGCATAAGAAGTTCCGTCTCCAGGTGAGGAGCAACTTCTTTACTGTTAGGGTGACAGAGCAGTGGAACAGGCTGCCCAGGGAGGTTGTGGAGTCTCCTTCTCTGGAGGTCTTCAAAACCCACCTGGATGCCACCCTGTGCCACATGCTGTAGGTGTGCCTGCTTGAGCAGGAAGGTTGGACTAGATGATCTCTAGAGGTCCCTTCCAACCTTAAATATTCTGTGATTCTGTGATTCTCTGGGGCTCTGGCTATAGGCATATATTATTGTATTCAACATAAAATATACCCTGTATTTTGACTAGGTTCTTAATATTTTATGTGCACTTGAACAAAAAATGCAAAACACATCTTGACCTTAGAGAATTTTTAAATTTGATACTTACAGAGGTGATTGTCGCTGTCGTGGCAGACTAATAATGACACCTGGTCGAAACAATTACAGAGAGAAGAGAGAGAGAGCTTTATTAAGCCATAAGTGTTCTTTTATATATTTTATGTAAAATCATGTCTTTGACTTATTGGCTGCAACAGACAGCAAAATACAATAACAAGGCTGAGATTGGACAAACTTCATCTTGGTCAGTTTTGCAAGTTTTCTCACCCTGCTCTGTAGCTGAAACTTCCTTAGACTTGTTTGCAGCTTTCTGCTATCTAAGTAACTTCTATTTCTCACGAGTGCACTCTGAAGACTTCAAGGTTAGCACTCTGCTAAGAGAGCCAGGGATCTCACAGACCCACTGTAATCCCTGACAGGTGATGAATACGGAGACCGGATCTGGGCTACTTACCCTCAGAGTACTATTACCAGCAAGTTCAGGTGCTACACTATCAGCAAGAATAATATGGGATAAGTTGAGTAATGGAACAATGGTCTCAGTCCCTCTACCCTTGATTAGAAAGCAATATGGCTTTTTATCCAGCTTACCATACTGCTTAGTGTTGGTATTCGCAATTTGGAAGCATGATCAGTACAAAGCTAGCTCTAGTTAGGCTCCTGGCTCAAAGAGGCTCCTCCAACCTTACCAGATAACAAAAAGGAATAAGTTTGATCTAAAGAAGGGCTAGGTGTAGTCGTGCTCTGTGCCATGTGAGGAGGGAGGAGGCTGCATTTTGTTGCTTTGGTAATTCTGGCAGGGTCTTTCAGGGACAGGCTAGCACCATCTTCTCTTCCCATCAGTACTGAACTGCCCCCTGAAGCAGCAGAATGAGAGAGATTGTCATTGCCCATGTTCTGAAAGGAAAAAAAAAAAGTAAGCTATTTTCATTCAACTTCTTTTAGAAAAGACCCTTTGCTTTATTGAATTCTGCATAGATTAAAACATCTAAATTCTTGACAAGGGCTGTGTTTTAGAGATGACTTTATTCCCAGATTTTTCCTATGGAGTAGTACAGTTTCTCTATTCAGTGCGTTGGCTTAAGCATTTCCCCTGCAGAAAGCACTGATTCTTTCCAAGACCACTGTGATGTACCTTTTCTTCCCATAGTCTGCATAAGGAGTTGAAAAACATACTCAGTGATCTAGAGTTCAGCATCAATACGGGCAAAGCCTCAGAAAGGCCAAAACAAAACTCTATTCTATGACAAAGCATATAGGTGTCAACTTGGAGTCTGTCTTTGATTCTTATATGCTTTAGTTTCCTTTAAAGATTAAGACTTTTTTCCCTATAAATACCAAAAAAAAAAAAAAAAAAAAAAAAGTAACTAAGAACAGTGCCTTGAATATAATACAAATTATAGGTACTTCAAAGTCTTAAGACTCTCAAGTCATGAAAATAAGCAGCAAATTTATCTGTGTCATGGTCAGGGCTGCACTTGATCTGTGGAGTAAATACTGCTTTTGTAGGCACCAGAACACTAACATCAAGCATAGTTGTGCAATGCAGTGCTGTGGATGGCAGAACTTGCTTAAAAGGAAGATTCTGATGCACAGCTATGCTGAGCTGTCTCTTGTGATGCTGGTGTCACAGCAGCACGCTATGGAGATGTGGACACGCAGACCATCCTACCTGCTAATTTTCAGGCTCCTGGGAATGCAGCCAACCTCCAGCATAGGTCAGAACAGTCTTGCAGTTGATCAAAAATGCAACGTGGCCTGTGTTTGTTGTAGGTAGAAGGTCACTACAGGAGAGGAGGCGACTCACACGTGAGGAGTTATAGCTCCGTCCCTGCAGAGGTCGGAGATCCCCAACTCTCCCGTCTACCTGCTACAAACAAAATGTTTCATGCTGCGGCCTGGAAATCATAATGCTAATGACGTTTTTCTTCTAAAGGTTAGAAATGGCTGCATTTGGTCTGCAATTTAGTCCAAAATTTAAACAGATTCTTAATGTAAAGGAACCAGTGACACTTTACTAAACTGGAACTAGCTAGTGTTTACTGAACCATAGGAATAATAAATATTGGATCATTACTTCCATTTTATAACCCTTTTCATCCAGGATTTTCTGTATGCTGCATAGGCATTCATTAACTGAAGCCATATGATAGCACTGAGTTATAGCTATTTTACAGATAGACAATTGTCACCAAGAGGCTAAACAACTGGGTTATTTTCACAAAGGGAATCATTGAAGAACTAGTGATGAAAAGATGCCAGAAATTATTGTATCGTGCATTTCTAAGCCCTTGTGCATTATTGAAAAATCAGTAGTAAATGCTTGCCTTCCCAAATCCGTTGCCCTTCCCTGAAAGTAATGTGGCAATACCCAGTCATTAATAGCTGTATGGTCTCTTGCAATAGAAGAATATGACTGTAAAAGACATCAAGAGGACATTTAGCCCATTTTCTAGGATTAGTCATTCCTGAGAGATATTTGTTAGGACGTGCTGTTTTGCAAAAGTGTGATGTCCTTAAAGACCTCTAATTTTAGAGATTCTTTGGCCTCCCTCTGTAAAATCTTTGCATTGATTTTCTATGCCTATCTTTGCAGTATTTTCCATAAAGGCTGACCTGCACTTTTTTTTTTTTTTTCCTTCGATGTAGTTTATTCCTGCTGCCTCTTGTTCTATGTAGTGGCCAAGACCACCAGATGTTTTTCTTCTCTTCAAAACAATCCTTTACATATTTGAAAACTCTTATCTTATTCCTTAATTTCTGACTGTTCTCATTTCTCTGGAATGCTCTTGAGCTTGTCTGCAATGTTCTTGAACATTACCACCTGAAACCTGGGCATATCTGAGGCCACTCCTCCAACTTGCCAAGATGATTTTTGAATTCTAATCCAACCTTCCAATTTCCTCACAGTCTTTTCTAGCTTCATGTCATCTTCAAATTTAATAAGCGTATGTTTTATTCCATAACTCAGGATTGCATAGACTTCAATGAGCCCTGAGAAGAGTGAAAAAAATCAGCAAATAATTTAACAAAAGCCTGTACTCCTACGTATTCCTAAACTACAGAAAAGTGTTTGATTTTTCCTAAATATTTCTAAGAGTTCCTAGCTTTTGCTACTCTTATTAAAAATTCAAGTGTTTTATCACTGCCATATTTCTCATAATAAGTTTTCTAGTATTAACCATTTCTATTAGTGTTTTTGTAAAAACGCGTTGCAAGATAGAGATGTCAAATGGAGAATGGTACGACTCATATTGTATTAGCCTTTTTATGTTATATTAGACTATGTAAATCACTAATACAATGCAAATGCCGCTAATATGACAGAGATTATCCAAAACTGCTGACACCAGCAGTCTCCAAGGGAAAATTTCTCTGTGATCAGCTTTAATCAAGCCTTTCTCAGAAGCTTTTATGTAGCCTTCCACTCATGCAGGTCAGGGCATCTGCCAAAAGAGTGTTTTCCTTACTGTTTATGTAGCGACTAGCAAGTGACCATTTAGCTTGGAGGCAAGAACGTAAATCCTAATGTGTTTGATTTGCCGTGCCACAGTGGCACCTTTTCCATCAGAAAAACAAAGCTCTCTTATAGTTCAGCTTACTCAGCAGGGGTTGTAAAGCTGGATAATCCCATGAGTTTCAGCTGCTAAACCTGTTGCAGATATTTAATATAAAATGACAGTGTCACCATTCTTTATTTCTTTGGCAGTTAAAAAAAATCTCAGACCACTTACTCATCATGAAACAAAACTTATAGTAACATTTAATGGTATCTTTGACCCAGACCTTCACAATTTATGTTCATGAGCAATCTGAAGTTACCTGGGAAGCGAGGATTTTAATTGAGGTTATATAATAATGTTTGCCTTGGCTCTGATAAAAGGTATCATGAAAACCATTCAGGTCTTTAAAAAGGTGTTTAATATGAGAAGCAGCAGATGACAGGAAAATACTTTTTTTGATTAAAAAGAATCACAGAATGGTTAGAATAGATCTAGTTTTCTTCAAAATTTCACTTACCATGAATGATTGTCTAAAAGTGATCGCTAATTCTTTTTTCACATCTTGGGTTACCCATCAGAAACTGAAATGAATGATTTTCCTTTTTTTTTCAAATGTTGAATTCTACAGGTCTTGTACCACCTTTGCCAGAGCAAGCCAGCAGAGTATTCTGTGATACCCCAAAAGTGCTACACAAGATGCACTCTCTCTTCTGCCCTCTTCACATGTCAGCTTGGTTGGTTGGTTGGTTTTGTTTTTTTTTTGTCATTAATATCTTCAGTGATTTCTATAAGGAGTTCTAAAGTCAGTCCAGAAAATGCCTTTTAGACTACAATATTCTGACGTCCTAACATGCTGCAGATTGAGAAACTACACGGTGCTGAATTTTTAAGAGAAAATTCTAAAGTCTTCACAAATTAAAAACCTTCATTTCAGATGTTGTCCATCTTTAATGAAGGCCTTTTACCACAGCGCATTATATTTTATTTTCTGCAACATTTTTTGGCTTAATTAGTATTTTGATGTTAGGACCATTTTTAGTACAATGGCAGATCTCTTTAAACTGCTCGAAGTAACAGCAACTAAGATATGTGGCTGACTTAATTCTAAGGAAACCTGAATATGTTGCTGAGAGAGGCACTGACATTTACCAGTATGCATTCCTCTTTCAGACTGTTAATATAACCTCAAGCAAGATAGCAAACAGCCAACTGAAAGAGCCAGTGCAAATAAATACAGCAGTCAGAGAGGAGGAGGCAACCATAAATACCCTTTTTAATATTTATGAAAAGGAACTCTGGGCCCAAAAGAATTTAATTATTATATTTCACTATTTCCTCCTAGTAGCATTCTCCATGTTGGGTGGAATTTTTCATGTCCCTTTTATTCCCTTTCCCTGTCATCTAAATCTCTCTCTGTAATGGCCCATCTTCCAAGGCCCATGCAGACCAGACACCCTGTGTAAATTAAGCAATAAGTTTGGAGAAAGTCTTTCTTATTGTAACCACCACAAGAACATTGAAAACAGAATTGGAAGCAAATGGATTCAGGCTGGCTACTATGTGGTTTATATCCTTGATTCTTTTCTCAAATCCCTCAAGGGTTGGTCAGCAGAAGAGTGAGTCTCTATCTTTTAGAGATTTGTTGTTGTTATTGTATGTGTCATAAGTCATCAAAAGCAAAATGAATTTGTCAGCCTAAAACAGAAATGAAAAATCTATCTTGCATTCATGCAGTGAAGAATCATTTGGGAAAGAACTGAGAGAAATAAAGTTTGATTGTGATTCTTAGAAGCTTGGAAGTATAGAGACTTTGAAACCGGCTACAAGGAAATAAAATAAGCCTTTTCAAATGTACTCCCTGCCTTCTATTTTGCCAAGATATACCAGCTTAACCATTTTTTCCATCTTTTGAATAATAGTCTAATATTACTGGACCAAACTGAGAATGAGTGATCTCTTCCTTCTTTGAACCTTCACAATATAAATTCAAGCAGTACAAACTCACTCCTTGCCTTCACCCATGAAGAAAAACCCACACTTCCCTCATTCCCACAAGAGTCAACAGCTGGTACATAGCAAATTGTTTTCACCTATATTGGGAATAAAACCAAGTGTATTTAATATATCTGTTCAGAAATGCCATGTTAGTGGGCCAATAACCTGCAATAACAATACTATTATTGACTTCTCTGCATTTTCTCTTGTAGGGGTAACAAAAAAAAAAGCGGGGGGGATACTCTTACCACCAAACAAAGGAGAAAATAGGACCATTTGTGACATATTACACTACTTTCAATCAAAGTAACTTCTTTTCCACTATCATTAGTTGCGGAGATGCATCTGGAATCAACTCAGACTTGATAAGGAGGGTCACTCTTTTTTTTTCTTTAGGTCCTCTTCCATTTCTGTCCATCTATCACAACTACTATTAGGATTCTCAGAAAGTGCAGAGGTTTTTCTGCCCCTAAAAACAACCCACCAAATTGACTATTTGACTGTGAAATTGCAAGGTGGTGCTGGTTGTGCATTGTAGACGACTTGCTTCACTGATCAAAACTTAATCTGCTTTGTCCTACAGGCTGGACTTTGGCATGGGATCATTCTCTGGTCTCTCAGAGGACATTGTGGTCCCCATAACCAGGGATGTTTGGACTTTACATTGAATGCCAGCTGCTCCTGCACAGAGGATACTGTGTTCAGTTAAACAGTCAGGCTTCTGGAGGAGAAGGAAAGGTATGAGGAAAGTCTGTGAAAATACAGTAGTGCCCCTTAAATCAATATCTTTGCTTCCAGGCTTTCTGTTTTTTCTGTGAAATATTGGCACTTTGTTTGGGCAACAGACACTTCCCATGGAAAAAAAAAAAAGAAAAGGAAAAAAAGTTTGCTCAGCTGAAAGCTTAATCTGCTTTTGAAAAGGGGATAATTCAATTGAAATTTCATCCAAAAATGTGTTGATGAAATATGATGGACAATCTCCAAATCTTATGACTCTTGGCATCATTTTCAGTTCAGGATAGTAGGAAATAATTTGGAAAAGCATTGAGAAAAAAAACTTTAATTCAAAGTGCTGAGCAAGTGCAAGGAGTTGAGAATAAGAGCAAATACTGTGTTTTTCCAAAATCCAAGCTATTACCTGTTGTGTGGATGCAATGCATGCCTTCAAAGACAGAATTCTTTGAAATATAGAAAATTTGAATATTAATGATCTCACTGCTAACTCTGACTAATCATAAATCTGGAGGTTGAGGGACACCTTTCCGTATGCTTTGTGATCTGGAAATTTGACTACATAAAAAGCTATTGATAATAAATAAGATAGTGAGATAATAAATAAGAAGAATATCACATACACCTCAGCTGAAGGGATTACCCTGGGGATGGTGCTAGTGAGTGATTGTGGAAAGGGGTGGTTGGGAGAGGGGGTCCTATCCAGCCATGAAGATTACCCTTTTGTACAAGTTTGGTGCTTGTTATGAGTTAAAGGGCAGGAGACACTGGACAGATGTTGTTGAGACCAGGTGTAGGAGAACAGAGCAGACTGAGATGGAGAACAGAGCTGAAGCAACAACTTTGAGGAGCTATGAGGCCTCAAGCTGAAGCAGCCAAGAACTGCTTAATTTGACACATGTCTGGTAACCACAGGATGGTGGGATCCTTTTTTTCCTGATAAACTGTAAAGCCACGTGAAAGCCTGTACCTTTGATAAATGTGCACTTTTGCCCATTTCTCCTATCTTCTGCCCTTGGTCTGCTGATCTGTTCTCCTGGGCATGTTCCTTACTTTCCAACAGGCTGTTCAACTGCAAACACATCCAACTAGGTATCTGTATCCAGCAAGGCCCTACAGAAAAAGAGGAATGCTTTTAATGGAAATCTGTCATCTCTTTCCTGTCCTCCCAAGCGAAACAGGTAGCATCTCAAGTAGATGAGATGGCATAGAGATATGCCTTCATTTACAATCCACTCTTGGCATGTTGACTCTGATAGCTGGTGCTCATACTGCTATCTTTATATTCATGCAGAAGGCTCATCTCTGGGTTTATAAAAGGATGCAGAGAACTCTTTCTAGTCATGTAGTATCCTAAAATATTAGATTTTATAACATTCTTCATTAATTAGGGCTAAATATACAAATCTATAAAATCAAAGTCTCCAAATGATTTCAGCAAGGTTGAATGAGATCTTTTATAGGTAATATCCAAAGGTTAATACTTTGGTTATGATGTCTGTCTGTCGTTGTGATCTGTGCAAATGCTCTCCTACTAACGAAAGAATCGAGAGAACTAAGTGTGAGGAAAGCAAGCACATTTTAAGAACACTATTTATGCCATCTTTTGTTTCTTTGTGAAATAGCTGTCATATACCAACTAATGAATACCTCGGGCAATCCAAGCTCCCACTGATAATATCTTTGCACAGGATTCCACTATTGTGTAGTCTCCTTTTCTCTGCTTAATGTTATTTAATGTGAATTTTCTGCTGAAAAAGCATGTGGGTATTCTAGATAAAAAGGAATTGTTGCAAACTTGCTGAAAAGTAAAACTGAATCTTTGGCTGTTCCTGAATCTAATAGTCATATCAGACATTTCTGCTTTGCATTTTATACATTACTCCTCTCTGTGTTTCCCCAATCATTTTCTGCAGTGTGGCGTATCTGTAAAATACCAATATTTTACAGAGCACTGCCCCCACTATGGTATGCTTAGAGTTTCTTCACTGCTACAATAAATGCCATACAATACTGAAAAAGTATGTATGTCTGCAATTTTAATTTGGATATTTAAAATTATCTGCTGCCAAATATAAATATAAATATAAATATAAATATAAATATAAATATAAATATAAATATAAATATAAATATAAATATAAATATGACAGTCTGTGCTGTAAGCGGTTTACATTGTACGCTGGCAGGGAGGTGCAAACTTTGACTTCATCTAGCAATGATTATTTACTTAAGAGTCAAAAGAAAGTCTGCCTGAAGAGACATCTCTAAGAAATCCAAAGTGACAAAACTGGAATGTGTCTGAGATTTTTCACCTTCTTTGCTTCTGCTCAGTGCATTGTTTCTACTGATGAATGTGTGATTCCCGTAAGCCTAACATATATATGGTATGACAGACATTTTTCCTATAGCCTTGCACTTTGTTTTTTGAGATTTTCTTGAAGTAACAGTAAGTTAAACAGTTCTTTTTTGAGAGAGAGAACTTTTGCATGCATTTTTTTTCTTTGTTTTTTTGCAGACAGGTGAGAAATGTAATATTATTCTAATGTATTTTTTTAGATGCACCTGAATCACAAACAGCTTGGAGATGAGCTGTCATGAGATACAAAGAAATGAAATATTGCATTTCTTTCAATAACCACATACCACCACCACATAAAAGCTTGTTTTCCAAACAGCAGAACAGTAGTTAGTTTTGGCTGGCTTTCAGATGGAACAAACATGCAAAACTCGAGGAAAATCTAGTTCTTTACTTCTGACTGAGGGATGCAAACAGCACATTACGACAAGAAGTCAAACTCTTGAAGAAGTCAAATAAGTTTGAATATGTTCAATCCTATGTCCCTAGGTCCCAAGACCTATGTCCTTGGAGTACTCTGAGGAGCAATCACCTACAACCATTAGTAGTTCAGGTGATATTTGCACTGCTTTGCTTTGACCACGTAGATGTTTGGGGTAGCTAATGCTGCAAGGGAAGAGCTCTTTGGCTCTCCTTGCTCAGGAGGGTATTGTGCACACTATTCTGCTGTCTCTCAACGGTGTAAAGCAAAACAAAAATCATTGCAGATTCTTTCTCACAGGCATTCACCTTATCATCTCTCGAAGCTGATAAGCGCAAACAGTAGTGTACGAATGGAGGTGCCATGTATGCAGTGATTATGCAATATGTATCTACACAGTCCAGTTCATATTAACATCAGTAGGAGAATCTTATCAGCCCAGGCTGCTGCGCAATGAATGCTGCCAGGCTGCTGGAATTATCTGCACAGTCAGATACTCATTTCTAGCTTTTTCATCATGGCTGAAGACAGTTCCACTTGATCTCAGCAAAGTTATTTTAAAATCTGAGATTTTGCCAATGTTTCTTTTTAAAGGATCTCATCTAGTGTGACTCATTACTCCCGGACTTCATTTGTCAGAGCAGCCAAGTAGTCTAGCTTTCACATTCCCAATGGCCATCATCTGTTTGTTAACAACTAAATGGCTGATGCATGGGTATGTATTATTCCTGTTTTTTCTTGCAGAGAGAGAACTTTTGCTAGAAACAAAACATTAAAACAAAAAGCTAGAAGGGCATGATAATCCATAGCTTTAAAGACAAATGGTTACTGATTGAAAATATTTTTGTACGTTAGTTTCCTGACTATTAGTGCTAGAGGCTTGATTCCTTTGATTTCTTTCCTCTTACACTGTATATTACTTGTGTTAAAATATGATCTTATGCTACTGACACTCATTTCTAACAGAAATCAATACACCAATTCCAAATATGTCAGTTGGTTTCCACAATAGGTTCCTGAATCATCAAAGTAGCAAAGAATCTGCCTAAATATAAGTATGTGAATGATTGGATATATTCAGCCATACATTTAAGCAAACAAAGGTAGTTCCATTGGCTACCCAATAGTCCAGATATCAGGTAAATACTTGGGTGAGTATTTACCTGTTAGGGCCTGAATCATTATAAAACTGAATGGAAGAAACTGTTTGACTAGCTGACGGGGAGTCTGAACCATGTAATTATAAGATCATGCACAGCTAGGATGGAAATCGTTAGTTAATATACCAGAATTACCCTTTGATAAAGCACAGAGAGGAATATCCATGTTGCTCCACGCAAGTGGTGTTCTTGAGTCTAGACATCTAACTTCTGCAGTACGATGCTGTAACTACTTGTTTTCTGATCAGCAGTGAATCATTATGATGGTGATAATACACAGTAACTCAGAACAATTTTATATGATACTCAGCTCAGTAAAAGAATTTTCTGCTACTATCTCAAAAGGAAAAAAAAATCACTTTTATTGGAAGATCCCCTGAAAACTGCTGCATGAATAAGACTAACATCAGCTGCCAAAAAGAGCTGAAAACATTAAAATTCTTACAGCAGCCCTTAGGCTGTTAAATCCTTTTAATTAAATCCTTTTTTTTTTTTCATATAAACAATATACCTTGATAATTCTTGCTACTAGTTTTAGGTCTATTAATGTGAATGATGTTGAGCTCATTTTGAATTGGTATGGATGTAATATAGATGAGATTCATTTTGAAAACAAATAGGGACATCTTCTAAGGTCTGAAAGGCCAGCCACTGCTGTGAAGCAACATTACAGGTGCATGTGCAACTACATCTGCAGCACAGCTGTTGGATAGAGTGCGTAATGAACCAGGCAAGCAGAAATTCCATTGTAGTAGGGCAATGAATTACAGTAGTACTATTACCATAAATGTACATTGTCCAGCCAGATACAACCACGCATTCTGTCTTGAAGATGAAATTCATTTTAAGATGAAATATAATTGTGCTAGATGGAAGAAAGGACAAATAAAAGAACAGTAATATTAGCTAATTTGTTAAATGATTTTATTTGTGCTGACAATTAAAAATTGTCGTTGCAGCTTTGGTACCATTATCTGAAAGGTATGTCTCTTAAACTTTACCTATATTAAAGTATTAAGAAATGAAAAAAAGTATTGTATCTGTATTGTATCTGTGTGCACTTAAACTGCTTCATTATTCATTACTCAAGCTAACATATAAGACTAACATTTGGAAGTTAAAGTCCATACTGTTGTTAATGACTAAAGATTTTCATCTTCAGACAGCAGCTGTCAGTCTGGAGCCATTCTGTATGGCTTTGGAGTTATCTGAACGTGTGAATTTCAAATGCCAAAAATATTCCTGCATATTAACATGCTGGTACCTCTATGACAGCCTGAGAGGACACTCTGCAGGCAAACTGAGCATGTGGCATTTCTCTTCTCCCTTACATCTAGGTGTCCTCTTCAAGCATACTGGTAATCTACTAAGGCTCTGAACTTCTCAAATCCTCTGTCCTCCAAGGGTTTATTACCAAATCATTGTCTCAACAGAGCGTGCATCTGCAGAGGCAGTGTAAATCAGATGCACACATGTCCTAATAGCTCTGCAAAGTTCTGCAATGTGGTGTAGCTGTAACCAAGTTACCTGCATGGGAATGCCTTTTACATCAGCTACCAAGAATGAGAAGAGACCCTAAATCTTCTTAATTCCCCCAGTAAATCCGTGTCGCACGGAAATGCCCTCAGCTTTCCCTGTAAGGCAGCTGGTATGGTTTCCAGCATGTCATCTTCAGTGAGAACAGCTGATAAGTGTGTTTCTAACATCCTTCCTCCCAGCCACCCTGACTAGTGGGGCAGTGTGGCCCATGGGTAGCACGGCACAAGGATTCATGGGCTTTGAACGTGCTGCCTGATGGTAGAGCATTTTCTTCTGCTGAGTGACCTTGAACAAATGATTTCTCCAGCTATAATCTGAGGAAAATGATTCAGACTTCAATTTAAAACACTTCAACATCTATGTTTGAAAAGCTCTATAAGAGAGCCAGCTATTATTAAATGTGTTATGATCTGTACCAGGTCTCCCTACTTCTGCATCTATTGTTCTTTATCCTCAGCTCTCCTTTTGTCCTCACTCCTTTGCCTTCCACAAACCCACTCCCATAATCAACCTTCATGAAACTACACTCAGAATAAACCCCTCCAGTAGCTTGAAATAACTGTTCCAGTTTAATGCAAAAGACAGAGAACAGATCAATAAGCAATCTGATGAAAATGTTGCCCAGTTATCCGAAATGATCATATAAACTTACATATAATCCTTGTGCCCTGGTCCTTCCACAGTCCTTCTTCTTTCCCTCCTTGCCATTTTGCTATTGTTCTTACATGACGCACTGTATCTGCTTTAGTGCAAATGCTTTTACAGGCAAGGTCTGTATGTTTTTCCTGACTTTATTGTATCTCCCAAATAAATGTAGGAATGAACATTACATTTGAAATATTTTCAAAAGAACACTCTGATGATTTACTGTACTGCATCTTTGTAAACACTTTGTTTTCTCTCCCTCAGGGAATCAACTGCCTGCTTTGGATCTTCTGTCACTGATTCTTTCTAAGTGTTCCTGATTTCTCTGTCACAAAACTGAGATGGGTGCTTTTAAAAGCACTTGCCTCATGCTCATTTATTTCTTGCAAAGTCATATCACCCCAGGGCTGATTCTCCTGCCTTTTTCAAACAGTTGCTCCCACTACATGGTGCTACTGTAATTTACTTCTGCTCTGCTCTCTGCAGAGAATATTTTTTACTTTGGGAATGATACTTTCTTAAGTAAACTGAAGGCAGTATTTGTAACAGCACAGGAAGAAGCAAGGCTCCCTGGGGCACCACATGCTGTCCCTGACAGCAGCAGCCAGTAAAGACCCCTCTGCAGTTCAGGTCTTCCAGAGCTGGAGGATGCATTCACATTATTATATTTACCAACCCTCAACAGGCATTTATTCCATGAGTTTCTCTAACTGTTCCTTGAAGTCATTTATAATTTTGGCTTCTACGGCATTTTTTGGCAATGGGTTTTACAGGTTAATTATACATTATATGAAGAAGTACTTGTGTTAAACCTACAATCTGATCTCTTCATTTGGTATCTCCATGTTCTTGTCTTATGAGGTAGAATAACCAAACATTCCCTTCCTTTCTCCATGTATTTCATCATCCTAGAAACTGCAGGTTCTTTTTTTTCAATGATGAGAAGTGATATTCTGCTGAATATCTCTTTTGACAGAACCCATTTCAAACCTCTGATCTTCCTTACTGCTCTTTATTGTACTTTTTCTTTCTGGGCTGGGATGACCACAGTCATGCTTATCATTTAAAACCATGATTTTCTGTAGCGATATAATGATGTTTTCTTCTCCCCTCTCTATTCCTTGCTTTACAATTTCTAATGTACTAGCATTTTTGACGGCCATTAACCCCAGAGCTGACATTGTCAAAGGAGAATCCACAAGACTCCTGCAGTCCAAGAGATGGAGTTATTAAATAGCATAGACTGCATGTAATTTTTATTCCCATGTGTACTCTCTCTCTCTCTCTGTGTCTCTTAGTTGCTCTTACTGAGTTGGTTCCAACTTCTGAGCCTTTAGATTGAAGTGTTAATACCATTTCTGATGCAAATAGTAATGGAAAAGGTACTGTAGAGCCCCATATTGTATATTTATATAAAGGTCATAAGCTGCATGAATAATAATCTATGAAGAATAGGAGCCTTGCTCTGTAACCTAACTAGATGTACTAGTTAGTGAATCTATATAGTGTGTTTCAGCTAACCGTCCTTCTCAGAAGCTGTCATTTGATCCACAGAAGTTAGTCCTTCTTATCTCTCCCTGCTTTCTCCATGTTTTGAGTCTCAATTTCCAGCACAAACCAAATTCAAAGTAAAATTCTGCCCAAACAACCAACTTTCTGGTGAGCCTTGTGAAACCCTGCCAAGCCCATCCTGGGTGCTGGACCTCTTTGGGAAGACCCATCTGGTTCTCCCAGCTCTTCTATGAGTGTTCAGAAATTTTGCCATGGGATATCTGTCCGCAGCAAAGAACAGAAGAAAGAAAGAGGGTGTGATAAATCCTCAATTGTTTTCCCTCCTTGACCACATGGGGACACTGGCTTAATTGTATTGAAAATTGAATTACAATTTGGGGAAAAAAATCTAAACTATTAGTGCAGAACTGGAATAAGCTACATCAGGAATTGGTGGAAACTTTCCATGGAGAATTTCTAGAGACATGCATCTCCCAGAGATGATTCATTTATCCTACCTCAGTGCAAAGCAATAAGCTGGACACTAGGAGGTCCACCTCCGTTCTACCTTTCCTAGTAATACAAATTAGAACTGAAGATACTGCTTGACCAAGCCATAGTTCCCATCCACATTGTATTTGACTGTAATTGGTTCAACAATATCAGAAAAACACTTCTGCCCATATTTTTAAAGAGGCAGGCTTCAGAAATCTGCCGGTAAAATAAAGCCTGAAAGAGAGCATTCCATCTGGGCTAACCTTTTCTCCCATATGTCAGTCCCTGTGAAATGTTTTATGTATGTATTCTTTGGAAATCATCTAGCAGAAACAGCTGT
Organism: Nothoprocta perdicaria; assembly: GCF_003342845.1. Lineage (NCBI taxonomy): Eukaryota > Metazoa > Chordata > Aves > Tinamiformes > Tinamidae > Nothoprocta > Nothoprocta perdicaria. The sequence goes on from NW_020456176.1 coordinate 2,275,782, forward strand.
GTGTGCTGCCCACCTGCTAAAGCCTACAATCTAGTGTTATTTCAATTAGATTTGATTGCAGGAAAAGTTTATGAAACAGCTATCAATGATTTCATGCCATCTGGCTTCCGCTATTCTCCTGTTTAGAGAAACCCTGTGTTTACATTGATTGGCCTTCTATATATACAAGCATGATTGAGTTTCATTATTCTTTTTATTTGTCTGATGGCAGTGTGCTTGGTGCCGTACAAACTTACAATGGAAGAGAAGCTGTCAAAGATTTCAAGCTGTGCAGTTCTGCTTAGACACACATGAGGCTCAGGCTGAGCATATAGCAAAAGGGAAATTGTACTTAAAAAAAAAAGGTTTATTAATTCAAATATAAAGTTTTCACTGATGAAAGCCCTTTACTTTGGTTTTAGCCATCTAAAAGCTAAGTTCTAGAGCAAGACAATTCTCCCCTACCAGCATCAGCAGAAAGACAGAAAGTTTATGAAGAAGAGTAATTTCATACATAAAGACAAGTATCAAGAGGGCTGAATTGCCTCTGGAGGCACTTTCTTCCCTCCATTAATTTTCATGGAAGCTTGGACACCCATGTTACCATTGGAGGGTTACCCTCTGGATGACTAAAATCAGATGGGGCGAGCGTTCCCTTGACTGCTATCATCTTTGACTACTTTTAAATGCTCACAGTATTAAAACAAATGTATGTGTATATGCATGTGTGTATACATATACATACCTATGACAATATTTTTATATATTGCTTAAAAAATGCTCTCCCATTAATTATGTTTGCTTTAATAACATTTAAAGGCTCTTTCTCTGCTCAGATGGAACTTACAGACACTTCTAAACACTTTTAAAATACAAACTATATTTTTTCCTTCTCTCCCCAAACTCCTGATGTTTCACTTGTCTGTAAGAATTTGGTACGTAAAAGTCGATCTGAGGCTGAGTGTATCATTGGCAGAACAAATTCTTCTTCCAGCTTTGACCTGAATTCAGCTGTGGAAGACTATAGCCCTGGTTTAGCTGAATCTGACATTTCAGACAAAAAGTGAAAGATCCATCCATGTTTAGGTGAACCAGCTCTAGGAAATGACGGTTCAGACTCACACAACTGTCTTCTGTGCTTGTCCCTCCTGACATGAAACTGAATTTAGGTGCATGAGTTGACTTTGGAATTAAGACCATCTGCTCACACTGTGTTTGCTCAAGGTTTACTTCTGCCTCTTGCATCTTTCTCCCCAGCATAATGACATGCTGCACGAGGCTTGCAGTCATTTCACATATATGTTAGGTTGTCAGTGGTCTGGAGGCATCCCTATTCTTTGGAAATACTATCATCTTTTGAAACTATACCAGTGAAAACAGCTATTCTTCCATTAGAGGATTTAGGTCTCTTCTGAACTGGTATTTTAGGCTTTATTCCATAGCTGTGTACCTACCTGGAATGCTAGCTACTGACATCAGTTAGATTTTTTAAAAAATAGGTTAAGATTGTAAATGTCCCAGAGTGAACTGTGTCTCCCTTTAATTTGTATAGGATCCAAAGTGCTTTTGCTCTTTGACTTTCATTGCTTTCTGTGACTGCCCATGTCAATGTCGTAGTGCTGTTTCTATTTAAGCCAGTGTGCAAACATATGATAAAACTTCGATGGGAATTAGCTGTTTAAACACCTTACAGATCTGGCCCCAAGTACTTGCAAGCTGTGACCCATTATTTTATGTGTCTTGCTGTCTTTTAAGAACAGATTAAAAACCTCAGTTGTCTGTATGTGTTCCTAATTTCACTATTGCACAGTTTTCAGAAATCAAAAAAGCATGGGCCAGATGGAGTGAAAAACAATGCCTTGCTACCACGTTTTTAAACCAAATATTTGAAGAAAGTGATCAATTCCCTTCAAACCCAATGGAAGTGGATGAAAAAAAACATGAAAATATTTGCTTTTGCAGATTTTCTTATGAATTATTTACTGACTTTACTAAAACAACTTATGCTAATAATATTGTAATAAACAGTGCAACAACAGTTTGTGGAAAAACATTAGGAATTTTTGCTTTATCCTACAATGATTGTCTGGAATACAAGTGGTATAATTAGTACTGCTAATGTATATGACTGTAGACATATGCATGGTACAGCTTAAATGTACTTTCACACGCATGTTTAAAGCATAACTAAACACTGATTTCACTGATACTCATCCACATTTTCATTATCAATTTGCATAAATGGAGTACCTAGTGGCTGGATTAAAATGTAATTAGGACTATCTGTACAAAGACTACGATGGCAAAAATCTGTCAAGACAAAGGCAGTAAGCGTCACTATGACAAATTTAAATCTTAAAGTCCTTTAGATCACCACTAAATGTGTCAGCACAGTAGATTACCACCAAAAGCTGTAGTCCAGTCCCAGAGTTGGCAAGCAAGAACTGCAGAATTGGTGCCGCTAAGAATTCAGAAATAATAGGAGGAAAACCGTGAGAGAAAGGAAAAATGATTCTTTTTGATGGCTAAGGGAGTGAGGCAGGGGGAAATGCAATTGCTGACACCATGGATGGTCACATCTGTGCACTCACACTTCCTTTGCTGGAAGTTCACAGAATCACAGAGAATGTTTGAGGTTGGAAGGGACCTCTAGAGATCATCTAGTTCAACCTTCCTGCTCAAGCAGGGACACCTACAGCACGTGGCACAGGGTGGCATCCAGGCGGGTTTTGAAGACCTCGAGAGAAGGAGACTCCACAACCTCCCTGGGCAGCCTGTTCCAGGGCTCTGTCATCTTCATAGTAAAGAAGTTGCTCCTCATCGGGAGATGGAACTGCATGTCTTTCAACTTATACCATTGCTCCTCATCGGGAGATGGAACTGCATGTCTTTCAACTTATACCATTTCCCCTTGTCCTATCACTGGCCAAAGTTCTTTATAGGTGGAAAATTCCATCTAGCTGCTATCATTTGCAAGACTTTTGTCTATGTGAACAAGATTTAGACACTTAAGTCAAAAAAAATCAAATGATGGAATTTAGGAAGCTGAAAGGTTTTGAAGATTGAAATCACTTCTGTGATTGAGTCAAAGCTATTTCATGAGAAGAAAATCTGCCAAAGACTGTGGCAGTGCTAGGTCTTTAAACCAGACTTTGTAAATCCCAGCTTACATAAGGACTTTGCATGAGGATGAATCTGCCTTTAATGTAAAGTGCACTTTGAAACTAACTGTTTACAGTCTAATTATCACCAAATCAATTTCTTTAGATTCAGAAATACAAAGAACAAATGCTGTTTAGATCCTGAAACTGTCAAGACTTACACACATGCTTAATGCTAATCCTCTGGGCCCGGTGGGATAGCTCACATGTTTAAAGTTAGGAAGGTAGATAAGTCTCTGCAGGAGTGGGGTTTAATCATAAAAATTCCAAATCTCAGTAATATCTGCCTGCTTCATGAATGCAACCTCTGGAAAAAAGGAAGAATTGCTCCCCCTCCTCTTCCCAAATATACTAAACAACAGCCCTGAAGACAAGCTAATACAAAGAGTCTGAAGGAACTGGGTTATTACAATGAAAAGAAAATCAGCAATACAATTGGCAATTTAAGGAACAGAGACTGTCATTAAATAAATACATGTGCAAACCAGAGGCTAGTATTATTGCCAAAAATAGACCTGCAGAATATGGAAGTGATTAAGCTATTTCATTTAAGAACCTTTTCATACTTTAGGCCCATCTGATCCTAGATGTGCAATGTGAATAACCACTATTTGTGGTTCAGAGATATATATATTCTGAGTTTTTATGCTGAATAAACTCCAAGTTGTAGGGAAGTGGATGAGAATCAGTAAACTCGGGCCATTATCTGCAAAAAACTCCAATGAAAAGCTTTTGTTACAAAACCTCCAACTGATTTTGTTGCAGACTTAAAGCTCAGCTTAGATTTGTCATGAGGTGCAAAATGTTTCATGAGATATCTTGACTAAATGAAAGCTTATTTATAACTCTGCACTGAACCCATGCAGATTTATATTCTTCTGCGTGGTTTCAGAGCGATATGAAATAACATTTTGTGGCTTGACACTTTCATCTGTGTTTCACCATAGGAGGTTTTCGTAATTTTGGATAGATCTTCAGCTGGAGTAAATTTTAGTCCAGCTGCACATGTGGTCCCTATTTTCACTGGTTTTATGTTAGCTGATTGAATAACAAAACTGTGAAGAAATATGTTCATAAAATGGGCACAGTATTCAAAATATATTGCACAAGACAAGTTATTTCACAGCAGATTATATACAGGGGAAGGTACCACTTGTCCTATTGAAACTCTTCTTCATATATTAGACACACAAAACTTTAAGAGAAAAGGGACAAATTCAAAACTCAGTTTAAGGGAAGAGAGAACTCAAAGGGTACATATCATCTGGATAGAAGCAGAGTAAATTTTTATACACCGTGACAACTCCTGCGGAATATCACTCATTTCTACACAAATACATTGCACATCTCAGAAACTCTTAAAACACTGTTGAACTTTCTGTTGCCTCCTTGTGTTAGCCATACACAGAGCAAATATTGGAGAAGCACAGAAAACACTTTCCATGTGTCTTATGGTCCGAACTGAAGAAGCCTAAGAGGCTATATTACAGAAAGACTGGCTTTTGGTCTGTGGAATCTTTTTGTGTGTGTGTGTGTGGTCCATCACCGCACATTTCTAGAGCAGAGGGTAATGACAGGTGAAGCATGCTTAAACTTGAGAAACCAGCTATAAAAGAGACTCAAAACATTTGGTTAAAAGATAACTCACAATATAATATATCTTGGCATACTGCAAGGACATCTTGAATGCAAATCAAAGAAGTGGTGGAGATGAATGTACCTATCTTTATACACAGTTAGTGCCTTTTTTTGTGTCTTTTTTTTTTTCCATGACAATGAAGTGGCAGCGGCAGCAGCTGTTTCTGGGAAGCCTAAATCATGATATATGTTTACCCAGGGTCTCTCTAAGTGCACATGTATACACACTGCATCATCAGAGTGACAACTTCACACAGTTAGAATGAGGCCCACACTCGAGTTTGCACTGTCAACATTTAGATGAAAAGCAGCCCAGGTTGCGAAGGGCCAGATGAAGCAGAGAGCTCGGACATCTCTTACACGCCTGACTCCTGAAGCACAATACAGCATGAGGAAAGATGTAACTCAGCAGAGGAGCTTATGGAGCTCTGTGCAGCCCCTTGCAGACAGGAAGGCTGGACCCTGCTCATCAGGCAGCTCACACCGGGTCACAGGGAACCTCCTCCTTTCGTTCCAAATCTGCAGCACCTCTTTAAAAGGCAGATAGCTCTGTCCTGTCAGCTCTGAGGCTGCTTTGGGGTCGCTCTGCTCTGGGAAATCACGAGGATGACCCACTGGGTGAGCACTTCTTTTACTTTTTTGTTATCTGCAGAGTAGGCACAGCCCCTCTGCTTGTTTCTCTCAAGGTTAGAAGGTTCTGGAAACATGAGGAGGTGTTCTGAGGGTTGAAGGTCCCTATGAAAAGGCACCTATTTATGATGGAATTTAGGATCATTTAGGGGGACTAGATCTACATTCTGTTTAGATCTGATCTGAACTGTGATCAGCAAAGTCTGCACGAATTCAGTTTGTGCCTCTGGGAGCTCTGCAGCCATGGTTCATGTGTGCACGCTGGCCATGGCCCTGCTCTCCCTTTGTCACTCACTATTACCCCTGGCATCCAGGTTCCCCTCTGGAGAAAACTGTGTTTGTGGGTGGAGACAGAGCCAAAAAGTGCTCCAGTGATACCTCCTTCTTTAAGAAAATGCAGTCCTGGTATGTCACATCATGCCATACAGAAGTTATTAGTAACAAGTTCAAATCCTGAGCAGCAGTGAGCCCTGTTCTAATGATGAGTAACTTTAAGATGCGTAAAACTGAATAGTGTTCTGGAGAGCTCTGTAACACTGCTGTGTGGGCCTGTAGTCACTGACAGAAATAAGACCTTACAACAGGAATCCAAGGAAATCTAACTAAGAACTTGTTCAGAGGAGTAAAATGAGAATTCTTGGATCCATAAATGCATCCCAAATTCCTTTAGGAACATACTGTGAAACATGCAGAACTGAGGGGAAAATGATTCTTTGCCTACCCTAGAAAAGAGATGCCAAGAAATTCAGCCCTCTCACAAATCTTGTTTAACAGGACATGAGAAGCCACTGAGGACTGTAAGGAAAGGGCCATCCCTTGCCCAACATGGCTCTAACAAGCCATAGCATCTAGATCTTCAAGGTACTCCCAGTGAAAATTCTATGCAGCTTTTCCCTCATCCTGATTGAATCAGCACTGTGAAGAAGTCCCAAAGTTTTTTTACAGTTGGTTTTGCAACTGAATTCGAATACTGGAATGGAAAGTGTCTGGAGTGACTGTATTGCTTGTTGCTATTCATCTATATGTTTATCAGAAATGAACTAGACAGCCATATTGCAAGACAAATCCAGGCCAGGCTAGAGTGCTTCAAACTGTTCTTCACCTTCAAGACAAGCAGAAGACCTTGAGTCATTTCCTCTTTATGCCTCCATTGCAAATTTGCTTTTAAAAGATGTTCCTAAGTATTTGGTAGCTTGAAGGAATTGAAGAGTATTGTACAAAATTTGAAGTCATTCTTTGTAATATTTAAAGTACTTCCTCTGTTAAAAGTTAAGACTATCCTTTGATGAAAATACCAAATGACATGCTATTCTACCTTAAATCTGAGCTGAAAAAAAAATCAATTAGGAATGAGAATGGATAACCCTAAGATATATATTGCAACAAGAGGACCAGCAGAGAGAGGGCAATTTAGAATGATAGCTACATCAAGCGCAGTGGAGTTGATTAAAAATTTAGCAGTTCTGCTGATGAATGTCCTAGTTCAGATTTGGAAAACATCTATGAACTTAATTTTCCACTGATTAAATAATCATTTTATAAACCGTGTATAATTCATGCAATGTTAACTCAACAGTCTTGTGAAATATTACTGTATTTAAACAGTTAACACCCGCCCAGTGAGCAAGGACTTGCAATGGACCATTAGCTTGAAGAGGACAGCACAAGAACCCTTTATCATGGCTAGCAGATTCTTTTACATTTTCCACCCTGCTGCAGTTGGTATTTCACATACCACCTCCTTCAGGAATAGATCCCATCACAAGCCTTTCCAAGTGAGGATGGAAACCACCCCACAAAGGTGGCTACCTGAATTCAAGGTTCTGTATCTTCACAGAAAATTGCTGCACAGCAGTTGATCTCAGGAAAATCCTGACACCATAAAGATAATCATCATTGATTTCATATAAAACAAGTGTCCTCCAAAGTGAAAAACTGAGATAACCCAGGTTAATGTTCATTGGCTTCAGCTCAGTTCCACATTGCGGTGTGGAATTATGGTATGTTCTGTAGAATAGCTCAGTGCTACTGCAAAAAAAAAAAAAAAAAAAAAAGAATTGCCACTGAAGAATCAACAAAATTAGCCATCTAAGAGTTATGCCTTCATTAAAACACAGAACAGCAAATTTACATCAAAAAAGATAATCATACACATAGGCAAAGTAGATATTGTAAAGAGTGGTGTAGAGCAGGCTTTGACTTCTATCCTCAATGAAAACAACTCAGTGGAGCCTATCTACAAAAGCATGAATGCACATAGGATGAGAATTAGGTGAAGATTCATAACTGCTAGAAAAATCATATTCTGGGAAGATCTCCAAATAAGCATAATAGAGACAAAAATTTACCTCAGCAGGTCTACAAAACAAATGAAATGCTGTGGAACAACATAGGGAAGAATCAGACTCAGGACCTAGGACACACTTTTCATTCAGTTTAAGGAAAAAAGAGTTGCATGATAAATTGTATTATTTTTCATCAATAAGTGAACAGCAATGGAGTAAAGAGATCAGACCTTCTGTATTATATCTATATCATATCAGCATATCAATCAAAGGGCAACATAAAAGAAATATCCAACCAAGCTGGGCTGGCTCACAGTTTTTAAATGTGGTTAAAATTTGCTGTAAACATTGAAATCATATTTGCCTTGCAGTTTTGTCTGGGTTTCATTATAAGGTGTTAGTTTCATTGATTCCTCAAGGACTGTGCACTCCGATTAAAACCAGGGAGAACCTCAACATGCACATTTGCAAGATATCCTCAGTGAAGCATCTCACAGCTTTGATTCTGACACGTACAGCTTAGCAACCACTTTAGGTTCTAGCATTTGGAGACAGTAAAGAAACCAGAAGAATGTTAAAAAAAAAAAAAAAAAGGAATAGTATATGTACTTCTCTAGGGGATGCTGCAGTTGCCCATATGTGGAACTTCTGGCTGCAAATCCTTCCAGCAGCTCCTTCTATATTTTTTCTTTCAACTCCATTCAACACTGAAATATTTTACTTCTGTTCATGCTGTAGGACAATCTGCAGGTAATTTCTGTACTTTTCTCTTGCTTTAAAGATGATTAACAGCTTGGAGGAAAAGTTTGCTGACTGGGAGATTTGTCTCACCTGAGGCTGTCAGTAGTAAAGCAGTGCACTTACATACTGGGGATCTGCCCCCAGAAGTTTAAACAACAGTCTTCAATCCACTGGACACCCAATTGGAAAGCACAGGCGGACATTTAAAGCGTGCTGGAAGTGTGTATGAATACCTAAATGTAGTGAAATCTCATCCCTTGCGTGCAGTGTGACAGCTCAGCGCTGCTCATGCGCCTGGGGCTGGGAAAGCTGCAGAGCACCTTGTCTCCAAATCACAGAGGGCTATCCCAGCTTCACACCATTACATACCCCTCTCCTCGGATGTCTTTAATGCCCACCCAGATCAATGGTGTTTTATCCTCAGACCACCCTCCCTTCGTGATGCTGAGTGCCCCTTGCCCTGCCCTGTCCACAGAGAAGAGGCAATGAGGGCAATTTTTGCCCCCTTGCAGATGAGATGAAGTGTTTGCAGTACAGATGTTCCCCTGCCCACCTGGCCCCAGCTTTTCCAATAACCTTTTTGCTTGTGGAGGAAGCAGTGCCGTTTCGGTTAAATGCTGCAATACTTGTTCTGCCGCCCCGTGACATAACGTTACCATGGCAATGCTTGGCAGCGTTTCGTAGAGGATTTCTGCATTTCAGATAATGTAATTTAAAAGGGTTTGAGTGTGAACTTTCCAGGGTCATTCTGAAACAGAAGATCCTGTCCTTTTATCTCTTATAAAGACAGAGGGGAACCAAATCTAACGCAGTGCAGCACCAGGCAAGTCAGGGACAGCAAATTTAGAGGAGCTGACCTTCCAGGCATGCTGTGTGCTCCCCCATCCATTCCTTTCTGCACTTAAGCTCAAGCTGTTCTGATGTTTGACTTTTCGCTTATAGGCATATGTACTAGAGCCCACACATCTCTGCAAATTAATAGGTATCATCTGTCATATAAAGTGGTGTTTTAAATTTACATCACTGACTTTTACCAAGAGGTTTCCTCATCACTAGCTGTCATTCTCAGGAGGATCCAAAGTACTTCGAAAAAAATAAATTGATGTTTTCTTTTGAATAATGGGAACATCTGCTTCGAAAAGTGATGTAATTTCATGAACACTGTTTGTACTATGTTAAATGTGCAAAAAATGTTTTCAAAGAACAATTCGAATGTGTGGAACTCATGAATTAAAATAGCTATCAACTGAAAGTTCAGCTTAAAGTTTATCAAACTGAGTTAAAAATTCTATCGTGGTATAGTGGGAAGTTTCATTATTTCTTTTAATAATAAAAAAGTCTGTGTATTTTCAATACTCAGATTCTTCCTATATTGCTGATCACACATATAAATTTGGGGTTCAAGAAAGAAGGAAAGAAGGATCAAGTATTTCATATACTTCCATGTTGATCAGGAAAAAAAAAGTGTTTTATAAAAGGTCCTTCCTAGAAATTATTTCTAAGTTCTTAGGTCTTCTTTTCAAAGGATCCTTTAGGCAGGGAGCATGCAGCATAATTACAGAGCTATGGATCTGATTGGTGTGCAAAACACGATACATAAAAATAATGATTAATGTTAATTACCAAAGTTGTAGCTTTTAGATAAGTGAAGCTTGTCTGCTTCTCATTTCCGTTAATTCTTAGGGAAAAAACGGATTTTAAAAACATTAAAACTATTTCCAAAGTTTGAACAGATTTGGGAAGTATTTGTGAGAGCAATATATATGAAATTACACTAATTATGTTTTATCTGCACAAATAAGTAGCTAGAAATCATTTTAATGAATAGATGCACTCATTGATACCCAGACACTAGCATCAATTTTTCTATATTTTTTTAAATAGTTGCACTTTTCCTCATACATTATTGCACTGCAGAGAATGATCCTTCCCCAACTCAGAGCACATCCTGAACATTATTTCTAGATTGCAAGTAAACATGGGAAAAATGTAAGGCATTTGCACATTAACTTACAGCAGTTATAGTTTAGATAACCCTATTAATATGTGGCATTATGAAGTTTATTATACAGAGCCATGATGAGTGTAAGGAGTGAGCAAATGGGAGTACTGCAGAATAAATAACACTCCTTTGCTTACAAACATCCTCATAAGTTACAATAATAAAATGTATAAAGTGACAACCCATGAGGAAGCGTGGTTCAGTTGACTATGCTAAACTTTCCTTCCCAGGCAATAAAAGAAGCTACAATAAATTTTTTATGTGTAAAGTTAATTTTTCATTATACCGACTAACACAAATGCAATCAAAATGTCAGCAAAGGTTTTGGGTTGATTTAGCCCATTACTTTAAAAGATGTTACTCATCTCAAAGGTGGTTTTAGACACTCTTAATGTGTTTTTGAAAAATGTTTTATTGTCTCCAGCTAAGACACCCTGAAAGTTTCTACCTTTGTAAATCAAAAGGGAAGAAAGGGGGGCAAGTGGAGTTTTATAGGCTTGTTTTGCCAAACAAGATTTAGAGTCAAATGTCATAGAAATTTGTTTTGATCTCTTGCAAAACCTAGTCTTCTAGTGGCAAAAAGAAGGTAGCAGTTTGCAGTCTGGCCAGTGCTGTCTTCTTTCTCCTATGGCATTTTCCAGATGACAAGTCCTATCAAAGTCAGTGAAATTCATCACTGAAGTACATGAGTAGAATTTGGCCCTTGGCAAAAAGAAATTTTCACATTATGCTTAAATGTGACAAATTTAGGATAAATTCCATCTGCCACAGGTGAAAGGCATGCAGAAAACCTGAGCAGCAGCTCTGCTGCTGTGCAGTAACGTGTGAGCTTTGTGCTTCCTTCAGTGCCTTGGAGCCTTGAGTCTGCTTAGGCTATTGCAGTGGCTCAAGGTTAAGCAAATGAACAAAATAATGAACAATTAGTCTCATGCAATTTATGTTTCAAATGAGTCACTTCAGTACTTTTTCATCCTACAAGATTTCAAGATGAAATATCTGCATCAGAACAGCTTGAAGTTATATTTTTTATTTCACAAAAAAAAAAAAAAGTCCTAGCATTTTAAAATAAATTTATTTCCTCTAAAATGGAATGTCAGATTAAGCTCCTGTCTTTTCTGCTGAAATAATACTTTATTTTGAAAAAAAAAAGAAAGTGGATTTGCAAATATCAAAATGACAAGATTTTTTTTCAGCAGAGTCAGATGTTTTGTTTCAGAAAGATCCAAGAGCATCACTTACAGAGATGCATAATTCTGACATGGCCAGAGCACTGTGCTCTGTTATGTTGTGGCATATATGAGTTTGCAAGGGAGGGACTAGAAAAGAATTATTTGCCATCTTCTGCTTCCCAGCTGTTGTGCAGCACTGCAAATTCTCTGCAGTTTTGTAACACTGACTGATGCCAGATCAATTAAAAATACCAAAGAAAAAAAACTAAACTGTGTGGTGTCTGTCTCTCACCAGCTGATGCGAGGATAGGGCTGTTGGGGGGCACAATCTCTTGAAGCTATTGTCATGATGGATTTTGTGATAACTACATTACTTCTTTTGTTCTAGGAAGAAAGTCTTCCTTATGGATTTATTTAGTATGATTAAGACAAAAAGTAAATTGGCCTTATGAAGCTGAAAACGATACTGCATTTTTTCTGAAGATTATAACTTGTGCTACTGGTCCCTATCAAAGATAAAAATGTGGACTTGCTAAACTCCTTATTTACTCTAGAGAATAACCGCGGTTTACACCGTCATTTCTTTATTTCCACACCAAGTGATGAGGATTTCACCTGATTTCAGCCATCTGGATGTCTGATTTTTAGATTAAAGCCAGACAAGACGAATCCCACCCTCAGTGATTTGTGGAATCCAGCTAGCCTGGGAGTTCTGAGTTTCCCAAGATTCCTCCAGCTGCTTGATACACTTGGTGTTGCAATAGCGGGACAGTCTGAAAATATATTATCAGATCCCTGCCCTCCACAAATTTTATTGAAAAATAGCACTAGTACCCAGTGTCCTGCATAAATGTAGCATCTTCTCATTGTGATGCATGGGAATTTGTGACCACAGCACATAATTCAGTGAGCACTGATGAGAATGTGCTCTGTAAAGTTCAAGACCTCTAATCTCTCTGTTGGTACGTGGTGCCTGCTGAGTAACAGCCTTACAGCTGGAATAGTCTTTCTACAGTTTAGAAAGAGGTGAGGTTTGATTGATAATAGATGGGGTGCTCACTTCTCTTTGAAACTGTTATAAATCTGTCAGATAGCTGTAAACTGAAAAAAATGTCAGGATTAGCTGAGTATATTTCAAAGGCATTTGGAGGTCTGGGGTATTGCACTGCTGAAAGTCGGGAGAGGAAAAGGAAGCGGGCGCTGAACAGTTTTTTTCACAACCCCAAAGAAGGTAAAAGGGATCAATTTGATGTCCTTGAAGAGGAAGATACTGTACAAAGTATTATACCAAGGCCTGTGCTGCACTTGAGTCCTGATGCAGTACTTAAGGACTATTCACCTGCTCAGGATCTTAAGGCAAGACATAGAACTTTTCACCCTTACAGTTATAAGGATCACTCATGTCTTTGGCCCTCCATAGGTGGGAGCTTGAGTCAGCAAATTAAGGACAAATTTTTCTTTTTACTGAAAAAGAAGTGATACTTTAGGGCAACTACCACTGCCTAACTGCTTATTATCATCTGGCCATAGAAATCTTACATTCCTTCTGCTTCTTCAGTTCCAGAAGAGACGGTCGCAGCTGATGCCATATGGTAGTCAGAACACTGTACCATTTGCTGGTAGATTCCACAGACACAGAAATAAGCTTTATTACTTTCCAAAAATAAGCATTGTTTGTATTCTGTAAAGAATATTGTATTAATACATTTAATTTTGGAGTCAGAACAGAAACTAGGACTCAGGACCAGGTGTGTCTGTGAATCTCTGTGTTGGATAATCACAAGTCATTAGAAAGCATCACAAAGAAGCTGCAGGTCCACCATATAGAATTAGAGTATACCTCCTGTATCATGTTCAGATAATGAGTCACTGTGGGTAGAACTCAAGTTTGACACCAAATGGGTATGTGAGCACAAAACATCTGCCCTCGAGGCTTAGCCAAGGTAACAGACAGACAACACTAAAGAGAACCGAGATACATATGGCACACATTAAAGATTCAAGGAGGTCTCCTTAATTGCATGTGTGCATCTACTGCCATGCAGCATACCAAGGGGTAGGAAGACTTTCCTCTCACAGATCACAGGTCACAGCTCTGTACCTGCAAGGTGCAATTAGCTGCAGCCCCTGAGAGGACAGAATGAAAGTCAAGAGATCATAACAGTAAGCAGATTTCCCATTGCCTAATGATGAAAAGCAAGAGGACAAGAGAAAGACAAGATACATACTGCCGAGAAACATACATCATACAGAGTCACTGCAGAGCCAGAACAGCAGTGGCAGGGAATTGGACAACTGCAAAAGAGCAATAGACAGTTGCCACCTCCAAATAGAGGCCAAGATGAGACTTATGATCTCATCTGTCATCTGGCCTGACATAGAACTGGAAGAAGAAAAAACTCTCATCAATAACAGAGAGGACCAACAAGACTCAATGTCTCAAAATGAAGTTAGCAAATAGGAGGACCCAGTGGTGACAGAAACAGGAGATTGGATTAAAGAGCTTAAAAGTCTGAAGGCCTCCTACTTGTACTGACATAAAGGTAAAGATGTATTCCAACAGAGGTTGTGATTTGTTTTTCCAGCTTCAACAACCTGAGGGAAGAGATAAATGATAGAAGAAAAATAATTGGTGGGAACATCCAAAATTCTTTTTACACGCATACATCTAGAATCCTGGTTGCATTCCTTCACAAATTATTCATTCAAGAAAGAGACAGTTTAGCTTTACATACTTCAACTTAAGTGTTTTTACCTAGCGAGAGGGGCAGAAAATATAGCTCTATACACTGTCCACACAAAGGTCACGTGAGAAGGTGACTATCATAATATATGTTTGCATGGTTTTGACATCACTTGAAAAATATCTACATTAATAACAGCGCTTCCTAATTTCGGGGTGCCTGATTTATAACCTGAAGAAAGTATTATTTTAATATTGCTTTTAAGCAAAAGTTAAAGTTCTGAGAAATGAAGAAGAAACAGAATGAAGTTCTACATTTGAAGAGTTAAAAGCATATACAAAATTAAAATCTCTATGATGTGAAATAGTTCATGAAAAGAGTTCCAAAATGAACCAAGCATTGTTGTTACCTGAAAAGTTAGATATGCCCTACAGTCACACAGTATTTGACATAATAAAATTTTTCATTATTTTCAGTTTTCAGCGTACCAGAACATTATTCGTTATAAAGATACCACTTAGGAAGTTCATACTATCATTTTCTATCTGTGTCTCATTAATTTTATCTTTAAGAGTCTTCTTTTATTCTCCCTGTAGACACAGTATTATGCTTTATATCTTAAATTTTTAGGAAATTGAATCCAGCATCAGTTCAAGAGAATTAAATTTAGATTGCTTAGTTTTGAGTGGCTAAAAATTCATTACCAAAGAAGTTTTTAGAAAAGATTGACATCATTGAACAGTAACTTAAGGACAGTCTTACAGTTAAGGTGCAGAACTAGCTTTCAAGAGATCTGGATTCACTGCTCTGCTGTAGATTTTCTTTGAAACTCAGATACCTTCTCCATCTCCACATTCTCCATCTGTAGAATGGGAATAGTTACCTGTCTTCATTGCCTAGTCTTGTAAGTTATTCTTCAGATGCGCTGTAATCCCTCATCTGTGCACATTTTCCAAGAGCAAAACTCTCAAACATATTCTTTCTCATGGCAGGAATGGTCTTATTATTATTTTGAACAGCATTCTGAAGCACTGGGATCTGAATCTGCTTGTGGCTCCTTCTGCCACAGAAATACAAGCGTTAATAATAATTAATGTTATTAGCAACTTTTAATTGTGCTGTGCTTGTCAGCCCCTTCCTACCTGTTTGCTCTGGGTTAGAAACTCCCTGTTGTCTATTTTAGCAATGGTAAATGCCACTGTTGCACAATATTGTTATATTTGCAGTTGTTAGTAATTTATTCAAAGAACATCTTATGTGTACAAATAAAGCAATCAGGTGTCTGCACTGAGGAGTTTATAATCTACATTAGAGGTAGCACAGCAAGACCTAACAATAGAGGAAACATTGGAATTCAATGCCTTTCATAGAGATACAAAGCAATGTACCTGTTTTACCCTGTTCTCTTTACCCTGTTCTTTTCTTCCTATTTATTTTCTTTTTGCTTTCCTGGAGTCTTAACTTCCATTAGCATGCACAGCTTTTGCATTCTCCAAACACTGAATGAAATCTACTTAGCTGATGCAGAGTCCAAGGCATATGGAAAATTTGAGTGTGGGGAGGGTGGATGGTGCAAGGAACACAACTGTATTTGCAAATCACACCCACTTGGCTATTTGAGTAATAACATCTCTGAAAATGGTAACACCTCTTCAAAGCAAATCAGAGTATCTTATACCTCATAAGCCTGTTCTGCCTTGGAATGAGGCATTCTTCACATCCAGGATGATACACTGATTCTCTGTACAGCTGTCCACAAGAGGAGAAGTTAATAGTTACAGGCTTTATGGACAAGGCCACACCTGATAAACAGAAGGAACTCATTTAGGTCCTGGTAAAAAGGTCATTGAAATTAGGAGGTAGATTCCTACTAGACTTTGGACCAGGTCTGCTAATCAGCCTTTCTGTCCATGAAAACTGTTGTCCTTTTCTCTCTGTGTGTTTTGTAACCATCTCTTAGATCTCGTCTTAGCTGGGACAGATCTCCCCAGATGCAAGTTACAGGAAGAAGTAAAACCATGTGAAGAGGTTTTAATGTGCCCATGCTAACATCAGTTCGTGCAACCTGAATCATAGGATAGTTGTTTTAAGAAGCCTCTCTACCAGAGCTCCCATCAAAGTAGAAACTGTATTTTCTAGGAGCAAAGGTTCATTCCTGACCAAGGCTTTGAATTATTCCTTTCTATACACACACAGTAAATAACAAAACAGAAGATTTGAGAAGAGACTACAAAGCAAGAGAAGAGCATGGAAATCCTGAGGTACCCACAAAGGCCTATTACAAGAGGTTATAGAGACTCCATTGGAGTCAGAAATGGGAGGGAGAAGTTGCTGTAAGATACTGTCATTACAATATTGTATGTTGAAAATGGAAACGGAAGCCTAGAGCTGACTGGTAGCTTATTTGTCCTAAGGACAACTCCAACTGAAAAACAATTACAAGTTAAAGAAGAAAAAAAAAGATAAATCTGTCACCAGGGCTAATGGCAGTTAGTGTCCCTCCGAGGGTAGAATACATGATAGGCTACTCTGCTGAAAAAGTCTATGATGAAGCCAAGTGCAGCAGGGAGATTCTGTGTTTCATCAATAAACCTTGGATCAGGCCCTGTGGTTCACTGTGTATGAGCAATAAGCAGTGAAAGGAAAAATGAGTCACTCTTGTAGGAGACAGTTTGGCCCCTTACGCCAGGTGGCCTGCTGACAGCACATTGCTCTGTAGGGCATGTTATATCTCTGTCCTTTTCTTATCAAAATGTCAATACTTTCTCCTTGCCTAGGAGTTCCATTGTTCCTAGGAAAGTACATACTGACTGCAGGAAATGAAAGTCATGAGTCCCAAAGTGCTGAGATAGGTGCTCGCAGGAAAAGTCGAGAGCTAAAGGCAGGGAGCTGAGCAAAGGACAGAATACAAGTTTGGTGCCCAGTTCCCACTGAGTGTTATGAAACCTACTGAAGTTAGGAAAACTAGCTGAAGTTCTGCTGTCAACACGGACAATGGCAGGAGACTGTCACTTCCACAATGCTGTATTTTAGCTTCTAAGCTAAGCTTTGTTTAATGAGTCTATTGTCCCCTATCGAGTGAAAATTTACAGATTTTCTACACAAGTTTCCCCTTTTCATGGCTAATCATCATGGCTATCACCTAGATACATCTTTGGTAAAATTATGACTGGGGCTGTTCTGTGAGAACTTTGCCATTAACTTCAGAGGACCTGTGTTGCACCCCCGTGTTTGATTCTCACCAGGCTACGTTCTCAGCTGGCATGCATGACATGCTCGGGCATTTTGTATTCACAAGACCAAAACATCAGAATAAAGCACTGAAATGTACTGTTTGAGTTTTTCTGTGTGCAAACTTGTCCTGTCATCAGTGTGGCCATCAGCTGTACACAAGGCGAGTACCTTGTACAGCAACCCCTCCTCTGACGTCGTCAGGGGATTTGAAAGAGGAAATGATGTGTACAGCAGCCAAATTTCTGCCTCAGCTTTGGATCTAAAGGACCACAACCTCCCACTGACGAGCCATTAGGTGCAGCTTTCCCCAAAATCCCTCTGAAGGAATTGTTCCTGCACATACATGGACAGTGTAGAAAAGGCAATATGACCCCAGACTGCCTCACTTTCTCTGAGGAAACGCTGTGAGCCAGTTTTCCAGGACAGAGAATACATTGTATTATACTGTCTATAAACACATCTTGAATTCGAGGCAAAAGACCATCATATGAGATAAATTCATTGTTTACACAGAATGAGGATTTTCAGGTAACAGTTAAAAATGTAAGGTGTGCAACAGCAAAAGACAGTACCAGCAGCAACAACAAGCTAGCTACTAATGGACTGGGTTTTAGGCTTATTTCAAAGTAAATTTGTATTCACATAGATGCACAGGGATAGATTTTGTATGAGAAAGTCAATGGAAAGAAAATTCCAACCTGATCACAGACACTCACTTGCTATTCTGCCATATCTGAATTTTATGTGCATGTTTAGTGGCTGATCACTTGGATAGAGACAAATTTGTTTTATTTCTCTCCCTGCAGCTTGTTCATTAAAATTCTGTTTTACCCTAGCAGCCAGCATTGTGCTGCGTGCTGACAACTGCACAGAGGGAAAGTGCCACAACAGACACATGCCAGCTGTCCCTTCCAACCCAGCAAATTCTTGCTTCCCTGTGTGCAAACACAGTATTTACCCTTTTCCTGGAAAATAAAATAAATATAAAAAAATCTACAGAGGGACAATAGAATGCAGCTTGTTCATGCAAGTTTAAAGCACATGTGGTAAACACAACAGTCTGATATCCCTCTGCACTGCTTCAGTTTTGCACAGATGTGTACCAAGATGATTTCTACTGATCTCCTGATAACTAACTCCCACATACTTTCTAAGTCCCACAAAGGTGTCTAGCTCCATGCTCCTTCCCACTGTGCCTGAAATATTTGTGTCTTTTCAGAAAGCTGCACAGCTGTCTCACAACCTCATGGGGCACATCTCAGTAAACTCCAGGAGCACATATAGCAGCCTTATCTTCTGGATTAGGTGCAAAAATTCCTTTGCTGCTTTGAAAAATACTGGTATTAAGCCTAACTTTTCGAAGGCCGAAATTAAGCAGGAAGGCCATATCTAAACAAGGGATGAGGTACCCAAAATGAACCT
This sequence comes from Nothoprocta perdicaria, assembly GCF_003342845.1. NCBI lineage: Eukaryota > Metazoa > Chordata > Aves > Tinamiformes > Tinamidae > Nothoprocta > Nothoprocta perdicaria. Next base: position 2,294,727 of record NW_020456176.1, read on the forward strand.
TAGATGAAATTCAGGTACCTGAATAGAAAAGTGCTGCCAAACACTATTCCTACTCAGCTATATTCCAATTCCAGAGACACCTAAGGTCCAGAGATTCATTACATTTTAAACCAGATTGACAGGTGCCTAAAGCTGCATTTGCAATACATACGTAGAATTGTCCCAGTCTTGACATAAGAGGGTATGCCAGCCCCTAGCACAGATCTCAACAACCCTAAGCTTATACTTCAACACTGAAGTTCAAAACTTCAATAAAATAGTTAAATCTCAATAGTATTGATGGATTGCAGCATGGAAGCTGCAGGTGTCAGCACCCTGAAAGGAAAACCACCCATTCTGACACCTGCTTCTGATTACATCTTCTAAGCATCTGAACTCAAAATGTCATTTACACTGTTGATAAATTAGTGCAGTAGTTTAAACCTGAATATTTTAATAAGCAGTAAAAGTATTTGCTTTTAGAAAGTAACTGTATGTCTGCAGCTCTTGGATTCCAACATTCTTCAGGCCTTAATGTTAGGCTATATTATATTTGAGATGCAAAAGGGAAATACACACAGAAATACTCTCTGCAGCAAGTTATGCCTGGTTGGCTTTCACATTGACTTGCTGTTTGCTCATTCAGCATTAGAGAGGTATTTGGGCCCAGGCAATAATAGGTTCAGGATCATAACAGGAGCAGGTTCTGCGTCAGTGTGTGGGCTGTGAATGCAACAAGGAGGTGATTAAATAGACACTGGCAGCAGAAGATAAAGTTAGCAATTAGGAAGCCATTTCCAGGAACAGGCTGCCCAGAATAAAATTATTTTGCTTAAAATCAGCAGGTAAAAGTAAAAACCAGCTTTTCAGAGTAGTCTGCCTTTGTGATTTCTTTCCCTTTTTCTTCAGAGCTGCCAATACAGTTACATAGATTCTTCACACATGTCTTGGTGACTAAGTTTAAAATTATTGTACCTTTTTTCAGAGCAAATGAGGTACATGCAGAAAGTTGGGCTGAAGATTGATACTGTCTGTTCACAGCCCCAGAGTAGCAAGAACAGGGCCACTGTAAAGTTTCTAGCATCTTTCCATCCCTATGCTGCAATCTTGACATAAAAAGGCAGCTACCTAGGATAAGGATTCCTACCACTCTGCACCATACGTAAGATGAGATGACAGAAGCATCACCAGATGCATAGTAAGATGCTCTAAATCCAGATGTAACATGAAATCACTAGAAACTAGGCAAATGGCAAAGATTTCTTCTTTATAGGCCCCCACGTCTATCACAGAATCACAAAATGTTTGAGGTTGGAAGGGACCTCTAGAGATCATCTAGTCCAACCCCTCTGCTCAAGCAGAAACACCTAGAGCAGGTGGCACAGGGCGGCATCCAGGCAACTTTGGAAGATCTCCAGAGAAGGAGACTCCACAACCTCCCTGGACAGCCTGTTCCAGGGCTCTGTCACCCTCACAGTGAAGAAGTTCTTCCTCATATGGAGATGGAACTGCCCGTGTTTCAACTTAGACACACTACCCCTTGTCCTGTCACTGGCCCCCACTGAGAAGAGTTTGGCCCCATCCTCCCTACATTTTCCCCTCAGGTCTGTGACAGATGATAACTCTTTTCAGTCATTCTTGACATGCCTGGCTTCAAATCAATTTCCTAAGAAGTGCAGACCATATTTTGCAAGTCATGCACATAAGCTCTCCAGTTTCCTATTCTTTACTTTGTTTAGGAAATACGTATACATGATTTTCATATTGCACAATTTGACTTATATTGATCAATGGGAGCAATTGAATATGCATGCTGAGATCACCTCAGCTAAAAGGAGAGTTATGTTATGAGATATCAATGCCTGAATTTTCATGGTAGGATGACTGATAGGAAAGCTCAGTCTCTTGCACTTAATACTACCTCTTCAAGAACCTCCTTCTCCTTACACATGAAACTAATAATCTTCTACATTGAGATTAAAAGAGTCGATATTTTGGAAGCTTTCAGGAGCTTTTGTAAGACTTTCTCAGCAAAAGGAAATACTCAAGGACAATAGTTCTGCTAACAATTCCACATTTGGGGTTGCTATCTCGTAAAAGCAGATACTGTTCAATATTTCCCTCTGCACTGCAGATCAGTACCTTGCAATAGATTCTTTTAGATTGAGAGTTGAAGACTACATAATAATGTGGATATCCCTGAGACTGGTCTAGTCTCAGTCTTGTTCCATCACTGCAGGTGATACAAGTAGCTCAATATCTACAGAAGTCTCCTCAGAGCCAAATACACACTGAATCCACAGACATAAAAAAGAACTTAAGGACTTAAAACTTAAGACATAAAACTGGATGCTGAATGTGGAAATTTTGCAGTGATAGCACTGACAACACTAGCATGGAGCAGCAGAAGTGAAGTACACGATTTTATTTACTGTTAAAAAAATACAAAAAAATATTCATGCTGTGTTCAGGTAAAGGGGTGAGAGGATTTTCGTTCCATCATTTTTGAAGAAAAAGGACCTCCAAAATTTGTGTTCTGGGACATAGTGGACCATCTAGCTGATGGCAGTGCTACAGGAAAAATTGCTTGGACATCTGTAGTATCTGTACACTCTGCCATATCACTGGTAGACTTGGCCTAGTGTGCACATACACACACTATGACATAGTAGCAGAACAGCCGCATTTACAGGGCCCATCTCGTGTGCTGTTAGAAGACCCATGGGTTGCAAGGACTGTTTTTGCACACGTAAGTGAGATATATTGCCATTATACCAAATAAACAAGACAGTAGGCTTGACTGCTGATTTTATGCCAATGTGAACAAGTTCAAAGATATATTATGCTGGCTGACTCTTATTCTGACAAACTATACAAAAGAACAAATGGTTCAATCTTTTCTACTAAATACAGTTTGAGGCATATAATTAGCAATCTAGAGAGGATGATTGCAAGTGAACTGGCATGAAAAGTTATACTGTTACCACAGATGAAGTTGTAATATTTCATTATCATTTCACGATATGTGACTTAATTGATATTTATTCACAGAGGTGCATTTGAAAGAGTGCTGCCTCTTCTTGTAATAAAACATCTTATTCAATCTGGGGTGGAAGAATAGCCTTAAATATTTTGAATAATGAACTGGACTGACTGGAAGAGCAGCATAATTTTTTGTACTTACAAAAATATTGCAGTTGTTTGCATTTTTTCCATATATTCATAGTTCTAAAGGCTATGTCTAGATACATATGCACAGCATTTATATCACATAATGGTGCATGTGGGAATATGAATATGCATTTTAGGAAAAAAAGTGTTCTCTGTATGTGAAAGAATGATTCTACCTACTAGGGAAATTCACTCACCTCTCAATTGAAATGACAAGAGCTGGTTGCTGTCTGTGAAGGTTATGTAGTTTCTAAACAGGATGGATAAAACATATCTGTTTGTGGGGGTTTCTGTCAAAAGATTATGTTTCTGAATCTTATGGGCATAGGCTCAATCCCTAATCTAAATCAGTAAATTCTTAGTCGTTCAAAGCAAACAGCAGGTAGAAGGTTGAACTGAACTATGAACCTTAGTATACTTGTCTGTTGCTTTACAAACTGATCAGATGGTCAACAGTATCAGACATGAGAGTTCGGAAAGAGTTCTAGAAAACATTGGAGGAGAATTTTGTCCTATATACAATCAACATTCACAGCCCCTGTGAAAAGAGATGAAATCTCTGTTCTACTTTCTTTGCTTCCTAAAGTTAGAGAGCATTCCCTCCACATGGAAAATAAGTTGATGATTCTGCCAGGAAAATTTTGGAACATTTGAAAAGTAGTTTGTAAGTGCAGCAAATAACAGCATGAAGTCTTAAAGAGGCTGAGTAGTACATAGACAAACAGAATCAAGGTAAACAAGGAATTTGAGCCAGAAGGACAAAATGAGGAATGTGGATTTCATAAATAATGGAGATAGAAGGAACTAATTGCACTGAATATGCTGCATACAAAAGACAATAAGAAGATTGTGACCACTGAGGAGAAGAAAGCCAAGAGGAATTAAATATCTAATAACTACTGCTAGGTTTTCAAGTGGAAACTACAGAAATTCTTTCTGAAGACTCAGCTGGCCAAAGGGAATAGAGAACTGTACAACAGAAACAGAACTATACGACAGAAACAGAACTGTACAACAGAAATGTGGCTTTCTGGACCACCTACAAGACACTAAATCCTTGTCCAAGAAGACCTCTATAGACATCCAAAGCTTCTGTGCTAAAAAAAAAAAAAAAAGAAAAGAAAAGAAAAAAAAGAGAGAACAGCTTGTAAAGGAGGTGAGACGATAAAAAACTGTGCTGTCATCTTGGAGCCAAGCCTCTTGACATTATTCTGCCTTAGTGTTAGTAAAGTTGGCAGGAGAAGTCCCACTGGTGATACTGCATACTAGTGCAAATGACACTTCTGTATGTGGCAACATATGGAGAACTTAGGGGGTGTCAAGGAGGGACACTGGCAATGACAAAAAATGAATGTGATTCCTTCTTGAAGACTCTCAAATTGAATAGCTGCATAGCTATGTGATGTCAGAGATCAATGACACTGTAGTACAGGAAAAGAGAAAATTATTCAGTTTTTAGCATGGAAGAATCATTCCTCTGGTGTGGAAGGTTGGAGGAGGCTGCATCATGAAAGCATGAAACTATCTATAAGTTGACACATAAGAGTGGACAAGAGTTGAACAAAGAGGATTCAGTTAGTACCAAATCAAGACAACAAAATTATTAAGCTGTTAAGGGACAGAATTAGAAGAAATTCTTTAATTAGCTGCAATAATAGAACCATAAATAACATTAAAAGGAATTCAGAATATACTGGGTGAGCATATACTGTATTTAGTTACTGGTTTTATTGAGCATATACTGGATTTAGTTACTGGTTTTAACACTGCAAAATCCAAATTACCAAAATGTTAAAATTAAAATTTCTATTTAATGTAGGAAGGGTAGTATGGGAAATGGGGAAGGCAAATTGTCATGACCATTCCCTAAGTTATTGATAACTCTGAGTAAATAATCTTATATATCTACAGAGCAAATTTCAAAAAGCATTGAGTGGAGTAATAGTTTGTATCTGGTACAGAGCACTACATCATACTACAGAATGACAGGATCGGCTCTGCACGATTCTTTCTCTAATATGCATGTAATAAAAATGTGAGCAATCATGGGGGACTTCTCTTTCAGCAACATATTAAATTGGCCACCTTTGAAAATACAGAACTGTTCAGTCTATCAGACAAAGCATCATAAAATCCCTTAGCTGATAGCTAGACAACTTCAGACTGAAAAAAAAAAAAAAGATTCAAAGTTTTAGCAATAACCCAAATGCCAAATGCTAAGAAACCTTCTTCATAGGAAGAATTAACCCAAAGTCGGTCTGGCATTTCAATTCTGTAGGGCAGAGAGATGTTCAAACTGAACTGTTTTTGTTTTTTTTTGTTGTTGTTTATTTTTGTTTTCTCTAAAAGATATTCCCTCCTTCATCTATAACTATTGGGTCTGATTGAGGAGAAAAATTAAGAAAAATCCTATGGGTTAAGTTATGCAGAAAACTGGGAATGAACTATTACAATTGTCCTTACAGTACTGAAATTCTTATATAAATATATAAAATCTATAAAGTAAAATCCTCAGTCCCTCCAGGGGTGAATACAACTGTGTTCTCCATAACTTTAGTTTCTCCTAGGGGAGCACAAGGCTTCCTGAGGCCTTTATAGAAAAGCCATCCAAAGCCTCAGAGATTTGCTATGTTTATAACAATTTCTCTAACTTTGTATAAGTAATTTTGTATATAAAAAAATCTTGCAAATTTATAGTCTTGCATTGCTGGGACATAATTTTTTCATGGTATACTTTTAATTTTTATTTTAAAGAAAACCTCTCTGTCTCCATGGTCTCTTCCTTAGTTTCTGCAATAGTTAGATCTAAGTGCAGTTTCGTGCGGCAGAGTAGAGGTATGAATCATTGTTTCTTTGAGGCAGGTGATAATTTTGTACAGGTATTGCCTGCAGAGCATTGTATTTAGATCTATGCATGCTGATTTGATTGATGATAGTGATTTCAGTTTCTCTTTAAAGCAAAGGGAGCTTGTTATTGAAACCTTTTCTCAGAGGCTTCAGATAGGACTACTGTTAAGAAAGGTGTATGTATATTTTCCTCTCAGTTCAGCTAAAAGAGCTGCTGGTCTGAGATCTTCAAGACCTTCCTTTGTGCCTCTGTGTCAGCGTGTACAGCAAAATGTCTCAGTCCTACTGATCCTATTGTGACCTTACCACCTCATTTACTTTAAAGACAGTAGTTCTGTCAATATAAGGTACCTTAAAATATCCAAAGCAAACTGTGAACAAAGAAAATGTGCACATTGTGGGGTACTGCAAGGGTGATTTGCCACAATGAAAAGAAAAGAATTCTCAGTGCATCACAATATGACTCAAAACATGGAAAGAAAGAGAAAGTAATTAAAGTCAAGGTCCTGTCTTTCTGAGTTGCATCTTTCTCTGCCAGATTGTATCATCACTGTATTCTGCATTCTCTGTTATCTTGCATGTTTTTGTCCATGCATATAAATCATCCTGAAAACACGGATGGAAAGCAAATCAGGAAGTCATCAAAATCCATCTGGTTCAAGAATATCAAAATTATTCCTCATTGATAGATATTTGCCTAGCCTAGCAAACTTCTTTTTTTTTCTTTTAAAAGCTTGTGCTATAGGGATTCCGCTGTTCGATATCAACCATTGCAGGTGTTAGCTATCCTTTGTGTTAGAAAGTGAAAGTTTTTCCCAACATCTGACCTGGACCTGGTTTGCTTAGAAATCATTTCAGACAGTTCCTTACCCCCTATCCCATCCATAAAGAACATAAACAGATTATTCCCACTTAGATGAGTTGTTTTATGTATTTGAACATTATCTTACTTCTCTCCAGTTTCCTGGAGGTCTATCAGCTGTGTTTCTTAAGTTTTTTCTCATCAGTGTTTTCCTTTTCTCTTTGTTTTCCTCTTCACTTTTTCAGTTTCTCTTGGACCATAATGTCCAAAAGTGGACATGGTGCTTCATTTTACCAATGCTGAGTCGAATAGAAAAATTCATTCCTGTATCATGTTTCCCCATGCATCTTACGCGTCTCAATGATACTGATCTTTCATAGTATGATGAATTTTGGATCTGTAGTCACTTTGCAAGTCATTGTTCTTGCCAGGTCTTCCTCTCCAAAGCTACTCCCCAGCCAGTTATTCTGCATTCTGTGTTTGTGTCGTTGATAATTTTTGATAAAATATGGAATTTTGTTCTTATGCTTATTGAATTGAATCTCATTTTTCAGGACATTTCTTCAATTTACAAGATCATTTTGCATTTTAATTCTGTCCTTCAGTCTAATTATAGCTTGGCCAGTTCAAGATCATTTGCAGATTTAATAAGCATATACTATATTTCTTTATCCAAGTTATAAGTAAAAATATTGGATCAGCCCAGGACAGCTTAAGTGAAATCCTTTTTATATATTGTTCTATTCTGACATTAAATTGAAAACAATTTTGTATCTACCCTATAGTAGTTTAATTTAGTGTCCATGACTTGCTCATGAAAGTTTTATATGAAGCCATCTCAAAAAGCTTCCTAACGTATATGACATCTTTTGCATCTTCCTGTATGAATTAATATCCTCTCAATAGGATGTTTTTCTATTTTGATTTATAATCTCTTACTACATTTATGCATTATGGCAAGTTTTGAATATGCTAAGATTTGTATGAAAACAATATTCTTTTGTATTGGCTAATAATAAATAATCTCTCATCACAGAGTAAGAAAACTTTCCAAAGTATTTTTTGAAAATAAAAGTCAAATATTATTTATCTAATAAATTGATTATAACAATCAATAAGTTAATAGAAATAATTTTCCTACCAGAACCATAATTTAAAATATTCTTTTATGTTTCTTTGAACTTTGATACCGTATTATTCTGAAATACCTCAGTAACCTGAAACTAACAGAGATAGGTCTTTATTTGTTCTTCTTTGCTGTCAGTTTCATATTCTCATTAGATTCTTGTTACCTATGCCATGACAACAGTATTCTAATTAATCTGTTTTTCTGTTCTATGGTAATGAATTAACGATGATGGGAACCATAGCAACTGAAGCAAAAACTTCATTAAGCAAGAACAGTTTTTCGGTTTACAGTGTACAATGTGAAATTGCTTTCAGTAACAAAGTCTTCCACAGAATCACCAAAGTAGAATAAATAAAGTAGAATAAAGAAAGAAAACCTTGGTGTAGAGCATGCTATATTTTGAATTATGATATGTTGACCAAAATTCCACCTTAAGAAAAATCATCAAAAATCATAAACTTCATAGATTTCAAGAAAACATTTGGCAGCGTTCACTGTTAATCATCCTGAAATGTTATCACATGCCAGCAGACATAGTTAACACCATCAGAGTTTTGTGGTAAAGACCAGGATTCCAAGCTGAAGTAAATGCAATTTGTCTGATTCATTTAGAGCATAGACAGCTGCTGTCAGAAAAGGATCAGTTCCCTGGACAAGAAATGTCCAGCAAGTTCTCTGAGAACACTGTTTAATCATTTATATCTATACAGAATATTTATATCCATATTTACGTATGTACACACATATATAAATACAGAGATCGTATTTTTGTTTTCAGAATCATCTTAGGCTAAGAAAACAGAAACTGTTTAAAATCGGAGTAGAGGAAGAATATGGACCTTAACATATATTTGTGACACACAATGATAAAAACATTCTTAAAGAAATTGCAGAATTAGAAAGCATCCAAAAATCACCATAAGGTGCATTATTTCCCAGATATCAAGCATATATATGAAACTAGCACAAACTTATTTAGTTCCAGAGTGTAGACACAGGCAAGATTTCATGAAAACTTAAGTGTGAAAAACACCTTTCAAACTTTGTCAAGATCTTTATAGTAAAGCCATTTTGAATGTATATGCAATGTCAGTGGTTGTGGTGCATACTTTTTTATGAAGACACGGATGCAAAAGCTGAGCGCTAGCTCCAGAGCTCAGGAAGGTAAACTAATAAACCTCAAGTTTTGTTGATGAATTTGAGTTTTGTTGGTAAAGTTCAGGAAGATGTTACAAATTATAGGTTTTTAGAGGCCCAAGGTTTCACATTTTTAACACTTTGGAAAACCAGAGGTGTATTAGGATTATGCCTGCAGTAGAGCTGGATACTGCTATTCCCTGCTATAATGCACGGGAAGCAGGCAGGTTCTTGGGGAGGTGTTAACCTAATCAAAACAACATATTTAGCCTCCAAAAAGAGCTGTCTCATTGCAGCCAACAGGATGTAAAAATGTTGAGACAGGCCTGCATCCTCTCAAAAAGCAATGAAAGAAGTGGTTGTGACAGTGGGAGTCAGAAAACAAGGTGAAGGTTTTCTTTGGACTTAGAAGTTTTCCATGCTGGCCTCAGGCATACATTTTTTATTCTTCCTACCAGAAAACTTCTCTCACCAGACAACCACCTCAGGCAGAAAAAGTGAGATTCTCCCCTGCAATTTGGTGTCTGCTATTTACATGCCATAAATATTTAGCATGTGTTTGCCAGCGTATGCTGCTGGAATAGCAAGAGGTCCCCTACTTTCAAATGGCCTTTACTGGCAAACTCAAATCTTGTCAATTTACCTGCTGGTTTTATTCTGCCCTGGATGCATTATCTGTTGTCTGGAAAAGTAGCCATGCAGTTAGAATTTCCTGCTATTAGCTTTATCACTTTAAGGGCTAATAACTGGCAAGAACTGATATGCTCAAATGGTAACTCTGTGTTAGTTGCAACATTGCAGGATGTTGCAATACAATCTGACCTTGATGGTATTCTGAAGCTTTTTTTTTATTTTTTTCCTGGATAAAACTAATGCCATTTCTCTGTATAACAAACTCAAGGCCAGCAAGCAAATTTATAGCCATGATTCTACAAGTCTGAACCTGTCTAGAGATAAAACCAAGTTATGCAATATTGGACATCTTGATATCTTGAAACTCTGACCTGCTCCTGAGCCTCTGTACAGCTCTGTACAGTTACAAAGTATATGAGGGCTATTTTTCACAGAGCCTCCTTTCTGGCACATCTGCCTTGTATATCTGGTAGGAGAAGGCCACTGCAAAAATGAGGTAACTCTGGAAGCAAATGCAATTATAAAAGTAAGTTATATCTTTGAAAATGGGAATTTATTTCTAGGGCCAGGAAGTTGCTGGCCAAATACATCAAAATAGATTTTCGGTGAAAGCAGGAAAGGTAAAGTGTCCTGCCTGGTGAACAAGTACAATGCATATGTTATTTCTGTCAAGGAGAAAGCATTCATTTATGACGACATTGTCTATTTAAGTTTCTGTCCGAGCTTCTTAGTGGTAAAATTGGGATAGAGAACGAACATGCTTGATACCGGCCTCACAAAAGATTGCTGTGTCATATTTGAATATATTTTTTCAGTTGTCTTCCATGATCTCCTGAAGATTCAATCATTTGATATATTTTGGTGGTATGTTCAAGAACAGTTCCTGGAAGCAGTACTTTTGCATAACTTCTTTCATGTTATTCATATACATAAAGAAGAATGCAATTTGTTAGAGCTGTTCCAGGAGCATGGTCTGAACCTTCACACAGATTTTGTGATATCTGTGAACCTCCTCACAGTATTTATTAAGAGGACCAGACAGGCTATATTCTGCTAGATCAGAACATCAATGTCAGCAGGGTGAGCAAACCGATGCAGAGTGAATGACCTGCATGAAAATTGAAGGCGTTATTGTGTCTAGAGTGGAGTGAAAATACCAGCTTTGAAAACTTGAAAGCTTTAGCCCATAGCTTGGACCCTCTGCAGGAGTGCTGTAGAGAAATAATCATCCAGCAACAGTCAGCATCAGGAACAGAAGACAGTGCTGATAGAGACTTAAAGGATTTTTCCAAAATGTATCCATTTTCAGTATTTTTTGAAGGTCAAGTAACTATGGGAAACTTTTCTCTACAGCGAAAATAAAGTTAGAAAACATGAACTTGGTGTTCTTTTTTTTAACCTAGAAATATGTTATTTGGCATTGCAAAGACTAGCAATTTTGGCTAAGGAACCATTTTCAAATAGATTTTCTCGGTTTATGAAGGGCTTTTAAGGATGACAATTGTTTCCACTCAGCGTGTGAAATGTGATTAATTGTAGGTGACTTTGATGGATGCTGCCTGCGAGAGCTATGAAATTGAGAAAGGATTTTATCAATTGTGTATGAGGATCATAGCCATAGATCAGAATGTGTATAGCGAGGGCAGAAAAAGAAGAGCTGCACAAGCTAAGCACAGGAGCTTTTAAAAATCTTTAGAAATAAGGTGGAGATCACAACCCCGATCAGCAAGTAAACCTGTCAATTTTGAGTTCTTTCCAGAAGCTTCTGAAGGTGATACCAACAAGCTAGGTAGCTACTCCGTGGCAGAACTGAGAATTTTAGGGCTTAAGAACTGAGCTGTTCCCTTCAGGCTGACTAGCAATTGCAGCTTTGAAAAACACAACAGTAGAATATCAAAAGAGGGAACTTCTTTGTTGGCAACTCCTGGGTCCATGAAAACATGGCTTTGTTATGAGAAGAGAGCCTGACTTTCACCACTACGTATCAAAGCCCTACCAGAGCAGCAGTGCTTGGCTCCTGGTCAGTAAGGAGTGACCATCTCACAAAAAGCTCTTGATGCCTTCCAGGAAAACATACTTCTGACACAGAATTAAGGTATGCATCCCGCAAAAGAATTCCCAATTCATAAACAAAAGCAGTGTTTTCTTAATGAGAACTGCTAATGAAACAGTCTGCAGGGTTTAATGGGACTCTGTTAACTTTTGCTGTCCTTCTGATAACAGGGCTTTTGAGCAGGCAGCAGTGGTGTAAGGGGAATGGAGCACCAGCAGCTTTCCTGGGACCCAGCCACCAGCTGGGGCAATTAAGGCCATTTCCCTTGCAGAGGAAAATACCAGAGCGGCAGACACGCACTTCCTGGTGCCGAAACGGAGAGCATGCTTCAAAGAACAGATTTAATTGAAGGCATAAAAGCCAAACTTTTCACCTCTGTGCTTTGTAAATATCCAATGTATGTGAAGCAGGACAATCCGGACAAAGGGAAAATACAGAGCAGGAGAGCCATGAGAATTGCCAAACCTGAGAAATGCCAAATAACTGTAGTTCTGTTGTCCAGGAAGTATTAGGAAGTGTGAATAAACATTACAAGAAGAGGAAATGCTGAAGTACTGCTAAATAAGCTGAGCTGGTCTCAAGTATATTTCTTCTTAGCATGATAAATGAGATTTTGTGTATAAAGGCTTAATTAATTGTTTTAGTGTGCTCAGCTTGGTGCAGAGCCCAAACCAGGTTCCTTCTATACTTAAAGTCAGGAAAGCTTTGCACACACCTTATGTCTAAGCTGGGTATGTCTTGAGCAAATGAAAAATAAAATAAAATGGCACATTTTTTGAACATCAGAAAAGTTTTAGTACGGACAGATGACCACTTCTATACTTCCCTGCCTTATCTTTTAAAAGCTGAAACAGTAGAAAATCTCAGTGTATGATGTTTTCACACTTTAGTATATATACTTTACATATAGTAAAAACATTTTGCTTTAAATATTTTCTTGTTATTGTCGTATATGAGCTCTTTGAACAGTTCATTTGGAACAGAAGCAAAAAGCAAAAACACCAAGCAAAAAACAAGCACCAAGTATTTCTGAGCCTGTCATAGACATTCTCCTGAGAAGCACAATAAAAAAGCCATTGCAAGAACACAGGGCCAGTCTTGCTGAACAAGTCTAAGTACATCCAAGGTTTTATGTTTTAGTTTCAGAAACTACATCACCAGCCAGTTGTGCTGCACTAGACAAACTGAATGTAGTCCTTAAATCTGTTCAGAAGTTAAACCCTTGTCATGGTGATGTAGGAAAACCCATGGTGATATAAACAGGTTGCAGAGCACAGGTCTTTCAACAGTTGTGTGCATACTGTAGTACTAAAGGTGTTTTGTTTAAAATAAATTCTTAATTCTTTAAGAATTTTAATTCTTAATTTATGAGAAGAGAAGCATAGGTTGTGGGGTGTTCACACAAATTAAAATACATTTTCTACACAGCAAAACATGTCTCTGCACATTCATGTGGTTTGCCAAGACCACAAAAACACATCTTCTTAGGCACAGCTCTGCTGAACAGAGATGATGTAGTCCCTGCTCACCTCACCAACACTCTCTCCCAGTCACTCTGCTGGATGGGGGACTGTTTGGATGCTTCCTGCCCTACCTCAAAAGCCAGATGGATTTACTTTATCCCCACCTTCATTGGCAAGTTAAATATGCCTGACTTAGCTAGATAAGATGAGTGGCCTTCAACTTTCATAACTGTGAAAGCAAGGGCACCATGGCAATGGCAGACAGTTAGGATGGTACCATCTTCACCTGGTACAGCTGTTTGCAAAATGAACTTGTGCAAAATGAACTTCATTTATGTACATGGTTCTGAAACTGTCCATTCTCTGGGAATTAGTTACAGGAAACACAGCAGACTAGGTATCTTTTTGTGTCAGAGTCAACAGGCATAATATGGGAAATCTATGTAGTGCTCATACTTCTACACCCAATCAAACACATATCTATAAAATGGCCTAAATTTTCCTATATGGTCAGTGATTCATAAGCCTTTTTCTTCTGAATTCTCACATGCAATAGGCATTGTAAATTCCTCTTTTCTAGAGATTAAAGGAGCTCAATCTTACACATCCTACTTACTTATCCCAGGTTTATATATGATGCGCAGTTCCAGATTCCTGGTTTTGATTATGGAGATCTAACATCATACAAAACCTTGTATGATGTTACAAAAGGTACAAAATTAATAAGATAATGTAAAGTTCAAGAGTTTTTACCACAGTTCTCTCTAATGACATTATCCAGAAATCTAGTGAAGGTCATCAAAACAAAATCTTCCAGTAACTGCTATTATGGGGAACTGAGTTGCATCATTCTTCATAAATGTTCTAAGTTCCATCATTAAATTATTAGGTTTTCCTTTCTGACTGGCTCAGAACACAACTACACAAATAGCTATCAACTCTTTTTCAAAATCTATCACAGTTTTATTCAGGATTGCAGGGAACCTGTCTAGCTGTTTCAACGACATGATTGTCCAAAGCCAAAGTCCAGGTCCTTCATTTCCTAGAAATGTATTTTGCCTCTATTTCAGTTTTAAATTGTCTTTACCAAATGTATCTGACCCAAATTCTGGACAGTTATGCAGAGGAAGTCTTACAGTGTGGTAGTACAATGCTAGTAACTATCTCTTTTCACATCCATGATAGTCAATAAAGTATTTGTGGTTTTAATAAATACATTTTCTTCTCTAGATACTCTGGAAGCTCCATCTTTGTGCCCAATAACTTGTCTTTTTAAATCTTCCTTTCTTGCTATCCATGTTCATTGATTCATGATCTTTGTAGAAGCTGCCAGCACAAAGCTCTGCAGCAAAGTTGTCATCATTGTAATTGAGCATCGATTATTTAAAGAGTACATTTGTTACTTTGGTTGATGAAACCATCTCTCAGACTGACATCCACTGAGAAAATAGAAAGTTGGGGTAATTTGCAAGGCACTTTTTACACCCGTTATCAGGATTGGTTCCATCATTTAGAGTCATGCTTCAGAGAAGTGTTAGGTCCTTGTAATGGGTGCAGCACTCAGTGCTCTACTGACCAATAAAGACAAAACCTTGATAATTACATGTCCTTGAATATTACTCTGCAGTAAGAATTACATAAAGAAGTTGTAGTTTTTCTTTAATGCCTCAAAAAGAGTGTTTTAGCAATGTCGGAAATAATCTCTTTTTATTTATTTTTCTTTTCTTTTTAATGGAGAAAACTCCATCCCTTTCTATCATACACCATTTTGATCTTCCACTCATGCTGACAGAAGGAGAATACAAATGATTTTTAGAAAACCACAAGAATATGAAATAGCAGGAATTATTAAGCTCCTTTTCTTAGCATGTTGGAAAGTGTTCTGCTTCAGCAATTAGTTAATAAATCTATATTTTGATTTCAATTCTCTGTGTGAAAGCCCATCACATTTATTTTAGCAGATGATATTATGACTGAGACACACTTCCACAGGACAATATGTTAAAGAGTATGTATTACACCCTGGATGAAATTGAGATGCTTGAAGGTGTGAAACATCTCTTTTTTTTTTCAGCAGCGATAAATCACAGCAAAATTTTGAACAGAAAGCAAGACTTTCATACCGAGATTTTCTACTTCCCACAATCAGGAAATAAACTGTTTTAGGAGGCCCAAGTCTCTCCTTTTAGACGATGCACAATAGCAGGAAGAATTGAATATGGAAAATATCCTTACACAATGGTGATTAGAAGTACATCTTTAGAAGGATAGATATTCTGTGTAAATAACTGTGGCCTTAAACCTGAAGCACGAGATGGTTCTTAAGTATCTGCAGCCTTGAAAACCAGTTACAGGATATTCACATACTTAGTGAAATTTTTCTTTGTGCTGCTGAAGTTGCCCTAAGTCAGCAATCTACACAATGGAAATGACTATCTTAACCTTTTAAATATAAACAAACAAACAAAAAAACCCCAAAGTTAACAAAATGTCATGGAACTCTTGTAGCTTCTAGAAATTCATCTTACCTGAGGTTGGATACAAACAGCAGAGGAGTGGAAAGGCCACAGCAATCCTGTTATAATTAGTATTGCTGAACAAGTTTGCTGCCAAATTCACCATAAAAAAAAAAAAGAATTAGGAGATGAATACCCTTCCTGGGTGGGAGTGCTGCTACAGCTTGTGGAGGTACATGTATGTCACGTGAATAAACTGAAAAGCCTAAACTTCATGATATTACACTGAAAGAATGTTTAGAGCTACATGTGATAGTGATAGGTGGAAATTTTTATTAATAGCTGCAGCTGTAAATCCGTGGATGAAAGATTGTTAGCTGCTACTCAGACCTCTTTTGACAAGGATGTAAAAATAGAACATTTTCAGCTGTTGTGTAGTGCTAGCTGTTTCCGATGGGCAAAATGCTGAATCTGCTTTGGGTTTTATTACTATTATTGTTGTTATTATTACTTGTGATCCAGAATTGCACAGTGCAATCATACTGACATTTAATAATGGTCTTATTATCCTGAAATACTACTTCGCTAGGTTTTCACCAGCTGCAAATGCATGTTGTATGACTTCCCATAGATGAAATGCTATTTATGCTTCACAGAGGTTCCAGTTAGCATTTCAGGTAAGACAAAGTGTTCAGCAAGAGTCAAAGTGCATCAGAATGAAGGCTGTTGAGAGACTAACCATCATTCAAATCACTGCTAGCAACGCCACAGGAGTCTAAGTAACCTAGAGGGGTAAGAGTCGTTTCTTTTTTCCTTTTCCTTCTTCTTCTCCTTCTCCTTCTCTTTTTCCTTCTCCTTCCTTTCCTTTCCTTCGCCTTCTCACCCAGCCATGTACAGACACACTTGCCCAGATGGTAGATAACAAGCTGCTTCAACACATACAAAGTTGTTTTTAGGAAAATAAACAAAGAATCAAACCATTTCCTGTGCTAGTCAGAGAAAGGTGATTAGACTGGAGTCTGAACTTGGAAGAACTGGCTCAGAGGTCACAAGTCTGGCATAGAGATACAAAAAGTTGATGTTAGAAGGGAGTAAACCATCAGATAAGAGCCAGTAGAACAAATCAGTGAAGGCTACGGAGCTCTGTGTGTAGAGAGGTGTATGTAGGACTATTTTTTGTTGTATGTTTGAGTGCTTCCTAAAGGAAAGAAACCAAGCATGATGAGACAATGCTGACTGTGGTGCAGCTGATGTATTTGTAAAAGGGCCAAATTAATTCACTGCCAATGTAATTCAACGTAACTGAAAGCAGCGGAGCTAACCCAGGGGTCAGTCTGGTATCCTTTTCTTTTCAGCTATTTTGATACATACTTATTAGGAAGAAAAGCCTGCATTAATGAATGCTATGGTTTTGATTCATTTAGTATGGATTACATTAATTTTGATGTAAAAATATTAATTACTAGGGGCTAAGAGAAGGACATTTATTTTTTGCATATGTATTTTAAGGTTGGATACACACATTTCCAGGTTCTTCTTTCTGTAAAGATTTATTCTGCTTTTCTTAGGGTATCTACCTAGATACTTTAAATATCTACCTAGAACTTTGAAGGGGAACAGAGAATCTTCTTCCTGCACTCCAATTCACAGGCACTCATCCTGCTCATGCTCTGAGCACCCTTAACATTATAGCAGTCCTTTTAGCAGGGTTCATATGTTCAGACTCAGCTTTGCCTTTAAGAAGCTACATGTAAGCTGCCTCATATAAGCTAGAAGGCTACAGTGACATTATATGTCCTTACTCGTTACTGGGAGATCCATGCACTTGCCAAGCAGTCATTAGCAGTAGCAGTACTTCTTGCATGAAGAGGTATTCAGAAAAAAAAAAAAACAGTTAAATTACACATGGCTCTTCATGGAATGGAGCAGAGCTGGGGCTTGTCTGGCTTCACTCCTCATTTTTTCCATTTCTTTTGCTTAGTTTGTGCCTTTTCTTGTTAGACTTCCATTTCTTAATAAGTTCTTTGCTGTTTAATCTGTCCAATTGCAGCACCTGAATGAACTTTTATAGCATCAGATTGCAAGGAGGATACAAATATCTTTGCCTTGTAGGATACAAATACATCTGATTTGTTTGCACTACGTACTCCTTGCCTTCTGGAAAAGATTGTACCTCTGTGTTGGATTTTCTTGGGAGAGTGTGAAAAGAATTTTCTTCCTAAATTTATTTCATGTCGCATCCAAACTTGACACTTTATTTCTTTTTCGTGCTGTTTCCTTCATTTTGCATGTCCCTTCCAACCTTAACCATTCTGTGATTCTGTGATTCTAGTGTTCTAATCACCTTCCATGCTAAAACTCACAGTCTAACAAGAAAAATACTCATTAACTAGCAGGAACAACTTCTATTCTTTACTGTAAGCATTTTTATTAATGAAGGCATAAGTATGCTTTGCCAAGAGTAAAAGTTAATGCTAGGTCAAGAGAGAGAGCATGTGTTTATATGAATGTTCATGAATTCTTAATTGTGTTCTAAATAGTTATTTGTACAGTCTTTTTATTCACTCTTTCCAACTAGTCTACTGACCAAAGATTTTCTTGTACCAGTGTGCATAGAAGGTAGAGTTTTGGTCTGATTATTGTTTAATTATGAAATTAAAAATAAAATGAGAAAACAATGTATTTATTGGGAAGAAACTGCAGAAGTGAAGTTGAGGTCAGCCAAATGAGAAAGAGAAAGTCTATGTAAGCAGACTTACCCTCTGAACAAACCAGCTCAAGTCCTGGGATCAGGAATGCAAGGTCAGCACAGAGCTGTGCCAACCTAATTGAGCTAACTCATTTATACAGCCTCTGAGACCCGAGTTTGTATGCAGTGTGGCACTACGCCATTCAGACACACTGTCCTTCTTCCTGGGCTATCTTGGCTATCTCTCACATGGCACAGCATTGTATAATGTAGACGTGTCCTTAGGTGACCAAGCAACCTGCTCGGCAAGTGAATTCCAAATAGCAAATGCTTTAAGAAGGGCTGTAATCATTTATGAATGATCTGCGAGCGCTGCTATTTCTTCATATGAACTGCTAAATAACTATGAAATTGGAAAAATATGGGACCTTGTTGTATACAACAGATTAGTAGAAAAAGGAGCAAATTTCAACCCACCTCCCTAAATTGTTTACTGCTAACTATCAGCCAGCTGCCAAAAGCATAGCTGCATTTTCTGAACCTGCTTTTAATATCCAGAGTTGTTTTAGCTTGCATTTTACTTATAGCTGTTACATGTACGGTACTGCATACAATACATTTACTCTCGTTGCTGAGAAGTGTGAAATATACAACAGATTCTTTTGATATATTTCAAACATATTGTTGTGTTCATCCATACAGAAAGCACTTCAGCAAATGTACTCGGCTGGCCTATTCATCTTAATGCAAAGGTCTATTATGAGTTTCACACTCTTCAGTCGTTACTTGCATGCTGCAGTACACAGGGAATTAGCCTGAAGTACCTGAAGATGTTTCAATCTTGGTGAAAAGGTTTTATTTTTAGATTGCAAACGTTAATAGCAATTCAAGTTGTCAGAAACCTTTGTGAATACAGTGGAGTGTAAGCACATGTATGCATGGATTTGTGGAGAAAGAGACCTGAGCATATGCTTAACTCTTATTGCTAAGGGACAAGTGCCATTCCAGGGAAGCCACTGAATCACAGAACTATTCAGTCAGTCTGAAAGAGACCTTGTGACATCTCTAGTCCAATCTCCTGCTCAAAGCAGGGTCAGCTCTGAGTTCAAACCAGTTTGCCCAGTGTCTTGAAAACCTCCAGCATTGCAAGATTCCTTTTCATTTTTGTAGGAGCAATTTTTTTTTTTTTTTTTTTTTTGCTTTTTATGCACATAGTAACTTCAAACGGGTGATGAATTTGGAATTTGGTCTCCTTCATGCTTATTTTGTCAAACTGTTCCATCTCCATGTTTGATCTTTGGAAACTAAAAAAATACACTGAGAAAAATATGTATTATTTTTTGGAAACTTGCTCTGAATTAGTTGTAAAAAACTTCATGCATATTCTTTTAGCAAGATACAACCAGAAGTAGTTCATTTTCAAATTATAATTCTAAATCTGGCAGTCTTTTTTTTTGTTTGTTTGTTTATTTTGTTTTGTTTTGCCTCAGAGTCTCATAAATTGAGTTGTGTGGTATTTATTTTCCCTTATTTGGGAATGAAGCTACTCTGATCCTGTTGACAGTGTATTGGAATGGAAATCAGAATGGCTGGTGACTTGGGACAAATTGCTTTACTTTTCCCGCTGTCATTTTCTCTGTTCAGCAGAGGTTGATGGTACTACATTAATGTCTTGTAAAATGCTTTGAGATTTGAGAATGACTGGAGCTTTTTGTAAGTGTCAAGCGCTATTTCCAAATCTCAATCAATTATTCTATATTCTACCGCTATATATACTGACTCCTGTTAAATTCAGGAATTTAACAGGATGACTCCTGTTAAATTCAACAGAATGTCATAGTACTTAAAAAAGTCATATTTTATTCTTTTTTTTTTTCTTTCTGAGAAGGGGGCGGTTGTTTGTTTGTTTTGCTACTATCCCAGAAAATACTGGAAAGAGAATTTATACAGAAAGCTACTGATGCAAGGATATGGTTTTCAAACTGCACAACAAAAATTTTTAAATCTAAGAAATATCTTAACTTGAAGCATCCCAAATCCCCAAAGACTGCTTTCCTTGTGTTGGCGATCATGAGCTGCCAGAGCTTTTGCAAGGGAGGAAAAGCCTCTGTCAGGCCCTCAGAAAGTCCATGTCTCAAATTGCTAGGCAGATGTTTGGAGGATGAAGGCCAAAACTGCACAGAATTCAGAGCAAATCAATATATTATTGGAGTTTGGATTAATTTATCAGAAATAAATGAATCTTTCTGCCTACACTATGCAGAATTTGTTACTAAAACTCCTGTATTTAAGTTTACTGAAATCTCCCAGCCAGTCCTCTGCTTCTACTACTTTTCTCAGAATAGCTAAATACAAGTAGAACTGTGAGAGCTGGGGGGTGGGGAACAAAACAAAAAAACAAACAGACAAAAAAACTGGCAAGCAAGTTCTATGTTTCTTTGAAAACTCTCCAGCTTCATGAATCCTGTGAGAGCTTAATTAAAATGAAAAGAGAAATTTCAAAGGGAGAAAACAAAATAAGCCCTTTTAATGGTCTATTTTTATTCTGGGCTCAGAAAATCTCTTTCTCCTTTTCAACTGGTTTCCCCAAAACATAAATATTGGCAGCTTTAAGGTTTGTTTTTCATCCTCTTGAGCAAGAGGCAGTGAGTTCAAAAGCTTTTTCCCACTCAAGCTTAGAGCGTTTGTTCACCAGAGCTTGGATTTCTGACATAACTAGTGAGTCTAGAACAGCAAACGCTACTGTGAAATTAAAGTTGCCATTTCAAGGGGATGATGATTAAACGGTAATGTATTCACAATGAATAATTAGAGGAAGCTGTTTTTTCAGACACTGCACTGCATAGGAGTCAGGGTCAATCAAATACTGCATAACATGTTGAAGGGTTCTTTCTGAAGCCAACCTCACTTAACAGAGCAAACCTCCAATCTACCTCTCTTTCACTGGATAATTCAGGAATTTTTAATATGAGTCCGGAGCAAGACTTGAATGTTCCAATCCGTTATCAAACCTAGCCTGCTATAGTCCCACAAGCCATCTGCTCCTATGAAACTACTAGTTGATATTTCAAAGCTTTCATGGTGAAAATTGCTTTCATGGTGGAAGTTGGAATCCCTCTTCAGATTTCCACCATTCTTGGCAAACTGCATGTGCATCTTCAGCCCAAAGGAGGGACAATACCAAGCTGACATTTAATTATCATTTTTTTTTGTTCAAAGAATATGAGTGACAAAACTTTTAATGCAAAAATTACTAAAAGTAGAACAAAAAAGACCATTTTCAGAAAGGTAGTATAAAGGTTATACAGCAAACCTAAAGTTAGAGATCTCTCTGGGAAATATTAGGATTTCAGATTAGGTAAAATGATAGAGCTTAATGCTGGCACCAGAGAAGGTCAGGAAAAACACAGGAAGAGTTCAGGAGATACACAGAGGACAAGTTTTTGGGCTATGAGAGAAGGATTCCAGAATAGATTCTACCTCCACCTGATAAACATCAGCCGTAGAGAGGTGAGGAAACCAAATGAGAAAGTATACGTAGACAATGCTTTTTTTATCTGGAGCTTCAAGCTAGCTATCCTGAGAAAAGAATGTGTTTGAACCCTCTATGATGTCTCTACACACATTATACTACTACTGTCATACATCTCCGGGAAGGTAAACCTTAATACCTCCAATGGGATTTTGGACTACTTGGAGAGTTGTGACAGTCTACTGCTTCCATAGAGCAGACGACAAGATGAGTTGGTCTGTGCCATCAAGAAGGGTGACAGATGTGAAGCTTACACTGTGGTTGTTTCTATAAATTACAAAGCCTGAAATCTAAGCTCTGCCCAGTTACATATGTAGTCGAAGGCCATGTAAAATTCCAAATCTGAATTCCCTCAAAGCAATCTGGGGAGTGTCACCGTATCTTAAGTTTGATTAAATCTATATCAGCACTATTCTGTTAAACCTTGTTTTGTACACAAATGGTAAACATAGACAAGGTGCATCTTTTTTTTTTTTCATATTGTATCACAGTGCTACATTCCTCAGCAGTTTAAATGGGTTTTGTTCTAGGCCTGTTTCTGATTCAGCCTCTTCCTCATCGACATCTACTATAATTTAGCTTTTACTGGTCTGTTGCACTGTACTCCTAAACATAAATAAAACCAGACACCAAGACACACAAAGAAATAAGTCATAATATCACTTATCATTGATCTTTTATCACTGTAAGAGCATCTCCAACTTCACACTTTGCTGTATCACTTCCATTAACCTTTACACTCAAAATCTACCAAAATATCTTCCAGAAAAAAAGATTCTTAGTCATGAGTGGCTCAACATAACGTTTGCCCCAAAAAAATCACTTTCCATGAGGATTCACAGTTCTGTTTCCAGAAGGTTAATGACAATATGTACATTTACTGTTAACATTTACAATACAGCCAATAAATGGATAGTCTGAGTATGTCCTAAACTTCGTTGATGAAAGTGTGGTTACACAATCCTTTCTGATTTTGCAGGTATGAGTCAGCAAATTCCTGCACTTACAAGAAGCCCTGAATATAAATAATATCACCATTCTGCTCAGTTATAAACCGCTCTAACACAAGCCCTACTAACTGTGTCTTCATGTGCACTGGGATTGTGCAGTACGACCAAGCTCACTGCATGTAACAGTGCCCAGCTTCATTACAAATTTGAAGAAGAGTTCAATCTTCCCATCTAAGCAATGTAATGCCAGGCCCTATCTGAAGGTGTTGAAGTATATTTTGGGCACAATAAAAAGTTATATTTCATTGCAGGGAGGGTGAACAGCCTTAATGCATCTGACATGACACTTAAACAGATCAGCCAGAAGATATATATATAGATGTCTTGACATACAAGGTCATTTACACATTCAGTGACATCCTAAATAGCAGCAGCAGGGTTTCCTTCAAAATGGAGTTTCAGGACCTGGCCCCATGGACCTATCCTAGACAGCTCTGCTGCATTCATTCAGAAGTGCTTTTAAGCACCCTTAAAGTGCTTTTAAGTCAATGCGATTTTCCTTTGCAGTGCCTGCCACTCCAGTGTGTGGTGAACATCTATCCATTTGCAGAAGAAAGTGCTGTGCATGTGTTTTCACTTCCAGAGGTCATTTTGGGGATAAAATCAGTCTTCTAGATGACTAGCCTAGGGTTTTAAAAATATGGCTTGTGTTAGACTTATTTTAAATATTGATGGTAAGGTTTACTCAAGGTTGTTTGAGGTTAACAGTGGATTATGCAACTGGTCACCACACAGAGACATGACGATCAATTTCTTTATTTCATAGGAAATCTTTTTTTTTTTTTTTTTTTTTGTCACTGATCCAAAAACTGGCCCATTTATTTGTAATTTAACCTGGGTACTTACTGAATTACAAAAATGGACCAAAATTATCTCATCATCCCATAAAGGAAATACATTTCTAATTAAAAACTATGAATATGGGTCACACTTTGCAGAAGGAAGCATAAGTCGAGCATCATTCTTCTTGATTTGTTCCAGGTCACTGTTTCTGTCTGCCTGACTGCAAAACACTAATGGACCGACAAGATAAAAATTCGCTTTTGCATCCATCTGCTATGCTGCACTTTTAATGTCTATTTTATTTAATGTATCTTGATTCCATCTCAATTCCAGCTGCAAACATCACATTTTCCTACAATAAAATTTTACCCCTTTTAGTCCTATAAATAAGAAAAGAAACTGTAGATAGCTTTCTTTGCAGCACTGGCAATTTTAAGTTTTAGCAGATGTTAGCATAATAAATTAATTCAAGACAATTTTCAATTGCACATTCATTTCAGAGTCAGTTTTCTAGACACTGCAGTGGGTCTCTCTAATCTGAGTTGCTTATATTGACATTAACAGAGAGCTTCTATAGCAAAACAGAAAAAAAAAAAGGCAGGGTCAGTAGGGAAGATTTTTCACACTTGAAGGAATTGAGGTTGGGTACAAGAAAATGGAGCTGGAAATGCTTTCCCAGTACAATGAAGCCTAGGCAGATGTTTTCTAATATAAGCATCATTCGATAACACATGAAGGAAATGAGAGTTGGATCACTGTATCATTCTGCTGTTGAAAAGAACCTTTTTTAGAAACAGAAAAAAAAAAGTGAAAAAAAAATTAATACTAAAAAGAATATGCTGATACAGAAAGTTTCCAGAAGAGATGGCCTAATCCAGCAATTACCCTGCCTTTTTGTCTGAACCGGTTCTTTTAGACCAATGCTTTTCATGTAGCCCTACCTATAGTGTTTGCATGATAGATATGATGGTATCCTAGTTTGCAGCATGGCTGTTGGTGTAATTTCTGTGAGTCATGGTACTTTGCTCCTCATCATCTCATTTTATGGACTTGGATCGCCATCACACCATGTGAGCTCAGACAGAAGACTTACACCTGCTAGCTGCATCATGCTTCATGACATGGCTCTTCCTTCACACAACGTTCTGGAGGCTTAATTAGAACACCTTTCATCTAGGGTTCCTCCTTCAGAAATCCTAGCTTGTTAAAGTGTATTTTATCCCTAGGAGTACTGACAGGCTCTCAATTAATTTGTTCATTGAAAATAATTCTGATTAGGAAATTTAATGAGATTCAGGCTCCTAAGTCACATAATTGTTTTTGAAATACCACACTGACAAGAAGGATTTACAGTTAAGCTTCCTAAACAATACACTGAGGATGGTTATGAGAGATATTTCCAGAGGAAACAGGTATAGTACCAGTACGCAGAAGTATCTTGCACTGTGACACCATGATACCTCTTTTTGAAACTATTCTATTAGCCTGGGAATAAAAAAGTTTTAACTTGCTCTGGCAAGACAAGAGACCTATGTTTAGGCTAATAATGAGGGCATTCATAGAGGATAAAGAAATCTGTTCTGTTAGGCTCTATTCCAAAAGACTATTTCACCAATTTATATTACATGTATTTGGGAGCAGAAATTGAAGCCTACATCCTTCCCTTTAAGTGAGTGTCCTATCTGTAGACTCATATTCTAGCATATTCAAGCTCTCTCTGTCAGACCCAACGGTTACATTCGCGCAAATTGGTGTGGTTTCAACATGGAAGACCCAGGGTGCCTCTGTACACAGATTTCCTTAAGCTGAGAAGTTTGAATATGCACTTAGGAGAT
The DNA here is from genome assembly GCF_003342845.1 of Nothoprocta perdicaria. Lineage (NCBI taxonomy): Eukaryota > Metazoa > Chordata > Aves > Tinamiformes > Tinamidae > Nothoprocta > Nothoprocta perdicaria. Next base: position 2,320,246 of record NW_020456176.1, read on the forward strand.
AGGATTCAACTTCCCTAAGGCAGTAAGCATGTTTCCTACTTGTGAATACTTTAATTCAGTAAACTTTTTACCGGGCAACAAAAACTATGGTATTGTTTTGTCTTCTAAAGGTCTATTTGACCCATAAACTAGTATTTGAAAGAAAGTCATAAGGTACCTAAATGCAAGAGCAGGCTCAGAAATTTGAATTCTGAGCACTGGGAAGCAGCTCTGTTCAGTCCACGACAACTTACCTACATTTAGGACACATATTTCTTCTCCACAAGGCGCATCTCATATAGAGTGTGACCTTTTGGCAAACTTATTCCTAGGAGCTTCACTTTCCTAATGCATCATTTTTGGAGCCCAGAGCTGTTAATTGAGGTCTGTGAATTCCATTAAGCATCAGCACACCTAAAGGTTAGGAATCACAAGGCTGTGATTCATCCAATTGCTGCTGTAGTTTCATTACTAAGGGAGGAAGTTTTTGATAGGGAATGTTCCTTTAAAGCCCTGGCGAATGAAACCTACTCTAAGCAAACATTTATCTAGTTACCTAGACAGGCAGATGCTGGGGAAGCATTGGGACAATGGATCATGAGACAGATAGCATATTCATCCAGCCTCTCTGGAAGTACACCCACCTCCCAAGGGACTGTCTCAGCTAACTGAAACACAGGGACAATGGGAACAGTCCATCCATCCTGACCAAGCAGGACCCATTGTGCAGGAGAAATCCAAGACGAATAAGAGCAGATTAGGAATAAATATGGAGAGACTTGATTATTTTACCTGGTGATGAAGGATCCCCAGAAAAACAGAGATCACTGAATAAAAAAATACATAAATATATAATTTGTTTGTAGTGCAGAACCTGAACTCAAAACTAGGCCTTTCCCTGGCCCATGGCAGTGAGAAATTAGAAGTTTTCTTGAAGAACTTAGAGTATTTTCCTGTCAAGTCTGATGTACAGGATGATGCAAGTGGTGGTGCATGTTATGGGGTACATGATAGTACAATTTTCTTTTGCTGATGTTACACCCTCCTAAATTTCCCTTAAATAAAAACATTCTTGATGTGATACAGTTTAGTCATTCAGTCCTGTTAGAATGGGTGCTACTGTGTACTCATTGTTAGCACTTCTGTTACATTAAAACCAACAAAGCCACTGTCATGGTTTATTTAAAAAATACCTTTTCCAAAGTGCTACATTCTAGTTTTGAGAGCATAGATTACAATAGAGCTTGAAAATCTTACTGCCCTTTTTCCATACAAAGGCACAGCAATGGAGTTTTCAGGTAATGGAACGTTTTGCAAACTTTGCACATCTAAGAGCCAAATCAGGCCTTCCATTGGGAAGGATTAAATAAGTCAGTCTCAGTTTCTCCATAATACCTGAGGTTCCTTGTGATGCTAAAAAAAAGTCTGAGTCACAGCTTTACAAAGCATTTACAAAGCCTTGTTATATAAAGCTCTGTTAGTATTTTCATGCATTTTAAAATAAATGAATTGTAAAGTCATTTGTTCAAGTAAATTCACCAACTCCAAGAACATCTCTTTGTCATCCAGTTATCAGTTGAAAGGAGGTTGTGTGTGTGTTTTATACACAATAGTCCAACATAATGTTCAACTATTGCATAAGGTACCAAGAAGCACTTTTTTTTAATACTAAAGGTCTGAAATACATTTATTTCTCCCTGTTCCAAAAATACACTGAGAATATTTCTTAAGATACAAAAGAACTAAATATAAGATACTAAAAACAAAAATACACTAATTATAAAACATACTAGGAAAGAAACCATGGCTTACAAATATGAAGATATGACTCAGCCAGCCTAATAGTATCACAAGAAGCCTACAGTGTTATGAAGAAACTGAGTTAATACTTATTCACTACTTTGAAAATGTAAAGAAGAGTGTAAGTGATTAATTGATAGTTTAATTATTAACAAAGCTAATATCTCTGTGAAATAAATGTATTTTGGAGTAACTTCATAAGAGATTTGATAGGTAATCTAGAAACCTAATAGTGTAAGCATCAGATTTCATCCTCCAAACAAAGCAAAGCCTGAGCATTGCAGCTAACTTTGCAGGCTGCAATACTCATGCAACGCTTACCCAAGTTGCTCTGAGTTTGTTGAGGGATCTCTGACTCAGTGCCTTACACATGTACCTGAATCTGAGGTATATCAGTTTCAGTGAGTATATAAGCTTGACAGGGTCAAACTATCAAAGACTAAGGCATTAGTGCTATCATACCGAATTTTTAAGAAATTGAATATTCAGAGAGGAATACAAACTTCCTTAGAGTCATATACAAGAATATACAATTCTTGTTTTGATTGCATTTTAAATAGAAAAGATAATCACAACTGCATAGAAAGGATAATCACAACTGCTGTTTCTGTCATGCTTTCCTACTATCTTCACTCTTCCCCAAGGATTTAAGCAAGGGAACACAGTTTATGGACTATGACTAGATGCAGGAAAGACCAATGTGCCAAACTGCTAATTAAATTGTGGGTGAGGCATGCTAGTACAGCAGTTCTGAGTAGTGCATTATTCAACACCGGATACCTGGAAAACTTTACAATAACAAGCTGCCAAGGGAGTTTTGATACCACCTGGGTTATACAGAAGCTGAAAAAAGATTTTCAAGATCACACTTCCGTACTTAGGTACCTAAATTCAACCTAAATCCCATGTTAGGCATCAAAGTCTTTTTTGGATCTTACTTTAAATACCTTCCCGTATTGAAGTCTAATATATGATCCTTAAAACAGAGCAGTTCATCTGTTTAAATTTTACTAGCTAACTCTCATTGCAATGATTATCTGATTCCACTGTATTGATAGGAAACATATGCTTCAGGCAGTACTATAAAATTCACAAGCAGAGTTTTACAGACACCAGACAAAATGCCCAGATATATCTTGAGTATGTAGTGTGTACAATATGTAGCTGACTTCATTTCTCAGATGCTATGGATTTATTCATTATATTACTGAAAATAATTCTGAATCATTTATGATGCTTATATAGATTCAATAAAAAGTTGAGAAAAAAGTGTTAATTTACCGCAGAAAGTAGATGTGGTCCCAATTGTTGCAGGCAGAATTAGTTTCTTCTTTTTAACATACAAAACCCATCTCATCACAGAAGTTTTCTGTATACTTTTTGTCACTCACTAAAAAATTACTACCAGGATCTGAACTCCTATTACTTTGATTTTACTTACCCAGTTAGAAACATTTACTGCTCTAGCAACTGAGGAGGTTTGTTGGTTGGTTAATTGGATATTTCCTGTATCCTTATGATGCAAATCCTTAAAGATACCTCACAGTCACTAACTATTTTTTGTTGCAGGTTAATAGATATAAACTTCTCAAACAGCTAATATTTAACCCCAATAGTTCACAGTCAACCACATACACCAGGATTTCCAATAGTGTTTATTTCATGAATGTTTTCTGATGAAAATCAATTCAACTGGCAGACTAAGCACCTAGAGGTACACATGCCTGCTAACACACTATCTAAAGAAGCAGGTTCAGCATTGTGTTTGGAGTCACATTCTTATGTTGAAGTCAGCAGTATAAAGGCTCCTTCCAACTTTTGAGCACTCTACTTATCTCCTCTCTGCATCTTAACGAATTTGAAATCTGGTCCTAGGTGAATATAGATAGACCTAACTGCATACTTTCTTCACCAGAGCCTAAGGCTATTAACCAAAGTACCATAAACGGCTAAATTTACTTTCTGAACTGATCATGCATATGGGAGAGGAGTTGCTGTCCAATGACAGTGTAATAGAATTGAGAGTCAAATTTTAACAGTGGCTTTTAAATTGTGTCTTTGAGCAGCTAGAGGCATGCAACTAGTATGTCTTCTTTCAAATCCTCAGAAGTTTAAATAGAATTTTCTAAAGTGTTATTTTAATGTAAATGTAAGTATTTAAGGATTGTTGCATCATATATCTGCAAAGTAGAAAAACAAAACAAATACTCCATTCTTTCGATGGTGAATTACTTTGTTTGTGAGAATAGTATTATAATGCACTATCTAAAATCCCCGTCTTCATACTTTTCTTGTACTACAAAAAAGAAATGCGGAAGTTCAGCAAAAATGAAATGCAAATGCATAGATCAGTACAGGTTTCTTCAGCTTACATGATAATTATAAATGAACTGGTAGAAACTAGATGCCAAAAAGCTTTTTGAAGAGCTGGGGACTGGCAATAGAGCATTGCTTCACAGCTGCGTCTGGCCAAGAGACTGACCACCGGCCAGCAGAGCTGTCAACTGTGCTCAAGGCCACCAGAGACACGGTGACCACATGGCAGGGCCCTGGTAGTGAGATAGGCCCGATGTCAGGGCAGAGAGCCCAGCGGGTGGATAGAGTTAGAACAAGGAGCCATGAGACCCATGGGCAAGTGTAGATGCAGCGTCACTCAGGCAGGGACCAGGCACTGAAAAGCAGCCCCTGAGCAAAGGGGACAAGCCCGCTGAGGCCTCTCAGGGCTGGACACCTGCAGGTGGTCCAAGCTGGCCCTAAGCCCAGGCAGCCAAGCCCCAGCAGTGGGAGAGCATAGCCAGGAAGGTCTTTTTGTGAGGTCCACAGCTCTGTTCACTGAAGCCACAAGGAGTACTGAAGAGTGTTGTTGTTGCTTTCCAAGACTCCTAGGTTAATAATTAAGCCAGAAGCACTACCAGTGCTAGTCTGTTCTTTTTAGCAGCTGCAGTATAGCAGTCCTAATTTATTTAATTTAAACATAGAGTATTTTATAGAAAATATCCAATATTAGCCTCAGCCTTATCTCCCAGTATTTTGATTTAGTTCTGCTATTACTTCCCAAATTGAAGAGCTAATTATCTTCCTTCTGTAGCCATTACCGATTCTGTTCAGCTTGACAGGAACATTGTTTTTATAAACTAAAATAGATTAGCTTCTGGAATCCTTTGCTCTCAGCTATGTTTTTAAATCATTCTCCCAGTTCTTCTCTGGAGCTCATCTGCTTTCCCAGTGCCTTTATTGAAGTGTGGGTTCGTAACCAAGAATCCCAGCAGATATCCAACTTCTGAATGGATCTCTGTCCATCTTCTCCAGATTCCTACTTTCTCCAACAATCACACTGACCTCTCTGGACAAGGCAGCACATTGGCAACCTCTGTTCTCATGATGCTCCATCAGAGAATCTCCTTCAAACCTGTTTTCACTCAGTGGTTATCATTTTAGAGTCCCACATATTGTCTGGGTTTTTGATCTTCATTTTTAGGAAAAAGTTAAAAGAATTTTTGATCATGCACTCACGGTCAGTTGCTTATAATGTATCCAAAAGATGCTAACACAAAACATGTTTCATTTTACTTTTACTTGTAGAGAAAAAGAATGATGGCTCTATTTTAACATTTTATTTGTTTTCCAGTATCAATAATGTTTAATTTGCCAGGAGTATTGTCTTACATTCCTACCCCTCTAACATATAGTTTAATGATGTCATCAAAAGCTATCCATGCCAAATGATATAATATTGTATAGCCAACCACTTTCCTTCCATTTCACTTAATTTTTAAAAATAAGTTGTTTTATATTGCCTAATCATACTACTTATGTTATTCCAAAGTGCATTACTCTGAAGAGGATAATCTGACTAGATGCAACTAAACTACTTTCACTCTGTTATGCCATGTCATCTACATAACTGTACATTTTTGGTTTGCACCAGGCTGTGCTAAAGTCATTTGTCCCCTAAGATTGTAATTAAGGAAATAATTGAAGTTGTTGATAGAGAAATCAGGACTGCTTTCTCAATCATAATTGTGACATTAAAATTCACGTAAACAGAGTAACCTACCAAAAAAGTGCACACTGGAAAAAAAAAAAAATGTACTCATGCATGCAACACTTCACAGTTACAGCTATATTTCCATCCAACCAAGCATAAACACCTGTCTACACATATTGATGGTTTGTTCTATCTCATCACCCATTTAAAGGTTAAGACACAGCAGCAGTATACTGTTATTGGTGACGATTTCACCTCAGGTGGAAGGTAGATTTACTATTAAAGATTTACTATTTAATCATAATGGGCCAATATCACAAGTCAAAACTCAGACTCTTTCTTCCTGTACCTTAAGTTCATAACAATTACTATCCTCTGGGTGGAGAGGGCAGATTTCTCTGTCCATTCCATAGTATCTCTTAGAGATTCTACTGAACAGCCAATATGACCTTTTAGCTTTGTGCATTGTTTATCACCATTTCCCACTGCCCCAAAACAAGAGTCAAAGAACATCCTTCAAAACAGGCAAACCCAGCACTATTTATTTAGAGAAAGAAAAGACACTACATCATTTTTAATCATGAGTTATTATCTGCCTACATAAGGTTTTGTATTGCTCATATCTTTGCAGTATCTGAGCATTTTACACATAAAAAGGTTTGGCATTAGTCTAATTCCCGGTGGACTGCAGGGACTCTATAGCTTTGCTCCCTGCTATTACATTCAGTAGCTAAGTTTTCCAAGGGGTCTGTGGATTTACGTGCTTAACTCCTCCTGAAATCAAATGCAATTTTTGCACTTCACAGCTTTAGGCTATTTTGAAAATCTCTTCCCATACAACTTCTGGCAAAGAAGGAAACTGAGAAACAGCAATACACAGCACAGAGAAATCCAGAGAACTGAGGATTTTCCCATACGCTACCACCAGCTTTCACCCTTCATTTTCCTTCCTTTCTGTGGTTCTTTCTGAAACCTATGGAATATGTGTGACATGAAAAGCAAAATGTATTCCTTCTCTACTAATGACAAAGCAACATTCAGTCCTAAGGCTTTTTTTCCCCAGGAGAATTGATGCTGCATATGAGGATGAGGCCAGTGGTCCCCCAAGGCCATCCTTGGAGTTCTTCTAGTCCCACTCCAGCCACGATAGTCAGAAAGAGAAGGGACAGTGAGTGCCTACTACACAAAATCAAGCTACTTGTAGCCAGTGGCAGCTTTCAGGCAGACTTAGGTAAGCAATTTAACAACACACTGCAGTCCTGTAGAGTTCTATGCAGCTCTATGCAGCTCTATATATCCAGAGAGGAACAAACCATATTCCATTGAAGCTACAGGGGGATATGTACATAAGGAGAATGTAATTACCAGAGTGGTAATTTAGTCAGGATGCTAATACTCCCAATCTTGCCAAAAAAAAAAAAAAAAAAAAAAAAACCCTTCCCCCCCCCAAGGGAAAAAAAAAAAAAAAAAAAAAAAAAATCCTCTCTCACCCTCAAGGGATATTAGTGAACAGAAGTGGTTAAAACCTCAAATTTTATGTCTCGTTCGAAAGATCAACACATTTGTTCTGGACTAGACAGTCTAAAACTTTCCATAAAATAAAATGACAAACAAATCATTATTTGATTTTATATCCACTAGGAGCAATAAACAGAGAGGCCTCACAGCTTCTGCAGCGTCTGAGTAATTCTAAAAATTTCAGGACTGCAGCATGTAAGTGCTAAAACATCTGTTCTGTGAGGAGAGTTGTATATATTCTTTGGAGTTGTTTTTGTCATCTCTGTCTGATAAATAGTTTTGGGGCTCCCACTGTATAGAAATGACTAAATGGAGAGATAACTTTGTCAGTGTCTTGTTTGACCCTTAAAAGTGCAAGCATCATGTTTTCAGGCTTGTTTTCACTCCTAGGTCTCATATTTTAAAACTGTTTGAAAGACGTTTTATGTTGAAACATTACAGTCAGTTTTATAGATAATAGATATCACATACTGTGATCTACCTTACTTAAAAGTCTTTTGACATGACACTAACAAATTATTATTATTATCTACATATGCAGAATCTGAAATTTGTATGCAAATTTATGAATACTGTACTGTTTGTTGGGTTGGGTTGCAGAACATTTTGGGATTCTTAGTTTTGGCATATTACATAGATTTGGGCATGGCTTTTAATAACATCAGATTTGGAACTGGAAATGCTATCACAGTTACCCAGGGTCCTCCAAACTGTTTGGCTTCAAGTTTCTTTGAAAGGGAATGTTTTAGGTTGGCCATTAGCTCCATAAGAATCTATAACTTGTACTTTGAGGATTATAGAACCTGAGTTTCTAACTTTTTTTTTTTTTTTTGGTAGAAAAGCAATTGGTTAATATCACCTATTGATGCTATCGAAAAATGTCTCTAGATTAACATAATCCCACTTCAATTCTATATTCCAGATTTTATGTTCTGTAGTTGAAGTGATTACATTGTCAAATATTAGGGGTAAACTAGTGGTATGCAGTAATAAGTACTAATAAAGAGGGGGGAATTTAAATCAAAAAAATGCTTAATTTCCTAGAGAGGAGACTCATTATTTAGTGAATTGCGAACAACTTTATCTTGCTTTTCTCATCCATTTCTCAATTTACATTTAGAGCAAACAGAAAATGAGGAAAGAAAAGACTGTCTTCCAGCCTACGGAAAAAAAAAAAAAAAAAAAGGTTCTAACACAGAAAAGATGCAGCAAACTATTCCCTTTTTATTGAGTTTGAAATTTCGTGCCAGGCTCCTCCCAATAAAGCAAAATTTAACAGCCTGCAGAAGGTCGCTACATGCTGAAGGGATTGCAGTAGTTGCAGCATACATTTCTCTTTCAAAATGCTCCAGTATTAATGACTCAGTTTGCACAGCTATAAAGCATAATCCTACACAATGCAGCAGACTTCCTTGCTTCTGCAACAGGCACTAGTGACATATGTTATGTCACTTGAGACAGATGAATTAAACTTATGTTGCTATTTGGAAGTTGTTCACATCTATCTGAATTGTTTACAGAGGGGGAAAAACAACTTCTAGCAATAAATTTGTGGAGCAATATATGGTTCCATAAGATGATGGGGGTAAATCTGTCTTTGTTTCCACTCTAGAATCTGAAAATATATTGTTCAGCTGTTTAGAAAATCTCCTGCTGTCTTCTCTTAGGATAACTATTGTCTTCTCCATGCTATTTTTTATTATTTGCAATTTCTCAGCAAGGGTGCTACCTAACTGTGTGGGAGCAAGTGTTCAATATGAGATTGACCTGTGGCTTGGTGGGGTGAAAAGCTAACGAGGTCTGCAGGAGTAACCTGAATGAGAGGAGGCTTTTAAAACTCTTGCATTTTTAAAATTCTTTCAGAGTAAAAATTAATTCAGTGACTCTTCTCACCTCTGCAAGCTGCACTGATGGCAAAGAGATTTTGGACAAGAAACACATTTCCTGAGGCTCTGAATTATTTTGTATACAGGTCGTGCATATTTATGCAATCTAGTATGAGCAAAACACACTGAAATATGACACTTTCAGTATATCTAACACAAAACCTCTCTACCATAGAAAACCTGATGTGTTAGAGGACTCCTCTTAATATTACAAGACTGAAATATTTTGTTCAATTTTTTTCATGGCAAAAGATCTGTGTAATTTCAAAGGAAACAAGACTAGTTATAGAGTGATTAGAAGCTATTGGGAGGAGGAGAGACAGGTGTTTGTTTTGTTTGTTTGTTTGTTTGGTTGTTTTTATATATATATATATATATAAATTTCAGTGACAAGAAACTTTTGAAAGGAAATAAGGTGAAGTAATTTTAGTATATTTTGGGAGCATGACACATTCCTAACAGCGCCATTCAAATTGTAGGCAGTGTTTTCCTGCAGGTACTTCAGCTGAGAGAGAAAACAATTGTTATAATTTTGGAAAAGAACTAATTAGTACAACAGCCAAGTGATCAGATGTGGCCAAAGTGGAGGATAGCAACCATCAATGAGACAGGCTTACTTAAACTGAATATATGTCCACCAGCTCATTCTCTCCTAAGATTTCTATACAGCTCTGAGTAAAATACCAAGTTGTTTTTCTTGGAAGCTAATTTCCCATCTTTCTCTCCTGCTCCAGCACCTTACTAACACTATTTCAATACATCAAGAGGCAGGTAGTTAAAGTTATTGTGAGTAAGAATTACTCCCTCAGGAGTGACCAGGACACAAGGCAGGAACTTCAAGCAGCCAGTCTGCTGGGGTTTTTTGTGAGTTACAGAGTTTTAGCATGGAATATAAAAAAAGAAAGCGTACAGCTAGCACCAAAACATGACAAGGTAGTTATCTTTTAAAACCTAGTCAAAGGTATTAATCCTGTTTTCAGCACTTTGTGTAATCACCCTGAACCAAATGGCCATTAGAGCACCTTTCAAACACATACTAATAGGGGAAGTAGCCACACAACCCCATTTCTTCCCAGCCACAGTGAATATTGAAAAGCAAGAGGAAAAAAAACAGCTTAAATCCTATTAGGACTATGATCCCTATACATTCCAGTCCAAGATTAATTCTTTCCCACAAGGGCATACAGTACATGATTTTAACCACATTTTTCAAAAGAAAAAGTAAAGACATCTTGGAAAAAAAAAAGACCTAGTTCCTCAAAACCGTTAAACATATGTTTAACTCTAAGCACATGTGCAATATCAGTCCTATTCAGCAAAACAGAAACATATAGATTTGATTTTTAATCATCTTTTGATTAAGCTCTATGCTGATTTGAAGAGTATGCAGACGTGTGAAAAAGAAAAGCATGTTTAAGGGTTAGCTGTTAAAGGGCCAAGTTAAACAAGATGTAATTACGGCTTTCACTTAGTCTTTTCATTCCACTTCAAAGCTTCCATGTGTGGGAAGAGTTTTGGCAGGTGAAAGTTAACTTTGGTCTCTCATTTAACTTGACTTTTCTTCAATGACCAACCCTTTTCTAATATGCCTAATTCTTTGAGATACCACAGGACAAATTCTGCTTACTAACTTCAAAGGAGTCATGCTGATACCATTTGGCCCAACTTCTTTGTAAAGATGAGCCATTCTTTTTCTAATTTAGATTTTATTGCTGGTATAAAATCTTCAAAAATCACAGAGAAAAGACAAGCTCTGAGGCATTGTAAGGGGAAAAAAATGCACAGGACCATAGACTCTCTGAATGTTTTATCTTAATATCTAATAATAAACCCACAGGTAATAACATGGCCCGCGAAACCTTCTAGCTAGATGCTTAATTAAAAAGCAAGATCAAAGGTCATTGCTTCATTTAGAATACAAATCTCCTCCTTTGAAACTATAAGGAACGGGACATTGCTCAATGCCTCAAACACAATGCTTTGGTTCACCAGTCCCTTGCTAACCCTACCACAAGGTCATCATAGCTGGAATGCACCAAGCATGTCAGCCCTCTCTCTTGTACCTTTTCAAGGCATGCATCTTGCATCTGTACATTCTGAGCCTCATCTCACGAACCACCAACTGGAGACAGGGTTGCAAGATCAAGCTGACTGTGATCGACATGAGAGTTTTATCTAGGAAAAACTTCATCTTCTACAGCACAGGCACAGCTTAGCTGCATCCAGTGTGTAGGATAGAGTATTTTATAGATAAGTTACCTGCACAGGCTATGCTTCCAAATCTCTTCCTAATTTAACATAAAAGCAGGCCATGACATTGCTGAAAGTTTTGAGTTTAATGTCTGATGTAGCACATGTAGCACAGTGCATAAAACTGGGGAGATATTAGAGTCGCAGGTGAAAGGTAAAGCTGGACTTGTCAAGATACTAATAAAAATCCTCAGTGCTGTTCAAAATCTGTGCCTCATTCAGTTTAGAGAGTCCAATGAGAATATTGCCAAAATATTCAATAATATGAATTCAGTAAAAGTTAATACTCTCACTTAACTGAGCCAATCTAAAATTATAATAATATATTACACACACATATAATATATATATTACAGACTATATTATTATATATAATATATAATAATATATTACACAAACATATAATATTAATATATACAAAATTAGTGCAGAAAACAAACTATTAGTCTTTCCTGCATGCCTGGTCTCTTCTGAACCTTTGGCTTTAAAAGTAATTGCCAACTGACACTGTTTTCCCAAGGAAAAAAACAAGCACAGGCCATGAAATGAAGCTTACTGATTAAAAGTATTTATATAATGCTAAAACAAGTTGATTAGCTATAGCTTTAGTTACCTTTGCCACAAAGCAAACAATTTAAGTAGGCACAGTTCAGTTTTGTTGAACTGCAGTAGTGTGATGCTGTACTTCTGTAAAGGAAGTAGATTTTGACCTCTAGGAATAATTCGCTGCAATATATCACAGCACTCACACTGGAGATGAAATATGCGTGAAGCAGAAAGTTCACTTCCTGGAATTTTAGAAGACATGCTTTTGGTTTGGGGTAAGACTTTCAAATTATCCAAGACTATACAGCTCAGTCCCTTTATCCCACATCTCATTCATTGTCAAATAGCACCTCTTTCTGCCACGTTACAATCTGATGGAGAGGCTAACCATGAAAATGCTTTTCCCTTTGTCTGTCATTCTTCCTTCATTTAATGGAACTGATATCTAACTCTTATCATGGTAGGTGCCCACACCAAAGAGTCTGTGAAAGCTTGAGACATAATTTCTATTAATTCACAAACACAATGAAGGAATTTTTTTCCTTCCTAATATTGGTATTGTTTAGTAGACACTTTAGTCATTCTCTTGCTTTTACAACATAACATATAATGTAGGATACTGTAAGAATGGTTGGTGGTTGTAGATGATAGAAGTAGTTATGACAATGCTTTGTTCTAATTTTATTTTCTTGTATTTCCTGCTATTATTTTAATTTTTGTGCTGGTCTTGATCCACTGTCGTGCCATTAAATTCAGTAGGTGGTGAATAATGTATTTTGTTAGCATGTAAGTCACCTGAATAGATTGCCGATGATGTCTTTATTTGCTTTCAGCACCATTTTTTGGTGGTTGGCAGAGTTCTAGGCATGGTTAGCTTGGGATTTTGTTTCCTTTTAAGTAATAATTGAATTCACTGAGTAAAATTTGTGATTAATATAGTGTGAATTATTCCACGAGTACTAGACACTGGTGAATAGTGTAAAAATATATATGCTGAATAATTTATTTGAAAGATATAAGAATTGTTCAATAAATTATTCAACTAATTTGATTCAACTGTTCCTCAGTTATTTTTCAGGTAGCTTGTACTCCCTCTGGTGGATAATGTGCTGCTTCTGAAGGAAATATAAAACACTGGAGTGATGAATTCAGAATTATTTTCAAAAGTATCTAAAAATATTTGACTATAAGACAGTGTATTTTAAATAGTGATATTTTAATTCAGCAGGGCGTCTTTTAACCATCTTCTAACTATCTTTTAAAAGGCCACATTGTGCACCAACTTACTTGGCAATGTAAGTTGAAATCGGGGGGTAGAAATCAGTGTTATTGCTTAGGTGCTGTCTGATATGCAGTGATGAACTATGGCTTGGCCAGGGTAGGCAAAAACATAAAAAACTAGAGTCATATTTACACAAGTGAGGATTGCTAATACTCCCAGACTCACCAAACTTTGGAAACATCGTGCTGAACAAAGTCTTAAATAGCATTTTTTTGTGTAAACATAATATTTTGAAATATAAATGACAGAAAGTAATAGATAGATGTTGATGCCATCAAGTCTAGAATAGCACAATCTGTCCATCCAGGTGTTCCACTGCCCATAAAAGAAAACATCCTGTCCCATGCCAGTTCTCCTGGCCATATCTGGCAGTTTGACATGCATTGTATGGTCAGAAAAAAACAGCTTTTTTAGCCTAATTACTCTATGATGACAAGTACAGGGTGGCCTAGCAGGTATACCAAATCTGCCATAACTGCATCGTTCACATACCTTATAGTCACTTTCCCCATTTCTTGACCCATCTATATGTTCCATTTTCTAATCCAATCTCCTTACAAGTGCACAACTCACCTCGAATTATTTGTCCCCATTGGTCCCAGTGTTGCTACATGAGTTTTCAGATTTGTATTTTTATATGGCTTCCTACGTCACCTCAACCTTGTCTGGTATTTCTGATGGTCTTGCAACATACCAGGCTCCCCTTTAACCTCCTGTGAGGTTCAGCCCTTTCCCACATAACTCCCCCCTAAGCAGCTGTGAGAGCCAGCCATCCCTCATGGCATTATCTGCAATCTTTGTCAGCTTCTTCCAGCATTATCTGCCACAGCCAGCAATTTCTCATGTCATGTGTAGTAATTTTCCATATCCTGTTCAGTTAGCTTAACCTCAAATCAGGCTGAGTTGGCAGCCTAGTTCTTTGCCTTAAACCATAAGAATTGAAAGTAATAATTATAATAAAATAATGCAATCTGCTCATTCTTCAATCCTTTTTTTTTTTCTGGTCCTCAAGTTCTTTTGATTTTTGACTACCAAGAACCTGGTTAGTCTTCTAACCAGATCTCATCAGACTCCACCAAAATCTCTCTCAAAGGCTATCTAAAGAATGCTATGGAAAAATATTGCAAAGTTCATTATGAGCCTGATCCGTGTTATATTAAAAGATAGTATTTCCAGTTATTTTTCTCTAAGCTTCAGTAATGCCCCTTGAGAGTAATTCCTTCTGGCAAAAGCAAATTGGATCTAATTCTTTACTTACATTGAAATCAGTATAACTTCTGTGAAGCCAGTAAAGTTAAATCTGAGTACAGCTCAGAAAATTAAAAGAAAAATCAAGCCAGCTTTGTAGGACAGCAAAGGAAAAAAAAAAGTCCATAATTGCTAACACTAGAATTGGTTCCTGCAAGTGATGGACATCAAACAATTGGGTACATTCAAAATCTATTCACTTACATGTTACTTTCCTAACCCTGTGTGTCAATAAAATAACACTGTGCTACCAATCACAGTGCTATCAGCAGTCTTTAGATTACAGCTTTTATGGTGAAAGACTGGATAACATCCCTTTGGAAAAATAAAAAGAACAGGAAATATATTCATAGCTTTATAAGGAGAAATTCATAGTGGAAATCTTGAATTAATTTACTTAGTTCAGATGTAGGATTGTATAAATATTTGTCATTATTTCTACTGTAAAAATGAAGAAAGATTCATATAAAGAGAATTTGTCAGAATAGTCATCATATTTCCATTATCTAGGAAAAGTGTGACTTGGGATCCATTATATGCAAAAGAGGGAACAATTAACTCACTTTCCTACAGCTATAGTAAGATTAGGAGTACAGTACTATGGAAAGTGTAAAAAATATATAGATTTATTTATAATCATTTTAAAAATGGTGCTGAAGTGGTGTTTTTACCAAAAAACAAAGTATATGATGAACGATTAATGGGCATAAGTACTTTTACTAACAAAATGATTCTTTGCTTTTTAACTAAAACAAATATCTTCATACACATTAAGATTCCTGAATACAAGTATTGCTAAAACAGCTCCCTTTTTTTCTTTTTACGATGTCATTCAGTTCGGTCTCTATCTTGAAAAAATACATTAACATCCCTAGAGCTCCCACTCATTATTTTGTTTTTTCCAGTAACTTCAGTGTGAATGTGTAGAGGTGTAGATATATTCTTGTTGTCTTCTTGAAATAATCAGTCCTAAGAACTTGAGGGCATTTAATCCTGGAAGTGATGGCCACTTTTCCTTGCTCCATTGGTGCCTAGTAAAAACAAGAGGCCCATACAGGGATAAGGAGCACCACTATCTTAATATAGAAACAGAAACCTTGAGAAAATATTACAAAACAAATGTAGATTTATTATACTTGCAAACATCTCTACTGGGCCGAAGATGTGTTAGAAAGACTGCATATGTGACTATCGATCTATGCACAAATGCTGTGAATCTGATGTATTTAAGATACACTGCAATCACGGTGCATAAACAGATCGCCCTCCTGGCAATGTCACCAAGTCCATCAAATCCTAGACTGCGTAAAACTGGCAGGTTGAGTAGCCCCACCAGCAACTGCGAAGGCAAGAATAAAGCCATTTCAGCCAGTTAGCAACTTGCCAGGTGGCGGTCTTTTTATTATTGCAGCCATCTGACAGACTGGAAGATTGATCAGAGATGGAACAAGTCCACCACATGCAGCATTTTCCAAGCATGTGTCGGAAATGAATTCATGTTCTCTGAATATCACCTGAATGTCTTAACTATAAACATTGTACAACTCTAAGCAGTAGATCATGTTGCAAAAACATAATGTGAAAATGCAAAGACGTGGGATTTTGCACAAGACTTCATGAATAGTATTCCATTTTGTCCAGAGCCTCACAAAAATTTTTGAGGAATTTTAAATCCTTCCTTCTTTCTCACTGCAATATCTGAATTTCAGGAGATTCTGAAATATTTCAAGAAGCATTTGATGATGCTTCCAATTCTAGCATAAAACTCAAAGTTCAGATAAAAAGGCATCTTGTTACAGGTTCAAGAGGTAGTATTTTTCATAGTTGTAAGGAACAAAGAAGCATTCACAGCACAAGCCTTTTTTTTGTCAAGATTGAAATAGAAGCCAACATGACCCTTACATTATCATGTATTAACAATACTTTTTTTAGAACATTATTTGTCTGAAAGCATCAGCTGTTACTATGGTTGCTAAACACTGTCATAAGACATGCATATTTCCATGTCAATTGTCAAATGCTAATAACACAGACTAAAATGTTATATGCCTCATGACTGCTTCAGACTAAAGTTTTGTGAAATATTTTACCTCTCACAGTTCATAATACTTCTCAGAATAAGGCTAGGCTTTGTTTGTGTTAGAACTGATGCTGGTGACCTCTTCTTTCATAAGCTTTACTTCCTAGACAAGACACTTGAAATTTGGCAGGAAAGTAACTGAAGGTGTACAGCTGCACTGGAAGTCAACAGAAACAGAATTCTCAGTATGGGAAAAAAAAAAGTGTACATATATATTTATATACATACAAAGAAATGTGTACATATATATTTACACAAAGAAAACAGAAATATTCTGTCTTCTACCTTATTCTCTCTGTGTGTTTGTTTATAAACTGCATAACACAGGCACCTCTGTTTATCTTTCAACAATGTTTTGACAATAAGGTTTGTGAAAAGACAAAAGGTTTATACAAAAAAAAAGTGAGTATCAAAAAAAGAGAGAAAATTAATTATTCTATTTGCAGAGCAAGATTTGAAAAAAAAAAGTATGGCAAATAAAAACGAAGATGAAAAAGTATTGATTAACTTCTCTTTAAATGTGTTGTTTCTGGTGTTGGCTAATGGTAGGCATGGAGAATTAAGTTTAATTAACAAATCACTACATTATTCTTACTTTAGTGTCCTAAGTCCACAAGTTTAGGCATAGTGCTGGCTTTTCATCAGCTGCCTTGTCATCCTGTAAGCACCAAGGTCTCTGACAGTAAAATTTTCTAATATTTGATTTGTTGGCCACGTACACAGCTGTATCAGCTACAATGCAGTATAAGCTACAAACCTGCACAATGTTCTGAACCAGGAACTCCTTTTCTATCTTATTTCTACAGCACATTTGGAGGACTGGTACAAATGCACACCAATGATGGGATTTTTTTGCTGCAGTATTCCATTTGGGTCCCAGGTGGTGACCCAGTGACAGTCTCCTTATCAAGCAATTAGGAATGCATCAGTTCCAAACAGTGGAGAGAGATGCCAAGTTCTCCAAGTTAATGCAGGCACAAAGGCATACATCCACAAACCTAACTATCATGCTTGTGAGCTCCTCCTGGCTCACATGAAGCACAGTCTATGAACACTATAATCAACTAAAAAAAAAAAAAAAAAAAAAAAGCCTTCTCAGACATATCTGTTCTGATTGATTTATACATTATATTTCTCTCTCTGTCTCTCCTGATATTATACTGGTTACAATCGAAGTTTATGCACATCAGGGAGTAGGAAAGGAAGTGTTGACAGAGCCAACAACACGACTCAAATAAAAGACAAACTATGCAAGTCTCTGACAAGGCTTTCTGTGTGCAAATAGTGAATTAAATTATGTGCAAATATAAGAGAAAAGCATAATGCTTATATCGTAAGAACCATTTCTCATGAAATATGTTCTTTCATTGTAGCCTAATACTCTTGACATTTCACAATGTGTATTTTTATGTCATTCATGCCACTGCTTACTAAACAAACAACTAAACATTTTTTTTCAGATCCAGAATAAACTATATTAATTTCTCATCTATCTGCTGTGAGGTCACATATATTAAGATGCCCTGAAACTCAGTTAATCTTTGCAATGGAACGGTTATACTGGTAATAAAATGGGAAATGAGCACACTGCAAACACCTCTATTCAGAGAGTCTAGATGCAAAACAATTTCAGAGAAGTGCAGCCATTAGCACAAACAGCAGATTACCTGTGACAGCTAACCAGACAAATACACAGTACCTTTGACAGCTTTCACAAAGAACAGCCAGCTGATTGTAAAGGAAATACATTTTTTACAGGAATTTCACTAAGCCTGAACATGTTAGGAGAGTGAATATCAGCACTGACCCCTGAGCTATAGAAAATATATGGAAAATGTACACAGCATTTCTGGTAGGCTTAGCCTTAACTATAATATACACCAATCTTTTGCTCTTCCTATCTCACAGCCATAAAACTAGAACTCAAAGGTAAAAGGGAAAAAGAAAGAAATTTGGCAGAGGGTTGGAGAAGGTGAATTTGAGCAGTCAGTACTCAGTCATTGGAGATCACTCTCATCCTGAGGATGCTTTGAGTTTGGAGAACGTTGTCAGACAAATTAATGCGAGGAAAGTTCATAAAGCATTTCTAAACATGAACACATCTTCCCCAGTTCTGTAGGCCCTTGGGCCAGATATTTCTAGCAGATAAGAGAACATGGGAGAAAATACCACTGGCACAAACACTTTGTGCTTATATTCCTCACTAGACATACACTACACAGCACAATCAGAGACCAGACTTTGGAATAGAAGGTCTCTACACCCAACTTCATTTTAAAGGACCTGAAAAGTTCTCCAGGAGGCTCCAAGTTTCTCTAACTCATGTCAATGCTGGGGTAAGCTCCCATTCAGGGATCCATTTCAGGGACCATTTCTGAATCAGGCCGATTCCCTCAGCCTCCTTCAAAAGGCAAGTGCTCCCATGCTACCATCACCGGTGTCTTCTGTTGGAAACACTCCAGTCTGTCAACATCCTTCTTCCATTGCTGGTGAGATAAAAATAAGACTTAATTGTCAAAGGTGTCTGTGGTTGCGATACGAATCCTCAGTACTCCTGAGGAAATATTTGAACCAAAGGTGTCAGAACTGGTGAAATGGTCATGTACTAAATCAATGTCCAGATTCTACAAAATAACATTTGAAAAGTGATAATGTAATTTTGTCACCATAAAATAGCACTTTCCTGGAGTTTCTGTACAGTATCAAGAATGGAAACCCAGCAATATATTACACTGACAGCTCACAAAATTCAGTAGTAAAAGAAATTTTTTCCCAATAAAAGGCATCAAAAGCTTTCCTAATAAACTCTTGTGGCATTTCTTGCATATGATACTGTATTTTTTCTGGGTATTAGTTTTCCAGTGGGTGGCCTGCTTGCTGAACTTCCTAAACTTTGAAGTCAGTGAAAACAGGGAATGAAGAACAAAGAATGGAGGGGCAGGAAATTACACACTATAGGACAGATTTGCCCAAGTGTAATTTTGTGTTTAAAAACACCCAGAATACATTGATTTAAGCAGCTTTTACATTAAGGTACCTCCAACAGACAGCAGCAAAAAACTATGCAATCTCTTTTTTGACCTTTCAAATGCTTTTATTGACGCTGTGTGTGTCCTATTTATATTTACTTTCTACAAATATCCTGAAAATTATTTTGTTGGTAGAAAATTTGCTGGCAAAGTGGAATAGGTGAAAATTAAACCACAGGAAGTCATGGAGGCTTCACATTTGACATTCCCTGATGCTTGAGGACAGTAAATTGAAAATCATAATCAGCTATTTGCACGTAAAACTTGTTTTGAAGAGTTATATTATCCAAGGAGAAACAAAAATGGTATCATGACCTATGTGGGCAATAAAAACTGTGCAATCTTCACTGATGAAAAGTTATGATGCCCAGTTAATTAATGAAATTTTTCTGAATGGTACATTTCTCAGACAGTACTTATTACAGGCTATGCCTCTAATGTCATGCATCTTCATCCTTAAAGCCTATTTTTTTATGTTAAATTTCCTACGGGTTGTTCAGCATTCTCTGGTTATTCTGGTTTTCCTGGGTTTGTTTTTGGAAAGAAAGTTCATTTCAGTTTTTCATCTATTTTTATAGCAATCATTCTGGCTTTCTCTTGCTTTATTGACTTAATTCACTTTCCTCCTTTGAGTTTATATCATTTCTGTTTACTTGGGATGCATTTTTCCTTTGGACTATTTTTCCCCCTTCCCAATTATATCTTTTTCTTTCATGCTGTTTTTCTTTGCTCTTGCTTTCCACTTCGTTCCCCTGCTAGTACATTTGTTTTTCAGATTGTGCAACTTCTTTAGGCTATGACTTCTATCAGCTGCCAGTACTGAGAGGAATGATATACAATGGACTAGTCCTCGGGGACCACTGTTTCAATGCACTGAGAATGCACCGAGGACTCAGGCAGACCTAATCATATCGCACAGTTTGATTGCAGTGTGATTACCCCTGGAAGAAGGGTTGTTTTCTTTCTCCCACTGCAGAGAGGTAGGCAGCCTGCACTGAATAAGAGAAGATTTGAATGACATCAGACAATTGGAATACTTTCTAAATAATGGATCTGCATCCCGGCTATACAAACCAAGAATGTATTCTTATTAGCACTGAACTCCTCAGGAGCAACATTGAGCCTTCAGAAAGGCCTCATCACATGGGAGCAGGTGTGCAAAAAAAACATTTAAAGAAAATTAACCTCCCCTCCCTCCTCAAGTTCTGGAGAGTAGATGTAAAATGGCAGCATGGGAGCATATACCATAGTAACCACAGTAACTCAGAAATGTGGTTTATATAAATATACTCAGAAGAACAGATGCCTATATATATGAGTTATATCTTATCTTTTATTTTAATATGGGCCAGTCTGAAATCCCTGCTTCTTTCTAGGAAAAAGAAATAAAAGGGGAAAAAAAAAAAAGGCTAACAGAAAAAAAGAAGTTATTATTTGTTTCAGCACCACATATTTCTTTCTACTCTCCGCCAGAACACTCATTGTACAAGCACATTTAAACCTGCGGTGTCTAACCCAAACAGAGGGATAATGCCCCAGTGCAAGAAGTAGGAGGACACAAATGATTCCCTGTCAGACACAGATCATGCTCCAAGTTAATATTCTTCCATATACATGTCCATACACATGGTGGAGAGGAATGTAGCAGCCAGTGCAGACATCCCCTGGGCTATAAACAGCAGCACACATAGGGCTGGAAGGGTCTATGCTTCTTCTAGTGGGTGGCAGACAGAGGAGCTGGAGAGGAGACAGGGAAAAAGAGGTTGCCTTGCTCCTGTGTGCACTTGGAAATGCTCATTTTGAATGACCAGTCATCTTAAATAGGATTCACTACTGAATTTAGGCAGCCATGGGTAGGCAGGAGGATGGGGATGGGGATAACATCATATGGTTACACAGAGTGGGACAGTGGTCTGGTAATTAAGGCCATAACACAAAATGTGAGTTTAATTCTCTGCGCCATTACAGGCCTTCTCTTGTGACTTGGCTACTTCGCAAGGTCTGGTGCTCTGAAGATATTTAGGTGCCTGCCTGCTATTAATTTCAAGGGGACTGTTTGCATGACAAGGGGGACGGCTTCACTGTGCCCTACAGCCAAGGGTCCCTGATGCTCCAGTGACATGTTCAGGAGAGGACAGAAAGCAGAAAACAATGTGAGGCATCAGCTCATCTGGCTTTGAGCCACTCACGCACAAAAGCACACAAGTAGGTGAGGTAGATGCACGGTCTGAGGGAAAACCAGATATTTTTGTTATTAATAAATCTGTGGGCCGCTGAGGTCACTCACAGCTCTCTGTCCATCTGACTTCTCTGCGAGGCAGCGGCTCTCGAGGAGTGGCTGACGATGGGCACAGCTCTGACAGTGCTGAGCAGTGGCCAGAACCTTCCAGAAGGAACCTGCCGCCACCAATGACAACTTGGCCACGCAGCCACGTGCCTGGCAGGCACCAGGGAGCATGGCAGGGGAGCAGGGGGTGACATTGAGCAGCCCAGGCCGTGTTTCCTCTGCCGCGAGGAATTAGGGTGGAGCAGGAGCGGGAGTGGGAGCCAAAGCTGGTGCCACCACTCAGGAACCGCAGCAGAAGCTGCTTCCAGTGAGGGTGGGACACGAATCATCTGCAGCTCCCACACTGCTCCTTCCTCTCCATCCCAGAGAAAACACAGACGTGGGTTTATGCGATTTTTTTTGTGCAGGGAAGGGAGAACGGTCAAATATTTAACATTGTAACTTCATTATGTCTCTCACAGGAGCAAGTGGGAAGGAGGTTGTAAGGAAAAAGCATAAATCTGCTCCAAATGCACTAGCTCTGGGATAACAGGGAAACAAAGATAAAACTCAGGTGACAGATTTTTGGATATTTCTAAGACAGTGTTCAAAGAATTTGCTTTTTAAACAAGATAATCTTAAGGTGACCATACTGGGGGCCCTCTGCTTAAAATAAGTACTAACAACATTAAGAATTTATTTCTGAACATCCAAGTATTTTATACTTCTTCATAAACATCACTAGCACAAAAATAAGGTCCATTTATTTCCCAAGTATTTGCATTGCTTCTGGTCTATAACTCTTGAGTGTTTTCCTCGTTCAGTTTAAGACCTTTTATTATCTCTTTATCTAATTTCGGAGCTGCATGGGATCCTACTTCCACTCATCTATCGTACACGTTTAGGGGAAGCTGTAAGATAGGAAGAGGAGTTAAAGATACGATTTTAATGAAGAGCAATGATCAAAATATTTGGTACACTAGTTGGAGTACAAAATGAAGACTAAAATTAAAAGGCTTCACAGGCTGCCTGTGTGCTGCTGCCTGGTAATGTCTACATAATAATGTACATTATCACATTGGCCACCAAAGATGGCAATTTGGCACACAGGTGCTATTATTCAGCTGTTTGCGGAAGGTGCTGGAATTATGAACTATACAACAACCCCGAATGACATTTTTAGAAGCTTTTCCTGCAGCATATGAGGCTGCATTTACAGATTTCTTTTTAAATGGATTTGAGCTGCCTCCGGTCGTGCAAACAGATTGATTCCTATGGAGTCGGAAAGCTGTGGTGTATCGCTTTGTGAGACGGATGTGGTGACATGACAGACATGGCTTCATATGAGCATGTTATTTATTAAATTACAAATATAACAGAACACTGTCGTGTGCTGAGAGAAGAATTTATCTCCTCTCTAAAGGAAAACGTAGCTGTGCAGGGGATAGGTATGAAGGATCCCTGGGGATATGCTGCAGGAATGACATACACTGGCCCTAGGAGAGGATTTTCCGACATCACTTGCTGTGTGGTTTTTCTGTACTTGTCTTCTTTCCCTGTATTGCTTGTATTCTTTTCTTCTTCTTTTAATCAAAGATTTCAAAAATAACTTTTGATTAGATTGGTGGAGATAGCTTGTGCCATACATAGTACAAAAGACTAATAAATAAAGGATAAAGATGTTAGTGAGTCAGTCCTCCTCTTCAGAGGGAAACTGGAACCCTATGGAAGATACACACATTTCATCTTAATGCCTAGGAGAGGATTAAATTCATAAAACTAGTAATTCACCTAACCAACTGAGCAGGAAATAGTTTAGTACTAGATAAAAAGAAATGTTGCACAAAGTATGTTATAAATCCTATGTTTTTCTGGAATTTACACCCTTGCTGGCAGCCCAGTCCCGTGCCCCCACTTACATGGGGCTCCAGCACAAGCTGCTGTCTCACCCATGCCTCCTCCTCATGCTGGAGGTAGGTGCATGCTCTGACAACATTGTGTGAACACACCAGGCACCATGTCTTGGCAAGAGGCATTTCTTAGCTCTGGGCATTCACCAGAGCTTTGCTGCAGGCACCAAAGGACCTAAATGTCAAATAGAGATGTGCTAGATGAGTTTAAGCATTTCTAAACTGTGACTGCAACTCAGCTCAGTTTTTTCTGGGTTGTGTTTTTGGTTATAATCCCTAAAGTCTAACTAGTAATGCTGTGAGGCATGTGAACACCAAGATAAACATGTCAGAACAATCTAATGCAGGTAATTAACAGAAGCACAGCATCATTCTGATGTGGCTGTGTTGTTTCTGGATCCAGAGTTCACATTTGCAGTTATTTAAGATCCCACTTCATAGTGAAAGTAGGTGTACCCGATGTCTCTTATTAGTCCCAGGCAAAGACCCTCTTTCTGCACTTCACCTTAGTTGGGTTTTCTGTTATTTATTTACCTCACTGCAATGTATTTCCTTATGACCAGACATCCTCATTATAATTCTGTCCTTCTATAAAACTTCCACTAAGCTTTCTCGGCTGCTTATAGATTGTGTAAAGGACTCCTGAGTGTTGAGTAACTGATCAGATGATTTCGGAGCTCACTCTGAAGTGAGTAACTAGCAGAAGAGGAGCTGTGGTGCATGACTAATGAGCAGGAGAACATTCCTTTGGGTCTCATCTGCACTACCATATAGTTTACCCGTATTTCCATCACTGCATTTGAAATAGGACTTTACTGTAGTGATTCCAATACTCTCAAACTCACTACTACTACCTTTGAATAACTATGAAAGTTCACATGGGATCATTCACTAAATTGTCCCTTATTTTCTCTGAGCATTTGTTATTCATTGGTATTTCTGAATAATCTGGATGAGTAATATTCAAGCTATAGACTGCTCACATACCATTCACTCTCACTATCAATGTTCATTACTCCTGTTGTGTGACTTGTGTGCCTAAGCTTCTGCTCTTTGTTTTTTAAACAGTACAATAACAACAAGGGAATATAACCATGATTTTTCACATAAAGCATCATTGTGGCTAAAATTCATTATTGAAAGATCTGTATACTGTTCAGATACCTGAGAGTATTTTCCTCCGTAATGACTTGCACTCTCCCTGAGAGCTCACATTGACAGTGCTGCCAGGTTTACTGTTCAGCGGTGAGTTTTTACTCCCTTCATATTTGAAGACATTTCTTGATGTGAGGCAGCTAAGAAATTACTGTAGCTTTATGCTAGTAGTATGAGTGCAGATCTTTGCAAGGTGAAGAAAAGCTTGTGTGCTCTCAAGCTCCTCTGCTTTTTTTTCCTTCTCTCTCGATTAGACTAATAAAAGATATTGCCTCTGCTTATAAACTGTGTTCATTTTTAAGAGAACAGAAGGAAGCTGCAGTATTTGCATACTGAGCAGAATAGAAATTGTTGCATGACGATTCCCAAGAGTAGACGAAAATAGGAGCATTTATTTGCAACTGCCAGTGAAACAGGAGCAATATGAAACTTCGTTAATACTTTGCCAGAAGACTGGAAATCAGTGGGGAGCAACAGCACTAAGAACTCTTCCTGACACGAAGAGCAGATGAATGAAAGAGTTAGTATATGTAGAAATGACACAAAATGCCAAGAAACTAGCAGGCATTAGAAGTCAGTTCTCCGGAAAAAAAAAAAAAAAAAAAAAAAAAAAAAGCTTGGAAGAAAGGACATGACAGCCACAAGAAAGTGGTGAATCTGGGTTTTTTTTTCTAGTTCATTGTGTTCCATTGTAGTGGAACCAGAAAAGCAACAGTGAGAATGTGCATAATATTGTGAGTAGAAATTATAATAACCACAGCTAAAACCATATCCATAAAATCCTGTATGTGAAAGGGTTAAGAGAGAAAAGTTTGGTTTCCCACCATCTAAGCACAATATTGGAAGTGCAAAATAGTGGCTCGGCAATGCACTCTTGACAGCTAAAATTGATTTGGTTTTGAAAATTTATTTTCCCTGCAATGTGTCAGGATGTTGGGGAAAGGGAGCACAGAAGTTAGATCGAAAGTGAATGTTTTAAGAGACATTAATGTGACAAACCAGGGACCTCATTTGTTTGTTGTGTAAAGCAGCTGTGCCCAAGGATGGGATGTGAAGAAATGTGATGCTATGAAGCCCCACCAGCCCATGGAGTGACTGGCTGAACACGGCTAACAGCAAATTGCTTCTATTGTCCACACTTTCCTTCCCCTAGTCCAGCCAACACAAAGGCCTGTGATTGCTTTGCAATTGCCATGCAGGTCAGTCCCAAATTTTTGCATCGTTACCCTTCACCACTGTGGAAATAGTGTCCCTGCGGCAAATGAGAACTAAATCACCATAATAAAAGTTCATAAATCTTGAGATAGGTGAATAACTGTCCACACATTTTATGCGATCACTTGCAACACTGGAGGTTTTAAAGAAATTTCCCTACCTTCCTATCAAGATATGTGAACCTGCTCCTTGCACAAATGCTTGTCTTTCTTCCTGAGAGAATACCACAAGTGTTTATGAGCCGATTTCTGCTTGAGACCAAAGGAACTTCTTTCTCTCAAGGACGTCTCAGCTGAAACATATTGTATAATTCAGTTTGCATTTGCCTATATTTGATGGCATCTTTAGAAATGCTAGAGTTTTCATATAGCTTCTTATTATCATACAACTGATCGTAAAAGAAAGCTGTTTTGGTACATATGCAAACCAAATCTGCATGCAAAAGATGTGCAGAAGAAATTCCCAATGACGTTGTCATGACAACAGTACAAGTCAGCAGATCGCTGGTTAAAATCATTTATGATTTGAAGATTCTCTGGAAAAAAATGGAAGCTGACTATTCTGATGTGAAGAGTTTACAAGAGCTAAGTGTGTTGCCATTCCAGAATAGATAATACTATATTTAAAAAATTACGATGTTGATATGTTTATAAAGTGGTAGATGATACATTACGGCACAAGGGAAAAACTCAAATCACTACCAGTTAGAATGAAATACAGTACTTCCTGAATTTTCTAGAAACATAACTTTCCCTATAAACCTGAAGGTTTTCTTGTAGAACTTTGCCTCTTGCTGCTGAATGCTTCATAAATAAATAAAACAATTATCCTAGCAGTCAATGGCTCAGAATTCTTCAATATCAGTTTATTCAAAAGTGTGGGGGGGTTAAGTGCCCCAAAAATCAAGTTATTTAGCAATCTGGTGTCAGATAAATAAAAAGAAGACAGCAGAAAGTGCTTTTAACCAGAACTCATTGACTTGCAATGAGAACTGTGCAGGAGACAGAGGTTCCATTTCACAAAGGATTCTGTGGTTTCCAATCTTGACTTTGTTCTGAGTCAAAATGAAAATATAATATATGGAAAGGAAAATATTGCAGAAGTTTTCATTTCAGATTCATAAAAGCATTTCATTTTGTTTCTATCCATTTTCATTTTCCCCTTTGTATCATGAGGTATTTTTCCCCCTCATCCTTGGATATTCCTTTTGCGTGTCAGTGATCTGTCTTAACCTCTAGCTGTTCATTTTCGCTCCCTAATCTCTTCTTTAAATGCTCACTTACCAGTCTTGTTCTTGCTCTTCTCACTCCATGGAGATCAGTGTTGTCAAAGCTTATATTGACCTTTTTATGCCCTACTCCATCACCAGCACATCATCCTCATTCTCTGAAGCCTGTCAGCATCTTCTCTGAAGCTTGTACTTTCCTAGCTTTCTCCTGCCTTCTCAAAGCCTTTTGCCTTGGAAAACCCTCTATGGCTCCACAAAGTTCTTTCCTACTCTTACCAACCTACTCAGTTACAAGCACAAATCTAACTGCGATGTCTACACTGACTTATTAACCTGCTTCCCTAATATAGTCCACTCTTTACATCCACACTAAAAGGCCTTCAAATACCCATTATCATGTATCTTATGTCAACTTCCTCCAGCAATATGATGTAAGATGTTTGAAATGGAGGATCTCTAGTACAGTGTAGGACAAATTTCACATACCAATTCCACAGTTTTCCAAAGAAACATTTTATTTTAAACACGGCAAAGGATAGTTTCCAAGTTATAGATGAGCTGATAATAAAGATGGATAAGCATCCCATCAGCTATATTTTGAATATTTTAAATATTGTGCTTTGGGCAGGAGTCATGACACGTTTACAACGTAAACAGACGAAATGGAGGGAAAAGGAGTATAGAAAGGGACTTAACTAAGAAAAATCGCAGAAGTTTAGTGGCAAATTGTTTTACATCCAGAGTTCTGAATTACTAACTCAAGTATACACAAGGAGCATGAACTCTGCGTGCACAGAGTAACATACCTTCCTACCAACTCTCTGCAAGTTAAGGCAACCAAAGTGACAGATTTTTAAGTTTCGACAATCCTTTGCTGGGAGCATTCTTGAAAGTGAAACCCTTGTTTTAGCATTTGTTTTATAACACAGCTCCTCCGGGGCAGATTTGTAAAAGTGGCCAGGAATCTAAAGATGCTGACAGGTTTCCAATTACATTTCTAAAGGTGCTTTTATAAATTCTGCCACATAGTTCTCTGCCACGACTGCACCATGACTGCTCTCTAACAGTCAGGACCTAAATTATTTTCACTCCTTTTTTTTTTTTTTTTCTTTTCTTCTTAATGTTCCCTTTATTTTTTCAGAGTTATTTTGTTAATTTTTGTGTATTTGATTTTGCAAAGTGTTATGAGGCTCTAGAGAGCTAAGTAGTCTAATAACACTGAATGAGAATTTCAGTGTCTCAGCAGCTCTAAGAAGGATTATGTCTATCATTCCCTTCTGTATAAGCAGAAAGATGTCAGACCCCACACAAATGAAACAGCTGATTGTCTTGATGATGTCATCATTGAGACATGAGCTTCACCACTGTGACAGGGTTGTAAAATGATGATTAGCTAGAACGAATTCATTAAATTATCTTTGGAAGCGGACACAAGTGGAGAATGAGTCTTCTGTACGCCCTGCACGGAAGGTTTGCACACAGGTTTTTAGGGCAGGGCATTCTTAAGCAAAGGCAAAGTGCTGCATTCTTAAGCAAAGGCATTTCAGCTCCACAATGCACAACTCAGCACTGTGTCTGCACCAGCTAAGGGGCCCAGGTTTTCTGTCCTACTTGCCTAGAACCGCATACCTTAAGAGAAGTATCTGGATTTTCAACAGTGCTGAGCGCTCACTAGCTTCAAATCAAAGTGTGCCTCGTTTACTTCGTGTTGATGCGAGCTTTGTCTCAGGGATTCAGCAAGCCATAACGTAACAAAGTTGCCTAGCCTGTCTTTGAGTGATATTGCAAGGTTTATGTATTATATGCAGTGCTGCAATAGATTATATTCTTTGAAACCTTCAGATGAAAGCTTTGGTAGGAATGCAGAGAATGATGATAAGTATTCTCATCCTCATTAGGGCTGCTGTTCTCTGTAAAAAAAAAGCTATGTGCGGGGTTAGTGATGCGTCAAGGATGAATAGTTGTGCTTTCTCTCAGTGCATGGCAATCATTATTTCTAGAAAGCAGAAAATAGCTTGTAATGGGGCTGTGCTGAGGTTTGGTGGGCACCCTAAGTGATTAGCTCATCTATATCCTGCAGAAGGGAGGAAAAGGGAAAGTAATTAACTTCAAGCCAAAACCTGTGCCATTACTCTAGCTGTAGCAGTGTTGGCAATGAATTGGTGCTGTTCCTTTATAATAAGGAGCAGCAGCAGTCTCATTCCTTGCCCTGGCTGTGCACTTTGACTGTTAGGACTGGATTAAACAGTGGCTTCTGTACATGAAACAGGAAGCCAATGCTCTCCATAGCAAGCTGATGTGCAGAGAAAGTGAGATCTGTAGAGATGGGATTCAATTGTTGGAACTTTGTGGGTGTTAAATGAACCTACTTTGGAGGGCTGCCAAGGGAGGAGATGCAGGAAAATCTGATGAGAGATACCAGGCATAAGAGTTAATTGTGTTTTGGAGGTTGGAGAAAAAGCTAAAATTAAACCATTATCAAAGAAAAGCCTTGGACAGTTTGTTTTAAAACAGAGTTAATGGCTGGAGCCTGCAGAAAACCTAATTAAAAGGGAAAAGAAAACAAATGGGGTTTAGAGCTGTGGCAGTGTATTCAGCAACAGTTTTATACATGGATTTTCTGCTGCTCCCCGCTGTATTTTTGTGACTAAAAGAACCATCATGGCCAAGCTCATTAAAAAGGCTTTGTAGCTAGGAATGAGCAAGGTATTCTGCATAGCATTGCAGCAAGAAGCCACATTGCTTATTTTGATCATCAAAAATGCCAGCGAGAAAATGGACTTTGTGATTCTGAGGCAAAATGCCGAGCTTCTCTGAGCTTCAGGTTTCAGGGCCACAGCAAGATCAGGACTGCCAACAACAATACAGCAAAATGTAAACACTACAAGGTCATGGGGATGGGCTGTTTGTAGCTTTTTTCGTGAGCACTGTGACTGTGGACAGAAGCTATGTTATCTAACTTTATATGTCTCTGCTCCAAATGTTTACGTCTGGACAAGTCACATTGAGCCATCTTTACATTTAAATGAAAGAAATAAACATTATCAGGGTGTGATTCATCTGGCCTAGTTAGATACTTACTTTTAGGATGACATGAATCACATGTTAAAAGTGTTTCCTTCCGCTGACTTATTAAAGGAATGCAGGGAAATAATTTAGATGCAACTATCTCTAAATTTGCCCAGGTTTAATACAATCCTGTAAATCACCTTGAAGAGACATTTACTGTAGATTTGGGCTAGTTTCTACCCTGATTTCCCAGAAATACAAACCCTGTAGAGAGACAAGCCCTTGACATTGTGCTCTTCACTTTTTGTGCTAAGTGAAGACAACAAAAGCTGAGTTAAAACATGAAACATCTTATGAGTTGTCCAGTTACCGAGAAACATCTCCTATTCAAATATTGCAAATGCCTTCCTTTCCTGGCCTTGATCAGGGCACACTCTATGAACTAGAATCCTCAAATTCAGCTTTATGCAATTGTCTAGGTCACCCTTAAGATCTTTCTTTGAGAATTCCATGACTCTTGTATGACAATTTTGCTGTAAAAACTAATTTGGACTACCCAAAATCTGAGTAGAGCCCACAAACCAATAAGTGGCTGTTTTGTATAGGCATAACACAAAATCAGGGTGAAAGGAGCTATAACTGGTTATCATAAATGCTTCTTTTTAATTCATTCACCAGTATAATTTTATTATCTTTGGAGTTGTTCTCAGTGTTCTAAGGAACATATTACAACACCAATGTCATGCATAGACAACTGTTTCATTAGTTGCTTTAAATCACAATCTATTACAAGTCTTCCGCAGAGATGAAGATAAATGAAGGATGTTTCTAGCTGCACCAAACCTGAGTAAAATGAAAAATGAAGGTATTAGATATAGTAAAAGACCAGCAGTCCATCTAATATACTGATTTGTACCTAATACTGGCTAGTATTAATTGTTTGAAGATCAGGTGGAAAAAAATATAATAGGGAAAGAAAGGATTACAGGTCAAACTTTTACCTCCCTCATTTCTTATCATAAATCTTAGCCTAGGAGTCATTTATATCCTTTTTGTTCCTATTCCCTTTTAAGTTTCTTATCCCTTTCCAGCTTAACTTTTGGATCCAGAGATATTTTGTGTGAATTAATTCCACCAGTTACTTATCTATTGTTGCAGAAAGGTATTTTCTTTTATCACTTTTAAATAGGCTGCCTTCAGTTTCTCTGAATGTTCCCTAGTTCTTGCCTTTTGAGGTTAGACTATAAATCTTCCTACTTTTTGTACACCTACATCATGAAACCTCTTTTATTGATATCCTTGCTAAATTAAAGCACCAAATTCTCGTCAGTCACCCCTCATAAATTCTCTCTGTGACTAATCATTTTCATTTACAGTTTCTAACACTGCTTTAATTTCATCTATATTTTGAGCTCACACATTATTAGAAGTGAGTATATAATGGTATTATCTTAGTATCAGTTTCTTTCCCATTTCTTTTGCAACCTAATATTTAATTGTAGCAGTATAAATGCTTCTTAAGAGCAGAAGTTTACAATGGGAAGTGCAGCTTTTGGGGCAGGCATGACTTCTCCCTAGGAAGTTACAGGTAGTGCTGAGCCCTGAAATGGGAACAAACAGTTTGTGTTACTTAGTGTTATCCATGATAAACTGCCTTTAGCTTTTAAAAATCTGAGCTATTCAAGGATATTTTTTTTGGTAACCACATCAAGTCTCAAGCAGGATAAGAATGAATATCCTTTCTTCCTTTTGTGAATGGTAGGTGGATGGATTCTCACTCTCTAAGTTGCCATCCCATCTAATAGGGACAT
Source organism: Nothoprocta perdicaria (assembly GCF_003342845.1). Taxonomy (NCBI): domain Eukaryota; kingdom Metazoa; phylum Chordata; class Aves; order Tinamiformes; family Tinamidae; genus Nothoprocta; species Nothoprocta perdicaria. Next base: position 2,352,446 of record NW_020456176.1, read on the forward strand.
AAATGTTCTTTTTATCATGCAGAAGTAATGCTGCAGCTCAAATGCTGCATGGCCATCTTTGTCCTGTCTCCTTTCTGTACAGTCAAAAACAACCAGGCACAACCTGGCCACAGGCAGTGACATTTGCTGGTTACAGTAGGAGTCTGAATTTTGGATTTAGGATTTTGCCATTGAAGGAGCCTCAACCTATCAAGAAAGTCAAAGAAAACTTTGCGATTGATTCCAAAGTAAGGGTTGTGTCAGACCTCTTAGGCAAAGAGCAAACTGTGTCATAGTAGAGGATGCAAGTGTATATAGCCAAAAAAGCCACATAAGAGTTAATACAACTGAGGAGTCGGTTTCTATAAAGGTTACAAAAATAGTAAGTGCCTTTCTACTTTTCTATTATTTGTCATGAAGAATTAAGCCACTTGTAATAATTAACTCACAAAGGCTGCCTGTGTAAGTGCTGGCAGGCAAGGTATGTTGAGCTAGGAAAACTTCCATAGCAAACTTCATATATTGAAAGAGAAGTTTTTAGGAGATTTGAGTAAAGACAATTAGAGAAAAAAAAAGGGAGCAATTATGGAAATGTGTATGGTAAAATTAGAAATATTTATAGTAGAGAATGAAATGGAATACACAGAGAATAATTTATCAGCTTTTCGTTTTGTGAAGTTTGATTTTCTTATTCTTTTGTCCATAGAATCAAAGAAGCAAATGCTAAATCTAGCGTTTCTTTCCTTCCTCTCCCTTAACGCTTCTTTTTCTTTCAGTGCTCTGATATCCTTTATTACTGTTGTTTTTACCCTGAATACATTGCATTGTTTATACATGGAAATCTCTGCTTTATCTGGATACTTGGGAAAAAAATGCTAGAATAATTCTGAATAATGGAAGCATCATAGAAAGGTGAACAGTACACTGGAGAATGAGGTAGCGGAGGGAGGCTGGTGAGATTTTTCATGAGAAAAAAAAGAAATTTTTAGACTCAGGAATGTGGCTGACAAGAACAGAAAATGAAAAAGGAAATGGATTCTATCATCACTTCTGTGTTGTGGAAAAAACTTATCAATGTGGGCAAGAAAGCAGCTCCACAAACAGTGACAGGAGCTGTGATGCAGCTGAAACATAAGGGAAGGGAAAATGGTGAAGAAAGGGGCAATAAGGAAGGAACGAGGGACCGGGGAATAGAGAATGGGAGGGAAAGGCAAGGCTAGGCAAGACAAGGTGAAACAAGGGCTCAGAAATTTGGGCTTCATCTCTCAGACTCACCCACAAGTTAGAAAATAAAGCTCCTCCTATACAAAGGTCTCTTTTGCCAGTCCTTCTTCCAGAAGGAAATTATGGAAACTGCTTTGATGATTTTTATTTTTTCTGCGGTTTATTTCTCACCTGTGCTCCTACTTGCCCATTTCACTTTTCTTTATCTTCCTTTTTGTGTGCTGCTTCCTCCCACATGTATCTTGTAGGTATTTCTATATTATTGATGTATTATGCCAGTGGCCTGATTTTCTCCGGTGTTTATGAGAACATCTCTCCAATGATCTGTGCTCACTCACTGTGAAAGTAGTTTCAAATTTGTCCTTGAAATACAAAACAATCAATGTTGGCAGCATTTATTCCTCCCTGTCAAATATTTTTCTCTTTCTAGTTTCTACAAACAATTTAAGAATAATGTCTTATGACAGTGATGCTGCAATTCAATAGGGTCTCCTTTGCTTTCTAATTTGTTTTACATTTGTTCAAAACAAAGGGTAACCTAATGGATATCAGTGGCAGCATCTGGCTCAATCATCTCAATACTAATTGGTCCTGTGATTAGTGCAGACAAGCAATGGAGAACGTGGCTACAAGCCTTTAATGTTTCTAGGTGAGGGCAGCTTCCAGTCTCTCTGTTACTCACTTGATATATCTGCTAGTATATTCAGCTTCTCATCTTCTTGTTTCTGAGGAATCATCCTTTAGAAGAAGACTGCTGACAACACTCTTCCTAACGCAGCCCAAGTTACTCTTGGCTGCCTTCACCACAGGGACCTATCATTGGCTCATGTGCAGCTTAGTGCCCATCAAGACCCCTAGGTCCTATAGTGTTTCATGGAATTACTCCTCTTCACATTCAGGACTTTGTTGAACTTCATGATGTCCCTGTCAGTTCTCACAACATGGTGCAAATATCATCTGGTGTGTCAGCTCCTCTTCCCCCGTTTGTATCAGCTGCAAACTTGCAGAGGGTGCATTCTAAATTAAATTAACTGAGACCAACCCAAATATTGACAAGTTATTTTTCATAGACACTTAATTTTACACTTATAAAGGTGCTGTGTATTATTATTCTCTCTTTTTTGACCTCAGTGAATTTTTAGTTAAAATCATAGTTTCAGATTGTCTCTAAACAGCCAGATATATTTAATTTAATATTGTTCACCTAAAAGAAAAATTCACAGAACCTTGTTTTTCTGAATGTAGGTGGAGCCAGGCAACCTGAACAGAGTTTTTGCTTTCATGGCTCCAAGTCTCATTCATCTAACACTCGACCTGAAAACCCATGGTCAGTACTGTGTCCAGGTTATCACTGTTTCTCACTGTACTTTGTTTGCTGCTTTCCTGCCTCCTTTCACCCATATCCAATGCAATACTTAGTGAAACTAGTTGCCCTCATAGCAATCATCTGCCTCAAATTTAGTTGTATAAAGGCATTTGTCTCTTATTTAATGCCTGATAGTTTCAGTCCAACCACAACAACACTATATTGAGGATAAAAGTAATTAGATTAATAAAATGAGCTAGAACCAGATATTGTGAAAACGCTACAGGTTTTTCCCTATAGGCCTACCTATATAAATGGACCCACCTACAAAAAACACTACTCTAGGCCTGAGAATCACATGAGTACAAGTTACCAGCAAGGACAAATAATAAGCCAGATAATGTGCCTTTTTAAAAAAATGGACAAATGAGTGCTATAAATACTGATAAATACTAAATACTAGATACTGATCAGCTCTGATGCTTCTGTTTCTGAGGACTATGTCTTCAGGAATCTCTCTTCCACAGTGATAGTCAAACCGCTCATTTTTCTCACAACTTGAAGCGTTTCCAGAAAAAGAGAGCTTCCGGTTCTGCTGCATGCTGAGGAAAATCAGGTACTAATGGCAGGAGTAAGGCTGACCCAAATAAATAAGTCATGCAGGATCTTACTCCATAGAAAGCTACCAGGCTGAAACCAGCAAATATTAAAAGTGTAAGCAGCACTACAAGACATAATAACATAGGACTGGATCTGGTGAGATGGACACTGTCCCAATCTCTTGTCTTTCATTTAGCCAAATAGAGACAACCAAGTAGGAGCTTAATGCAGTTTGCACTTTTGATCTGCCATTTGCCTTTTAAGCTCCCTATGGAAGACACAATCTGTCCACCTGTCATTTGTCTTCTTCGGAAGTATAAAGTGTTTGGTCTTGCCTGGAAATTAACCCCGCCTTTTAGCAGTGGCATAGCAAAGAGGAGGCAGAAGCCTCTCAAGGGATGCTGAGGAACCATCGCGGGTTCTGTGGAGACGGTCCTCAGTAGCTTGTCTGTCTACTGTTAGCCTTAATGTATTTAACTACAGTGTAGAGTACTTTTTTCTGTCCCCGATGAATATTCATAAGTATCATTTTAAGTACACTAAAGCTTTTTTATGCAGCTACTCACCCTTATTTTCTTGCTTATTGCACTTTCTGCTGCCTGTCCTGGAAAGTTAAATATAGCCATGTGATATATAGCCATCCTGCAAAAGGTACCACTTGTCAGCTCTGGTATGTGCTTTTACTCTCATCAGTTCCTCATTCTTTCTGAACCTGACGTATTATGCTTTGTAAATGGGTCCCATTATGCTATAATTTGGAGCTATTCCACTTGATAATTTATGCTATCGTCACTAGTTAACATGATCCCTAATCTCAGCAGCTTTTATCGAGCTCTTTATCAATGGTACTACTTTGAGTTGTTTGTATTAATAATAGTTATGAGTACCGACTAGGAGTGATGGTGTCTGTTGTCTCTGCTCCCAGCCTCTCCAGGGGGTGACCTTCTCTCCTATAAGAAGCAACACTAATGAAAAAGCACCTCTGCCTTTTCTTGTTTTCAGGTTCACACATCCTTGAACATATACTAGTTTAGAGTTTGTTTGACATCTTAGATCAGCTGAAGGTTGTAAGTAATTTAAAGTCATTCATCTAAGTCAGCACCTAAAATGAAAGCAGTAATGGTTTATTCCACAGGGAGTTACTGGTGAGCAGCTAAAAGTGTGTAACAGTCCATTGCACAGTGTAAAGCCAAGCTCAGGAGAAGGTAGATGAAAACCTATACAGAGTTTAAAGGGCATCAGCAAGTATTCATTTTACCCCAGACAGTCAGTATAGGGGCCGCTTGTCTTTTTATCAACGATATCTGATAACATGAAGAAATTAATAATTTACAGAGGGCAGGCAGTACTTTTCCATTAGAAGCTGTGTGCAAAGGAAAACGGAGCTGCTGGCACACGCCAGAATGTTCCCCACAAGGTCGTTCTGCCTCAGTGCCGTAAATGTGTTTCTCTTTAACCCTTTCATAATCATGAAAAGATACAGCTCAGAATTACATGCATATTTCATCTTTATTAAGTGCAGAAAACAGCCTACAGCCATGCTGAGCTGCATATAATGGGTATCATCTGGTATTGGAAACTGTACAGCGTGAATCTAGTGACTGGCTGGATGGGAAATCCCATGGGAGCTCTTGATGCTCTTGGCATGAGCCAAAGCCTTCGTTCAGACCCACTACCACTGTGGAGCTAAAATGCTGGAATTTAAAAACAAGTTGTGCAGTAGGCAAAGAAACTACTGCAGCCTGGTTTCACCTTGGACCTGCATCCCTTGTCCACCCATTCTGCCCTCCCGCTTCATCACTTCATGTCCCATAGACTACCTACCAGGGCAGGGAGAGCTGTGCAGTGGCTGTATGGCCACCTCACATGGCCAAGTAATTCACTGTCCAATGTCCATATTCATCTGGCTGCTGCCAAGCAGCGTGCAGTAGTCATGTCCCACCAGCCTTTCCCTCAGTACCAGTCTGGGTCTCTTCTCTCAGCTCAGCAACTCCCTTTTTGTGTAACATTTGGAAATATAATTATCTCTGAGCCTTCATTCGCTCTTTCCTGTTTGGATAGCATTGAGGAACTTGAAGGGTTTTTGAGGGAGAGGAGAATGGACAAGCAGACCCACAGCATGATGACAGAGTTTTGCCACGTCTTCCTGGAAAACGAGGCTAAACTGATAAAATAGCTCAGCCAGGCTATGCATTAATGAGATGCTATGTCTACAAACTTGAAAGAACAGGAAATGCTAACATTGTGATTCTTACAGAAATATTACCCTTTGCCATATGCCCAGCACAGTCTTTGATATAGTATATTTGCACCTGGATTCTTTGTTAAATCTGTAGGTCTGTAACACATCCATTCATGTCGTTAAATACATACCATAAAATATAATTTCTGTGCCATTGCAGAAAAACATTTGAATTTATATTATTTTATTTGTTGTTAGAAAGATTAAATAAATGCTTAGAATATGCAGAACCTTTCCAAAAGCTAGAGATTCCAAGTCTTCAAGATACATAGTTTTATGCTTATGCATGATTTTTTGCTTTTCCTGATGTAAATACTTTTGAAATACTGACTTGAAAACGAGAAGTAGGGAAAGAAATCAGAAGAATTCCTTTACATGTGTTTTTAAATTTGTTTCTTCTTTTTTCTTTAATTAAGCAATGTACATTTCAGAAAGACTTTTTTAATGCAAATTCTTTCAACAACAGTGTGAGAGCAATGTCAAACACCATGGAAAATCTGGAGGGAGATATTATCATAAGCAGGACAGGATTTCATCAGGCTCTGTTATAAACCTCCACTGATGCCATGAGAGCATTCTCTGAAGTGCAGCCATTTATAATTTTATAATTGGCCAATCAAGGGTTTTTTTTTTCATTCGAGCTTAGTTATTGAAATGTACTTTCATGATTCATGGAGCACTCTTTATATGTCAAATTTTTTCTCTGATGATATATCAGGTTTCCTTGTAGGCTTGCTGTATATCCATCTTCTTTTTTCACACTATGCATACAGTAAAGGAGGAGAATTATGAAGGTACTGGGCACTGCTCCAAAGTTGAAGCTTAGCTGAAGTTTGCATTTAAAGGAGGGATTCAGTCACTTTGTTATGCACAAAAAATAGACTGCATCGTACCTAAAATTACAGTACTTTCTCACTGAATGTAAAATGGATTTTTTGAGAATTTACAAGTAAATCCATTAATTAGTTTGAGTTAAAGTTAATTGAAAATAGGTCCTTTCTCACCCTGTGTCAGACTTTTATTTACCCCTAATGAATTCGGTTATAAAATACAGTCCCTTTTTTATTTGTATATCATTAAAATTCTTTGAAGCCTTTCCATAGAACATTTTTGAAGAAATTATTTTAAGAATTATGCCCTTTTTTTGCTGCTATTCATCATAGCTGGGAGTTCTTATTTATCAGAGAGAGAAGAAAAATGTGCTGCTTTGGAGGATTCTCAGAGAGCCTTCTGCCCCAAACCGACTGCCTCCTTTCACTGCTCTCACTGGGACAATTCACCAGGAGGAGAAACCAAGTGATGAAAATGAATCATCTGTAAATCAGTTTGATCTAATAGGGGGTTAAATATCTGCAAAGCCATAACCATATTGTAATTACATAGAGCGACTCCAGAATAAAAGTTGTCCAAACACACATTTTTTGGTGTCCTAATATTCCTGCATTTTTTTAAAGGCACCCCCAAGTTTCTAAGTGCCTTGTTAGTGTAAGAGATAATTCTGCTTTTTCGCATACATTTTTCCATACTTGTTAGGGTCTAAGCTTTTAATATTACCTGGTCTAGGAATTCCCATGTTCCCATGCCTTGGATTAGGTGCTATACAAGCACAGACCAAAAAAAATCTGTCCCACCTCAATGAATTTGCCCTTTACTTACAAAATAAGAAAAGAATGGCAAACCCAAAATAATATGTACAGAAAAAAAAGAAAAAAAAAAAAGATGTTTGTTTTTGGCGTGGATGCTTTTGGCTTGCCAGTGACCTCAGCATGCCACTGGCCAAACTACTGACAAGTGCTGTAAGCATCACAGCTAAGGATAATCCTTTAAGGAAGGATCTGAAGGAATTAAAGAATTCTGCTAGGCAAATATTCTGGCATAAGGGTCATTAGGGGGAGAAGACATGTTTGAGGTCATTAGGAACTATATCAAAGGGTGCTGGAAGATGCTCAGTCAGAGGTGGGAGTCAATTCACTGGAACGATTAAACGTAAAGGGGAGATACAAGTGATGAGAGCAGTTAGGATGTGGTGAAGTGGCTTACTTCTCACGCTGTTAAAAAGGAGGATTCAGATGGAGACTGACTGGATGGAGTGTAATTTAAGTAAATGATTTTTGCATAACCTTTCTGAACTGAGAAGAAAATTACAAGAAAAAAATTTCTCAGTTGATCAAGATGAAAGTAAAAGAATTGGGTTTTTGACCAAGATGAAATTAATACAATCCAGGCAGAAGTTTAATTTTATTCAGTACATAGATGTTGAATCAGTATGAGTACTGGCTTAAGCTCAACTTTAATATTTTTTTCCTCTAGTAACATACATGATCACCACTAAAATATCCAACATATTTCTTTTTTATGGTACAGAATCTTCTGTAACTAAAACCCTGCTTATTCTCACAGTAATTCCCCTTGGACATGTATAAATTCTCATATTTGGATAGCGTGGAGTGGTCTGGATAGTGTGGAGTGGTCTGAGGCAATGCTCTGAGCCACTGGTTTACAGGTTGTGGCTTTTCAGGTGATCCATGAGGTGAGGGACAGGTGATCTATAGCCAGTGTGTACATCCCATTATTCCCTGTACTGCATCCTGCTACAGAGCAGTAACCAGCTCTGTTAGAGCACAGGGGTTTCTTCCCCAAGCTGCATTACCTTCTCGGACAATCATATCCACCAAAACCAGGCTTGGCTGATGCATGATAAACAGACGAACAATAAATAAATAAATAGAACAAAACCAAGGCTCTGAAACAAACATCTGTGATCCAAGGAAGCCCTGTCATACACATGTCCAGAGATATGGACCTCAGCCATTATCTTCTTTCCAGGTTCCTTTCCATAGAAAATTTGAAAAGTTCTCTTTTTCATTCCGAATTTCTTTTTGTTTTTTGGAACTGCAGTCCCTCCCACAGCACACAAACTGCAAAATTCAAACAAGCTTTATTTAAACTCATTCAAGAGTATAACTGAAACCATGCAAACCACTATTTAGTAAAAAAGGAATGATAGAAAATTAAAATATACAACCAGTGATTGTTAAAATAGTGGATCATCACATAAATTTGCATAAATTACACAAAAGCTGAAAGTACTTCATTAAATACTCTCATAACACAGTAACCTCTTTAGAAAATTATTTCTGGGATAAGCACGTAAATAATTATATACTGTCTGTCCTATATAGTTTTATCTGCCTAAGCAAAGAGCAGTCTTACAGCTCAAGAGCACTCTGAATTTTGTCCAATTGATTATAAAGAACAAGCATTTTAATGATATTCATCAAAAGTGCTGTACATTTATTAATTGTATATTGAAGGATGTGAGAATATAAATGCTTAAATTCAGTTCAGCATGGAAAAATCAGGTGTATAAATGATGTATTGTTAAGAATCAGCACTAAAGGTAAAGATTTGGGAGTAAATCTTATTCATTTCAATGTAAATGAGCAACATGATGTTGCATGTAAATATAAGGATATAATTTGGTTCAGGTGGGTCCCTGTTACCATGGTCATGACTTTGTATTTTGCTTAACTTTGTTTTAGTTTAATGAAAGAGTTTATTCCTGGAATAGAGTGCAGTTCCAAACTAATGTTTATTCTTAGGATTTTTTATTTGCATGGTATCTGGGCACTTTATAGAAATTAATACTTCTATAGTCATAACTATAGAATGACAGGAAACAATTTTCCTTTTCACAAAATGTTGGGATTTACAATATTTTTTTTTCCAGATCAGGAACAAAAGTCTCAAACTCATCAAAAAGCAGGTAGTGTCACCTCAGAATAACCTGTAGGTTAAAGTAAATACATGAGATTCATTGGAGAGTCACTTCTGAGCTCAAGGACAGGTGGTCCACAGCTCAGGTGAAGGGGGCAACAAAGAAACACTTCTCTTTGGAAAGTGAAGTTATCAGAGCACATTTACTATGTGAAAGCTCCTTACATATCTCAGGTGTAATAGTAAACATCTGCAGAGTGTAGAGAAAAATTTCTGCTGTCAATGAATTTTAAGACCCAATTGTAAATGCCATTACATCTGTAAACTTATTATAAAATAATAGCATGCATTAGTTAGCTAGAATTATCTTGCTGTATTTAGTGACAGCTTAACAGGAGCCAGGAGACGCATCTTACACCCAGTTTCCTCTTAAGGCAGATGTATGAAATATCAGTGTGCATCATTGCTCTACATGTTACTCCTCTTTTCTACCCATAAAAGTTTTTCTTTTTTCTTTTGATAGTATTCGCCCCAGCACTTTGCATATATATAAAAATCTCCTGACTCATATTCCTTTCTACATCTAATACTAACTCTGAGACTCCATTCTAAATTTTGAAGACCCAGTTCAAAAGACCAAATTCTGTTAGGTCTTTTCTTACTCTCTTCTAAAAATCAACTCCATAGTTAGCTGAATTGCAGCTTAACAACTGACTGTGTGAGCCCATACAAATCAAAATGAAATCTTAAAAATGCAGATGTAGTCATCAGAGTGCTCATTAGTAATTTGGCTGCTGCTTCTCCACTCCAGATCTTCACTTTATTTGTAAAATTGGAAGGAAAAATATCTTAGGGTCTAATTCACCTGGCCTTTATAGGCGTGTAGGAGACCAGCTATACCATCAGGCTCTCTCTTGCTGCCCAGAGAGGATTCGTGCTGTGCACAGCAAAGCAGCACAAACCTGCCGCCTCCAAGACAGGACATCCTGTCTGACATCCAAGACTGGTGATGACAGTGGCAGAGACCTCCTCAAATGGCTTTATTTTGCTGCCAGCATCGGGAACCAGGGGGACAGGCTGCTACATGGCCCCTGCTCCATGCAGCTCCTCTCCACAGCACTGTATGCCTCGGGGGACAGAACTGCCCACATCTCCGCAACCAGAGCTTTGGCTTTCCTAAGAAGAACTGCTCAGGAAAACTGCCTTGTCCACACAGCCCATGCATCCTGCGAACTTATCTGAAGGAATATTCTGCATCCTTGAGGCAAGTTTCTCCTAAACTGTCAGAGCCTCAATGCATTCCCCTCCACCAGCCAAGCTCATCCTGCATGGGAGGTTCTCCCTCCCCAGGAGCATTCCTTTTGCCTTGGAAGAAAGTGGGAGAAAAGGGGCGTGCATGGCTCAACTATGCGAACACTCCGCAGGTGCATCGCAGAAGGAAAAAGAATTGCTGTCGTAGCGCTTTCATTTCTCTTCACTGCCATGAATGAGAGCTGCTATCATCTTTAGTACCTGTGCAATCATTTATTTTTTCCTTGTGAATGCAAAGCTTAATAATGCTTTGGAAACACAATTGCACTGCATCCTTTAAAAGAGTGATGCTGAGATTCATTTTGTAAGCATGACACTCGTGCTTGAGAAAGAATAATTTCTGTTCAGAGATGGAAACAGTTAGCAATTGGGGTCCCATTCATCATCCTTCTCTTCCTCCTATCTAGCCATTTCCTTTTCTTGACTCTGATCACTATGGTGTTGATTACTTTTTTGATTTTTCACTCTTTATTTTATGCTAAAATGTTGTCTTAATTCCTAGAAAGCCATCATTCCAGGCCCATAACCCCTGTAAAAAAGTAGCAAAGCTCTTTAAGTGAAATTATAAAGACATGTTTGAAATTGTTACAACTTAATGATTCTGGTGTCAGTGATGGTCTGCTGTATAGGCTCATGGTACTCACATAGAACTGATGCATTAAACGTATGAAAAAGTCAGTATTCATTAGAAAATATGTATTGTTCAATAGATTAAAAATATAAACCAAAATATATTTATTACATTTATTTGTACTAGCCAACTCCATGTTTCAAAATGTCTTACAATATTTGTTATCTTTTTTAAAATATCAGTTCCAGAGTTTCATTCCTTCAGAGTCTTAAATGTTGCTTTTTAAGAAAAGTTTTTCTTTTTGATTGCAGAGAAGCGTATGAAAACAAAAAACTCTAAAGACTCAAAAAACAGGGAGAGACATTAAACAACTTTAAAAACAAATCTCATTGTTTAGCCAATCTTATGGTACTTGTGAGAGATAACAGAAGGGCTGTAAATTGGAGCAGGTTGCCCCACATTGTTTATAAAAAGCAAAGAGTGAATCCCCCTGTTAAGTGAAAATCAATGTACTATTAATGGCCATCATAATTAAGCTGTTTTGAGTTGAAATGCATTTAGACTATGACCATTTTATGCCATTCTGGCAATATAGAGACGTCTTAAAAGTGTTACAAAGGGGCCAGGGAGTAATGACAAACAGAGCTAAACACATAAATTATGTAGCAATAAAAGGATATCGATATAAATTTCCTCATCTTTAGAGCTTCAAAAAAAAAAATTCTACTGAAGCAAAAAAGAAATGAAAAAAGTGGAAGACAAATCCCAGTGAAAGAACACTTGTCAGATCAGCTCTATTAATTAACCATAACAATTCAAATTAAGGATTCTTTAGATAACTTTAAATCCTCCTCACACAAAACTAGTGGTCACAGAAACCTTATTCAGCAGTATATAAGAGAATTTTTTCCTGTTTAAATATTTCATTAACTATTCATAACATAAATATTCCAGACAGCACAGATTCTGGACCTCTGTTTGTATGCTTGTTGAGTGATTTTTCTAACTTAGTTTTTTTGAATGTGCCACATTTAGTGCTTAATATATACATACAGCAAGCATTCACACAGTACATACCAGATCAATATTTCATGTTTACAGAAGGACTTTTTTTTTTCACCAGAGCGACACTTTATCTCCTCTATTCCTTCATCTGTCCTGTCAAGTCCCTAGCATAGGAAAGTCATTTTTAAATTAAGAAGTCATTTCTCTCTCCTCTTAGATACAGTAATAATTTTCTAGTTGCTGTGTTTTCCAAATGGCATGACTCAAAATGTAACAAGGATAGCAATTGGCCTGCAAATGCTTCTTGCTTTGCTGTTGTGCTGTGACATTTCCTTGCCAGTCTTGCCAAGAACCCTGCAGCTTTCCTGATCTTGGGCAGTGAACTGGTGATCAATGCTGAGGGGAAAGTACAAGAAAATGTCATGGGATCTGAGATGTTTCTTATTTTGGAACTAGAATTCCTAGCAAGAAAGATAAATTAAAAGACTGTGGTGGCAACAAAGCAATTATTTTCCTACCGATTTCTTTATAAGATCAGCTACAAATTCTTTATCTTTTTGGTGAAATTGAAACTTACCATAATAGAAACAAACATTAGAAATTTGGGACAGATTCAACAACACATTTCTGATCCAAGGCTCACACAGATTGCCTGATGTGAGGTTTCACACTAAGGCATAAGACACCAAAAGGCTTCCCCCAGGTGCTCCTGCATATAGTGCAAGGCTTATTTATGGCCAGTGTCAGAGCACTCTGGGTCTTACAGAAGCACTAAAGCACTAAACACCTTAAAGGGAAGGAAAAGAGAGAGTGAAGATATATATTTCCCCTCCTATTTCTCTCAAGACACTGCGAAGGGACACTGGATATTCTTGCTTTGGTGTAAATGAGAAAGCACAAGAGGGGAAATAGTGTTTTTGTAAGGAAAGCTAATTTATTACCAGTTTTCTTGACCTTAAGTAATAAATGCATATGTTTGGGGATCTGAAAAACTACTTACAGTCTTTCAGGTAGGTTTTATTGCCCCTAGCACTGCACTCTGTAGGTATTGTTTTATCATAATATGTGACTTTGTAAAAGGGCTTTTACAAGAGTTATTTGATTAGGCTTCTCTTAATGCTGCAGAAAACACTGTGATGACTGCTCACCGACACTATTTTTCACCAGTTCACAGTTGTGACTTTCAAGAAAGCAATTGCTGATGCAAAGCGAAACCACTATAATGCTTGTAGTTTTGTTCAAAGCCTCTGCAGGCCACGAAGACTCTCTCTGGATTTCAATGATCAGGTTTAAGTGTGCTAAATACTATACGTTTTTAAAAAGAAAAGTGAGTATAGTATTCTGCTGTAATGACCTAAAAGTACAAATAATTAGAAACAGAAGTTAAATACAAGAAAGAGATGTATAATACATAAGTAAAGAGTTTAAGAAATGGATCATAAATTAGGTTTTTAATGTTATTTTTATTCTGTCCAAATAGTATTTTTTTTCTATATATTTCTTTAATTTGAAGTGGGCCCATTAAACCTTATACACTGAACATTATTTGATCAGAATAAATTCTGTTGAGAGAGCTAACCCCTTTAATGTAAAGCCATAGGGAAAAATATAATAAAATAAGTCCTCATTGATGCATCATCACTTATCGGTAGCTAAACACTTTCTGGGTTGTATAAATTCCTTATTTGTCTCAACTGATCTTACTGGCATAAAAAAGTACTGGGGTAGAAAATGTTTTTGGAAGGTTTTAGACATAATAATGAGCTCCTTAGAACTCACAACTGATCAGTTTGTCATTTTAAAATGAATAAAAGTGTCTTCTTGGAACAGAAGCCAAACTTTCTTTAATAGGTCTTCTGCTCACTTTGAACAGAAGAACTTTGACTTCTTCTCTTTGACTTTGAAGTAGTCATTTTTTCTAGCAGAGGATGGTGACAATTCCCATGTAAAACAAAGCAAAATGAAAGAGGGGTGAGAGATTACAACCCATCTTATTGCAATGTTTTCACCTGCTGTTTCTTGCTTATTATGAGATATTAGAGCTACAAAAGAGAGCATGTCAGACTGAATTAATATTTAATTTAGTATAAATTTATACACAACTGTAAGATTGCTAATATTTTCCTTAGAATAATTTGTATGTACTGATCATGATTACTGATTCCTTATTGGTTGTGTTCCAGGCTTTTTTCTAATGTGCACGTGTGTGTTGGTGCTTGCATATACACCGAGTATGTATATGGATGTGAGAGAACATTGAAACAAATGTGCTGGTGATCAATCCTTCACTCTTCTAAGATCAAGAAGATAACAGTTGAGGAAGATCAGGTGCTTAGCCCAGCAGGCAGACCTAGATGGAAGGCTGTGGGATGAAGTATTTGGAACACAGTATAACTAAATATTTGTCTGTTTCTCAAAAACAAAAGAAATAAGATATTATTCCTGTTAAAAATGGTAAGACAGATTCAGACCTAGGTTGCAGGCCACTGGATTATTCTTAGCAAAACTTCCCTCTGGAATGAGTGCTGCATAAAGGTACATATTTAGCACTTAAGCTGCTGGATGACTTGTTTGGTCCCAGAAGTGAGGCATTCAGGAAAGAAGGAAAAGGATCAAAAATCCTAAGGTTTTTGTTATTTCACCCCTTTATTTTTCAGTGGCAGCTTCAGTGTTGGTGCTGGGAAGCAGAATCTCTTTCAGCTATAATATACTGAAGTAAATTGTGTAATAATTTTGACCTTGAAGATAAACTTGGTCTTGTGTTATGTGCTTCAGTGGGAGTTACAGTGTCTTTGTTCAGTTTGAACATATACATACATACATATAAGTATATAGCTCTAGGAATCACAGCTAATGTAGACCTAACTACTGTAGCACCAAATTTTTAGAACAGCAGTGGAGGGAATTCAGTCTTTTTCTCTTAGAATACAAATGGAGCAGCAAGATATATTTCCCTTTCATCAGCAGGGAAAACATTTATGACATTTTGAGGTATTGATTCAGCTTCTTTTTTTCTAAGGGGAAAAAAAAAAAAAGATAACTGTAAGACTATAGCCTAATTATGACAGCTGAGGTGGAGTGAAGAGAACAAGAAATGTCCCTTAATTTCCTCCCATTAAAACCATTCCACATGGAAGAATATTCACTAAGAGAAAAGAGATCGTGTCTGATTATGACTGTGTATAAGGTCTAAGGAGTCTTCCCCTCCTGGTACAGAAAACTTATCCCTGTTCCCCCTCTATAATTTTCTTCCTATGCATTTTGCAATTATCACTCAATGTAATTTAAAACTGACTCTGATGCCACAAGCCTTACTCAGTAAAGGTGTATAACACTTTTACAGAAATACTGAGACTATAAATCTCACTGTTAAATAGCATTCTGTTGTTATATGAATACCAAAGTTGAAAAACATAATGGACAATTTACCACTTTTAGGTTGGCTCATGAGTGGTGATAGGCACTTAAAAGTCATTGTGTGAATGATTATCACAATAACTTTTGGACATGCAAATTTTCCTTTCTTATTGAGACTGTAGAAGATGGGTGACATAGTATCAGTTTTTTGTTTTTTTTTTTCTGGAGTTTCTTAGTGCTAAACATTTTTGAAGAAGCTAAACATCAATACTTCAAATAACCATGAAAAAGGAAGGTGGATGGGAAGCTGTGAGGTAGTACCAGGCAAGTGTCAAGGCTTGTTGACTAGAATTGTTAGTGATGAGCACTGAGGATCCTTTCTGAACTAATTTGGCCCATTTTTCTTTTCTCCTGCTGACAAGACAAGCCTCAGAAGCTTTCATCAAGCCTGACTTCAGTCAGGGAACAACAGCAGGAAACTTAACAAATAATTAGCAATCAGAGTTTACTGTGAAGAATCAAGTTTGGGGGATATTTTTTCCAACTCAAGGTAGAAGCTTGATAATAACGAGGGCTTGCAGCCTGACATAAATCTCTCTGCTTTCTTCATTGCCTCTCTCTTTTTTAATCTGAAGGTTGCAACTTTAAAAAAAAATAGTTATATTTCTAGGCTTGATTTTTTTTCGCTTTGCTGAGAACACTCATCATGGCTAGTCTAATTATTTTGTTCTCGCTGTCTCTTATTGTCAGCCAAAATAACAAGTTTTTAGATGTAATGGTCTACACAAGTTACTTACTTCTCTCAACCCTGTCAGTCTAGTCCTTTCCATCAGACAACTTCAACACGAGGTCCTATAAGAAGTCAAGCACCTACAATTTTCATTAAGTCATTAGAGAAGTAAAAAAAAATATATTGTTTCTCAAGAGTAAACTCTCTATATACAGCTCAAAGCTTGATACCTGATATGTGACTAAGTGCATCATTCTCATAGCTACACCTCATTAAAAACTGAAGTGCTTTTATCCTTGAATCCATGCTTTTATGAGGAAAAGAAAATAACAGCTGCATATACTTAAAGTTACACTAGAAGAGTGATATTGTTGCTAATGCTATTGATGCTAACTATCTACTAATCCTACTTTTCCAAAGACTCTACTAGGATAGCAAACAATCACCAGTATAACTGTTAGTGATCAGTATACCTATCTTAAGGAGTAACAAGAGAAACTGATTTTCTACTAAAATCTTCAGTAGTGATTCAGTAGTCAATGATTCCCATTTACTTGGCCCAAAATTGCTCCAAATGGGTCTATACATTTGTTGTGTGTCTGCATATCAGACACCTGAATTATTATACAGAAACAGCTTCTGTTACAATAATGATTACATACAGTTGTGTTGAACCTTTGCCGTGGAGGCACTTTACAGAGCAAATACATATGAATAAGGCTTTCCTATAAGTCTCAGAGCTAATTGTTAGAGGTTTGGCCTAAGGTGCAGAGAAGGAACATGGCAAAGTTTATAGTGATGGGAGTGTCATCTGATTATCCACTCCTGGAGTATAAAAGTAGTGTAGAGATATGTCAAATGTGGCTTCCTGAGGACTTAAGAGGTCAAAAATGGCTAGTATTGGTCTAGAACTTCTGGAACATATACATCAGAGCCTTTCATACACATGGTGCAGGATAAATATTTGGGACTCCTAAACTGACTTTAACCCTAATGCTAACCCTAATGCTAACCCTAAACCCTAACCCTAACCCTAACCCTAACCCTAACCCTAACCCTAAATAAGGGTAAATAAGTATTTGGGACTCCTAAACTGACTTTTTTTTCCAGTGGTCACAGATAAGAACTCTTTTTAAAACCAAAACATATGCTGAAATTTAAGATAAATTATTATTTTCATTTCATACTCTCGGTAGCCTATATTTTGATGTTGAAATAAAAATGAATGTGTTGTGCACAGCCACTCTCTCATGTCTTCTGCTTAGACTATAACATCAGATGAGGGGGAGCAATTTTTTGGTCCATGCCTATGAACTAGAAAGTAGCCTGAGGTCTAGTTATGTAACTTCAGACTCTTAGGTGCTATGACACTACAAACTTTATAGAAAACAAATTTTATAGAAATACATAATAAATCTAACAAATATATGATCATTCTAGATCATTGTGAGCAATCGAGAAGCCAGACTTCTAGTTAACTTACTGAGTGCTTAATCACACAGGCTTCTATGATACATGAGCATATCCAATACAGCTGAAGCTGCAATTCAAGTGATAAATTATGGAGCATATGATGGTCATTTTTAATATTCACAAGGCCAGCCTATTCATGTTCATAAAATCACTCTCTTTATATGAGAGAGAAGTAAGTGACCCTTTGGAGACATGACATCTTTTACCACTATTCTAATATATTTCCTAGGCACGTATCACTGGAGTCTTGAAGACCTGCAGTACTATCCAGTGAAGTGAATGGAAGGCTTCCCATTAAATTTTATGGAATTTGAATCAGCCTCAAATACAATTAATAAGACTGGCCATTGTTTAAGTAGCACACAATTTAGATTGCTTTCCAGTGTCTATCAATATTCATTATTTTTTAAAATTAAAACATTTTTTAAATGGTGCAGGTGTTGCTCTAGCATCATAGCACTGTGAAATCTCCACTTATCAGAGGTTTACATTTCAGTGATGCTTTTATTAAGAGTTATTAAGATGCTTTTATTAAATCTGCTGTTTGGAAAGGTAATATGGAAAGAAATGACATATGAACAGAGCCATTGTGATCAACAGATGTCTTAAGCAGGCAATGCCGTGAATTCATCCTGCGTGTAACTATTTATTTTTGCCTATTCATTATTGAGGTTTTAGGGTATTTTGTATGTATTTTAAAAAATTGTCAAGTGCACTTGTTTCTTCCCTTGCTTATTACAAACTCTTGTGTGTTTTCAAGCATTTTCCTTTCTTAGCACAAAAGTCTTCCATGACAAAGAGTAGCTCTTCTTTGAGGCATAGCTTATATCAGAAAGATGATTTTTTTAATTGAATAATATATATTGTCCTAGTCAGACTGGCAAACTTGAGGAGCTCAAACAAGTAGACTGGCCTACAAGGTGCCAAATCTAATTTAATTGAGTAAGCATTTGAAAGGTATTTATTAATCATTAACAAAAGGTACTTGTATCTTTAAATAACCATATGTGATGACCCATATGAACCCCAAACTTATTGTTTTAGTCGAGATAATTAGAGAAAATGTCTTTGTAAATTGAGGATAGTTGTCTTCTATCACAGTTATTTATCACAGCAAGCTGGCCACATAAGCTGCCATGAAAACTCCTTCAGAAGACATCTGATTGAAAGAGAAGCTACCGATCAAAAGGCTTTAACATAAACTGAAAAGAAGTTAAACAGATTACATCTTTCATGCGGATTTTTTTTCTCTGTGCTTGAGATGAGATGCCTTAGTTATTTTGTAGAGTAGAAAGCTAGAGGCATTAGAGGCTTCTGGTTTTGGATTCCATTTGCTCTGTTTTAACATATGTCATTTGTTTCATTACAGTTGCTTTTGTGTGGACCGTGGCACAAAGACAACAAGGAAGGAAACTTAGGAGCTCTTGTGAAAAGTCCTAAGGAACAAAATGTTATTTTGATCAGAGACCACAGACAATGTGTGTTCTAACCCAGAACAGTGTGTTCACATCTGGCAGTAACAAGTGCAAAGGCGAACCAGGGTAAGCTGATGGTGGTGATTCGCTGATCCCGGGAAATTTGCAGTGATTAGAAGAATGTCCCATTCTCCCCTGGATCAAAAATAAAGAAACTTGCTCTTGCTTGACTGGCAAAGAGCAAATAAGTCATATAGCTAATATCCAAAATGGCCAGGAGTTGAGTGTCTGGACAGTCACTTGGGAAGCACAAAACCTGGCTTCTTTTTGCAATTTCAAATCTTGTTCTAGAGGAACAGAAATGAAAATCTCCATCTTTCCTTTCAAATATCTTGCAGTTATTTTTCATCCTCATTAGCTTGCTTAGAACCTGAAGTCAATGGGAATTTCAGCAATGACTTCAGTGGGAGCAATAGCAGATCATTAAACCTCGGTACTTTATGGTATATTTTAAAAGTCATCCAGAGGGAGCCATGAGATAGACACTAACCAAAGTGATTTTTAGCTCACTTCAAAGCTTTGGAAAAAAAAAAAAAAAAAAAAAAAAAAAAGAAGAAGAAAAAAGCTCTGCTCTTTCTCTTCTTTAAATACAGAGAAATAAATACTGGAGAAAATATTTTAGAAAGTCAATGAACTGAAATCCTGCTGTCTGACTGTACTGGGTATGCCAGCCAGCAATAATTGATGGTGTGCTTGCAGCAGCTCCCGTGCTTGTTTAATTAATCAGGTAATGTCAGGTGCTCTGCAAGTCTTATTTACTTTCTTCCAATCCAAAAAATCTGAATTTCTTCCTTTTTCTGTTTCTACTCCGATGCTTCCTCTTGTCTATAATGTATCCATATTCTTCTAGCATGGTTCCAGCTTACTGGTGCACCCATTACGGTGCTATCCCAATACCTCTCCTTCAGCCCGTTGCACGGCCTGCTTCCTATTGCTCTTCCACCTGCTCACTGTATTCATTATTAATTACTTCCCTTTCATTAGCTTTGCTGTCTTACTTAAATTGTCGCTGTTCATACCTTTCTGCTCAAAGTTTTCCATTCTTTTTGGAGCTTTTCTCTCCACATGTAGCAACTCTTGCTCTGTCTTTCACTTCTGCCTACCAAAGAGAGTTGATGCCCTCCTGTAGTCGGAGATCTTGGTATATTGCTCTGCTGTCTGAATCCACCAGTTTTGCAAGGAACATGAAAAGTTTTGTTGAAACTCTCCTTCTGCAGAGCACTTTGCGTACCTGAAACTGAACATTGCCTTTATAGGAGAAAAATCAAGGGAGTCATAGTTGATCTGGCATCAAGGAAAGATGTGTGGGGATCTAGAAGGAGTATTTAAGCTTATCAAGGCTTAAGTTCATCAAGGGCACACCCTTGAAATATTTGGGATCTCCTAGGAAAACAGAAATGCCTCTTTCTGCCTGTATTCACCAGCTTCCTATTGGTGACTTATAGGTTTCCCATTGCGTATGGAAGAGAAGAAGCAAAACCATACCCTTGATTCACCCTGGTCTCACTCAGCAGTAACACAATCTTGAGGCTGGGCATGGCAGGCAGGCAGCCAGATTGCTAGGCCTGGTTTCCCTTCTGCTTTTTGCTGCACATTTGTTTATGTAAGTGCTTTTTGAAGCAGCAGCTCATCACCTTTAAATGTTTCTTTGATCCCCCACTAATTTCTCCAGACTGTATTTTCTCACCAGTCAGGACATCATTAGAACTGTGAGTGATTTATACCGAAAAATGCTGGTGAGGAGCCAAGTAAACATGGAGATATTGGGCCTATTTTCTCCCTTCCCAAACCAAAGATCAAGCATATATTATTAATCCAAATAGCCTTTAAATAAAGAAAAACGTTAGTCAAGAGAGAAAAAATAATGCATATAAAGTGCTGTCTTGAAACTGCCTTGCAAAATGGGGACTAACTTGATAGGTCTAAAGATACTTTTGAATTGCAATGTCCTACCTGAAGCAGAAGAAGTCTAGGAACTGAATGAGAGCCTGTGAACCTGGTAGTATATATAATCTATATGAAGAATTTCTGGAAACTATAATGATTAACCTAAGAAATCCTTACTTCTTCTTGCCTAACACTCCATATGTAACCAGATGGGGCTACAGAAAGGACTACAAGTTTACAGAGATGCTTATACAAGACATAGCATCTTAGCAAGAGTGAAAAACGCTGTTTTCTTTATAAACTTCTGCAGGCACTCGTGTCAGCAAAAGCATGTACCTGTGAATGCAAGGCACCTGGATGGCAGAGCATGGCCTGGGACACTACCTCCTGTTAAACTGATGGCCATATTATTATTAATTCAATATTAATCGGCCATTCTTTTCTGTTGAACACTCATTATTCTTGTTCATCTTGAACTTCCTCGGCTGACAAGGACCGGACATAATCCCTGGGAGAAACATTTCTCAGACAGTTCAAGGGCTAGAATAAAACAAGTTATAGGTATTTATGGAAATTAAAACAAGAATGTACTTTGGACTTCTGCAGAACTGCCCTCTTAGAACCCACTTTCCTGTGAGCAATCACCAAGTTTGGGTAAATGACAGAAAGAAAACATCGCACTAGTGTGACAAAGCAGCAACTATATTTCTAGATGATTGATAAGAAAAGCACTTCCTGCAGGTAATTTTGACAGACACTCGTTAATTCTCTTCTCTAGCTGCCACTATGACTCATATACCTGCCAGCAAGAAGGGACCTCAAGTGGCCACCTACTCCCTCCTCAGACCTGGCTAAAGTTCACACTCTCAGCAGACTAAACAAAGTGTGCATACCCTGCTTCTAAATACGTCTGTTGGAGAGGATTTTTTGAGCAGTCTGCCTCAGTCCTTATGCATTAGCTAGTTCAGTTTTATTCCTCATGTCCAACTTAAATCTTCTTTGCTGCCAAATTATTCAGCAAGCAGAGCTAGCAGTTATTCTCTTTCATAACATTTTTTTTTTTTTTTTTTTTTTTTTTGCTTTGGAAGACTGTTATTGTGACCCACCTTTCTCTTTTTATTTTTTTTCAATGAATAAACCAAATTCCTTGAACATTTTCATAAGCCATGCTGATTAAACTCCTGATAATTTTGTTGCTCTTCTCTGAGCTTTCTTCAAGTTTTCAACATCCTTTTTACAATGGTTACTTGACTCCATACAAAATTTCTCAAGACGAATGCAACAGAATATATATGTCTCCTCTATCTTTGAGTAGTAATCTTCTGATAACAGTCCCATGATGCAATGTCTAATATGTAAACCTTGCTTTTCCTTGAAGGAAAATGCTGCATTCCCCATTTCTGTCTTAAGATATGTCTTTAAGTTTAGTCCTGGAATGAAACCAAATCTTAAGTTTTACCCAGCAGGCCTATTTTCAGCCTAGTGGGAAACATCAGTTTGTTCTTTGGTATGAGTACGATCTTCGTGTAAATTATAGTAGTTCTCAAAATGTCCTGGAAGAAATACCATGTTTTAAGATTTCAGGAAAAGCCCTTTTACCAGTTTTCCTCCTGTTCACCAAAACACGAGAATAATATGAACTTTTTTCTCATCCCATGATGAGCATGTGGCTTCTCCAGATAATACTGGTAGTTTTCAGGGCCATGCCTACAAGGAACAGGTACAAATGAAGGCACAGAGTGAGTGTGGTGTTAATGGAAGAAGGAAGCAGAAGTAGCCTACACAATGACCTCCCTTTCTGCTAGCCATAGTGCATCTTAGCCAAAAAATTTATTTAATAGTAATGATGGGTAGTGAGAAATGTGACATTTGAAAATGAGGGGTAACTTGCTAGTGTTCTTCTAATGGTCTGAGGAGAAGGTTAGCATTGTACAAAGCCTGGAATATCCATCCCTCTTCCCCGTTTGAAAGGAAAATTGTGATGCAAAATACCATTTTTTTTCATAAAGTAATGGAGTTTATTTATATTGCATGTACTAGCTCCTGAAGAGAGGTTGTTAAAAGGTACACATGTATTTTCTGTCAAAATACCAAGGGAACAGTTCGATGCAAAGTATTGAGTTGAGTTAAAGAAATTAAGACAGAGAACAAACTATCCTGAGGCTGTTCTCCCTGTGTTTCCACCCTTATCAAAAAAAACCCAACAACCTCAACCTCAAATAATTTCTTCAGCAATGAAGAGTGCCTGCACACAAGGGAAAAAAAAAATGGGAGGTGCATGAAAGAGCGTAATCTGTTGCCTGTTTCCATCACAGCCTAAAAGGGAGAGGAAGGTAGTTGGATTCTCCCTCCAGATGAGCTCCAGAGAGAATGAGTGCAAAAGAAGATACAGAGTCTGGCATATCTACCCAATCTGACGAAAGGGCGTGAACTTTCAGCTGTACTACATAAATTCCTGCCTAAATGTGACCTAAGGATCTAGTTGGACTCTTTTCTGCCTGCTACAGACAAGCCCTTTGAAATGCTTGATTGTCTCTATCTGGACATGGAGCGAAAGTTTCTATTTTGCTGGAACTGTAATGAGGATGAAATTGTCTTTCAAGGGCTTTTTGTTCAGTAGAAGCTATAGAATCCCATTTTCCTTTTATTCTGCAGCAAACTCATTACTGTGGCATTGGCCACAAAGCAATGTGTTATCCCTTTCATCCTATCCTTTGTGTCATTAAGACAAAGCCCCATCTCTTTTGCTATTATTGCTTCTTTTTGGTCTATCTATTTAATTAATACCCAGGCCTGTTTCTCAGAGCATATTGGAAATAAACGGCTAGAGACGCAATCTTGGGCAGAAATCCAGGTTTCAGCACCCACTACCAGGCCCAAAAGAAACTTACTTTGCTAGCCTCACCCACAGCTATATTTGTCAGTGGTTCCTGATGGACAGTCATTGAATTTGCGGGGGCGGGTTCTGAATTTCTTTGTCATATAACCTTCTGCACCTCATATGGCTCTGGTTCTGATAAACCTTCCTAATGCATGTCTCTGGACTTGCTACTTACCTTAAATATTTCTGACTGTGTCTTTTTAGAGGGTCAGTAAACTACTTTTTCCACTTAGCTGTTAAGAAATGTGCTTAGAAAACCAGTTAGGTTTAATGAGCTCTGCCAGTATGTGTAGGCCAAAGACTCATTCATGGTAACTACTCTATGCCTGAAAAAGTTTCAGGTGGCAAGTCATGCCTTGAAGTTACCTGGATGACAGCAATATTTGAGGAAACCAGAAATGAAGCCACAAGGAGGTTGAGCAAAATGAGGAGCATTTTAGGAAACCAATTTGGGATACTTCGAATCCTGTCTGGAAAAGGTGGGTTAAGTTATATTCCACAAATGAGATTAAGAAATAAGTTTGATTAAAGAGCAAATAAATGTTGTGTTTCTTTCTTCAAAAGGACTTAAGAAATTGCCAGCACATGGTAGGGTTTTATTCCTACCTTTTTCAGATGTAGAAACACAAGCATAGAGAGTCAAAAAGATTTAAACTTACTTTGATAATAGAATGCAAATGCATAACTCAAACATTTCAAGCGATGCAGTAAGAAATGCTGTTCAGAACAGCAGTCAGTGTAGGAGAAATTATACAAACTACTGCCCATAGCATGGCATAATGAATAAAATTTGTCCTGAATTATTTATTTTTACTGCTGTATTTTATCTTCTCTGTTTTGCAAGTCCTGGAAATTATTCTTGATGAGAGCTTTTTGAGTGTCTGAGGCTCAAATTTAAACAATACACTAATGTCTTGTATACAGTACAGAGGTAGGAAGACTGGAATGGAGTGCTTAGAAATGTATTGGGTTTGACACTTGTCACTAATGGGACAGCTACTGTGTACTACTTTAATCAATCGACTTAAAATGTATGCGTGATGCATTTTGTATCCATGATACAACATTTTTGGATATATATGGTGACTAAATAAAATTTAATAGATACACAAGTGGCAGAGCATAACTAATCCTTTTCAGGGTACCAGCTCTGTCATAAACACTATTTAGTTTGGAATCTGATTAAAAACATGTCTTGCAGCAAAAGAAAGACCTTAGAGAGAAATCAAATGTAGTGTGGGCTGTAAGAGATTTCAAATCATCTATAATTGGTATATTTCTTTATCTTTTATTGAGGAAAATTTCTATTTTTCTTCTTCTTCTTCCTTTTTTTTTTTTTTTTTTTTTTTTTTTTTTTTTTTTTTTTTTTTTTTAATATTAGAGCTTTTAAGTCTTTTAATACCTTTTTATAGCCAGGCTTTCCTGTCTGCGGGCAGCAAAGGAAAAGCCTTTCTTCTAAGTATATCTGTGCTGGGCTTTACATGCCGATGATGAACGATCTCCAAACCTTAATAAATGACCACGTCTCAGAGCAGCTTGCTTTTAGGCTTTTAGCCTATGACAAGTGCTGCATTAAATTTAGCCCTCAGTGAAAAGAGTTTTAAATTTTTGAACTATATCCATTGTCCCACAAGCTATGGACCTACCTATGGAGTAGGTGCTGGAGGTGATGATGGGGCTAGGTGACTTGAACCAAGGTAATTTTATTACGTATTAGTTTAGTGATAATGTAGTCTATTGATAATCTAGTGAACTGAATCAAGACTCAAACTGGTATCAAAATTAGCAAAAAGATTTCTCCAGATTCTTGCTCACTTATGGCACAATGAATCCTCAATCCTTCCTACAACAATTTGCCATCTCTTGTTTGGAGATGAACAAACACCGTTAAAATTGTAGGTACTAGTAGCTGCTCTCATCTCTAAAAAAAAGCACAAGAAGTAAGCATTAAAGCACAGAAGACATCCTTAAAAACATTGCTTAAAGTGACCTATAGATCACTGCAGAGCTGGATGTGGGAAGAGTTGCAGCTGAAGCTGTAAGGATATGTGCACATCTTGTAAGGAAATCCACATAGTCAGATCTGGCGAAGAGTCTATGCTGCCCCATCCCAGCAAAGCGGAGAAGGGCAGAGCAAATTTAGAAGTGTATTATTTTACTTACTCCATGTAAAGGTCCTTTTCTGTCTCAAAAGAAAAATGTCTTTCTGAGATTCTTTGTCATTATGTAATTTATCCAGCTCCAAGCTTAGAGAAATAGAAATTTAATAATATTTAAGCATATAATTAATGATTTAATCAGGACCTAGTCCCTTACTAGAATGCAGAGGCTGAGGGTAAAAGGAATAAGGTCTGTGTTTAGCCTATAAATCATGTGCCTGGGAGAGCTCAAGTAAAAGATTCGTGCTTCCTTAAAAGAAATGCAAAGACCTATGGAAGTCTAAAGAAGAGTTCAGTGTGGTGCCCTAACACCCTCCCTCTCAGGGTAGGTGCTTTGTAGTCAGCAAGATTTACCTCTTCCTTTTGAAGATCCCAACTCATACTCATCTCCTCTCCTCAGTGGAGACATTGAGGCTTGGTAAGATCACACCTAATTCTGCATCACACACTGATTCAGAAACAAGATCCTGGTGCAAGTTTCAAGTATCTATCTTCTGCTTTCATGAGCAAACTTGTAAATGAAACTGTACTTCCCATGTCAATTACCTTGAAATCTGTCCTTCAAAAAATCCCCATCTCCCATAGCAAAAGAGGTCAGAGCAAAAATATAAGAACCTGAGCCAAACCTTACACGTCTCTCTTTTTTGGAATTTTAACAAGACTTATAAATCTACAAGCAAGCAAACTCTTCAGTGACCTTCTGTTCGTGTCTCTCACAGGTACTGAAAAGCTTTATCTTCATGAGACCTTTCTATTTGACTCACGTAAGTGCGTAGACACAGTAGAAGATCATGCTGGAGATAGCCAATTTTCATGTCAAAATTTTCATTATGAAAAAGGGAAGTTTTCACTGCCTAATTGTGTGATAGAGACCTAATCTGTCCCTAAACCTGCTACCTTGTCAGACACTGCCTCGTTGGGCATAATATACTACATGCATTAAACAGGATGTTCTAATTTCAGCCTCAGTGATAAAAAAGAAAAGAAGTTCCTGCCCTGAAAAACCACAAGCAATAGCTTGCTGAACTCTTAGAGAGAAACCAGTAAGACGGCAAGATGCAAGAATGCTTCCTATAAAATATATCTGATTGCGTAACAGATTGCTGTATTAAAAATTAAATAGGGCTTGAAATATACAGTAATTTGCAGGCACTAGGGAGTGTGCTTAATAAAGAGAGTGCATTAGCTACTTCTGTTTTTTGAAATCTAGTCTATAAATACTGTAACATTCTACTTATTTCAGTATGGGAGGACCAACCTTTGTGAACCTGCTTGTTAAAATCAGCACTGACTTCAGTTTGACTGATATTGTTTTTAGCTGTACCTTGGTCTTAGTGTTGCTCCAATCAGCAGATGACAATTGCTGTTCAGGTCCCTGGGGATACTGTACTCTCTAAATGCAGTGCAAATTCGGAACTCGATCCTTCCTGGAAATGTAATGGGAGCTGAACAGGATCTTAACCTCTCCCAGGGGTCCCTCAGCAGTTCAGGACTCAACAGGGTTATACTAGTTTGGTAGTGGTTATGGTAATGCCTGTGTTAACCCTCCAAGAATAATTAATTCAAATTAGATATTTGTCAGAATTATAGAGTCAAACTGAGCTGTTTTCAGTGGGAGTTAGGAACACAAAGGCACTTGGAAAAGATCCCACTAGGTATCACCATCTGTATCTTACAGTGCACAAACACACTTAGAAATCAGGCCCTGGGGGCCTGGATCTCATTGCAAGCCATTCATTGACTTTAGGTGAGATGTACATTCCGAAGGACCTGATTCACAAAAGGCCACCCTGCAGTGCTCAGTTTTCATGGAATAGTTAAATATTCATAAGAAAGGAGATGTTGGGAGAATGAGTCAGTGGACAAATAATTAGAGAAAACACCTTCAGGGCAAAGTTCTGATCCCTTTCCCAAGAGCTGCTCAAATATTTTACCCGAAGTAAAACAGCTTTATCACAGCTGTTTGGTCCATGCCTAAGATTAAAGCCCAGGATACTTTCTTAAGATGCAAACATTAAAGTTCTTTCCCAAATCAAGAGGTTTTAGACCCAAAACAGAGGAATCCCCAGTAGCTGCCAGGTGAAAGGAGACATTGCCACAGTCACCATCCTTCAGAGACCTTTGCCTATGCAAGCGGTGGCTCAGAGACAGACGCCCCTGACAATGCTGTAAAATGCAATAGAGCAGCTTTGCTCTAAATAGGCACAGAGAATGATCAAAGGAACAGGGAGTGACCTAAGTTTTCACACCTATTTTATGTAGGATTTGGTCAAAAATTTTTAGGTCACTGTCATGCTATTCTGGGGATATGCTCCCACAGTATTGCACCTCTCCAGCCATGCAGAAAGAAGTTGTCAATCCACCACTTTTCAGAGGCACTTTACCCTTTTGTTTTTCTAAAGCTGCATGGGAAGTGCTAGGTAAAATGAATGTGTCTCAGAGAAGTTAAATGAAACGACTGTGCATGGGGTTTATGCAGTTTCCTTCCTGTCACATTCAAGCACATCAACAACCCAGTCCAAGCACACACTGGGCTAGGTTAGTGAGCTCATCAGGCATGCTATGCTCGCCTTCTGACTTCCTCTTGGAAATAAAAACAGTGGCCCTAATGGGAATTAATTAGGGCTGGGGGTGGAGGGAGGGGGGTTCCACCATGTTTTGTTTGTATTGTTTGTTTTCTGTAAACCCATGGAGGGAAAAAAAATCATATTACTTCTCCATGCAATATAGCAAACGTAATAAAAAATGAACACATGGTAATTAGCTTCTCCATTAAGTATACCAAGCATAGACAATAGCAATCGTGCAGTGCTGATTACAGACATTATCCTTGCCTAGATTTTTTTTCCACCATTCAATCAACACTGCTAAATAGAAACTTCAGTGTTCAATATTATAAGACACTAGCTGGCAGTTATACAAAGATGCCTTACACAATGTCATCTGGCTGCTTGCCTGATTCTCATATTACCTTCCTGTCTTGCCTTATACACTAATACGCATGGCTGATTAGAAGAAAAATGCAGAAGCTGCTTCCTTCTCTTCCTGCTTTTTTCTCCAGCTTCATGCCTTGAGGGGAAAAAAAAGGAATCACATTTGCTAATTTCATCATCAATGCTGAACCTGGGAATGGGAAACAACTCTCTTTCAATTCTGCATTAGTTATAATTCATATGCAAGCACTTTCTTGCACTAGACTAATTGGCTAGTGTTTGATTTTACTTCGAGAGAAATGATGATTACTGTTGTTGTACAGAAGTACTCTAGTAGTCTCAGTAAAGACAGTGCTTTGGTTCAAAATAAACATTTTCAGGAACTGTACAGTATCCAGGGGTTAGATGTCTGGAAACAGGATTTCAGAGTGAAAGTACCAGCAGCTCAAAAGATGCTGGAAAACATCCAGGAACTCCTTAAGTAACTGCTATCAGTGGATTTGCTGACATCAGGTAGCCACCTCAGGGGGGCCACGGCATAGTAATGCCAGTTTCTTCAGTAAAATAACCTATTCTCATAGGAGGAATATTTTTCACATGCAGGTAAACCTTGTTTTTCTGTATGTTTGTTTCCATTTATTTATCTTGCTCTCTGGTTTCTTTTGGTAAAGCTATATGAAGGTAATGTTTTACAGCCAGATTTCCTTGACAAGGCTTGATTTTTTCCCCTGATAGTTTAGCCAGATTGAGTTTGAAGTCTGGTCAGGTGTCCAGGATTTCCAGTTGTCTAGCAACTATGTCGTAGTACTTCTAGGTATCTGAAAATCCTGGATTACTGAGCATACGTTTAAATATATTTTTTTATCAGAATAATCAATGTTAAGGATGACTCAGGTACGAGTCATCCTGACAACTAACAGGTCCAGCACATCCTAGTGCACACTCACAGTGCATCTTTCAGGAAAAGCTTTGTGAAAAAAAGGGGACCTTATTCCTTATGTCAGGAATATGAGTTGATATTTTTAATTAATACAATTGTGCCTAGATATAGACCAAAGTCCACTGAATGAAATCTTGGCCCATAAGCTAGCAATCAGTGCTGGAAACAAGCTGACTTTACAAAATGTGGATTCTGTAATGAGCCACCCAAGTGCATGTTAAATATCTGGACTTATGTGGGGCAGGAGCTTCTCAGGATTAGACACTAAATGCTGCAACCAGCCTGCAACAACAAGCTTGAAGAAAGATTTTCCCTGTCTATTCCTGTCCATGGCCATGAAATGTATGCCTAGAATTAGTCTAAGAATTTAAGAAAGGACCCTCAAATTAATCAAATTAATTCATATATATGAATACATATGGATATATTTACATATGCTAATATAAATGTATATTTAAATGTGCATGTGTTGCAAATAGAAGAAGCTTTAGGCTTTCAGCCTTTCTAGGTTTGTGACTGCTATACATCAGCTTATGCAAAGGAAAGGACTAAGTACTAATCACGGACAGAGTGGAGAGCCTCCTTGAGAGTCAACTTCTTCAAACTCTGTGTCTCAGCAAGGCAAGTTCTGTGGGGCCAGAAGATGAGGTCTAGCACTGGCAAGCACCCTGGCAGACAGGTTCTGCTGCTGCTTCAGCCTGTGCTAGATGACACAGGAAAGCTGGGCTGGGAGCCCTCTGCTCCTCTGCAGTGGCCCAGAGATCCTGAGCTGGGAGTTGCTTCAATTTGACTTGACGCAAGAGAGTAGCTGCAATTATACCCTCTATTAAAATGTGATGGTGGAGGCTCACAACACTAATGCTTCACGCTTCTCTGAAGAACATTTTAAACATCAGGAAATCCTTATCAATTTATGATTAAAAATCAGTTAAGCAAGTCTTTTTTTGGCAGGAAAATATTCCTTCACTCTTACCCACCCAAGTGCATGCAGGGTGCAATTTCATCACTGATGCTCTTCATACATTCTGATTAGCCAAAGAATAACAACAAAAAAAGCAAACCAAATGTTTCATTAAAAAAAAAAAGTATTTTAAGCCCTCTCCACAGCTTACATGAATTTTTTTTATGTCTTAGTTATATTTCAAATGATGACAAAAGCTGTGCACAGAAGGGAGTGTTAGGACCTTTTTTGTTCATGTGAGAAAAGCAGGACCTCAGAAATCCTGTCTGTCTCCCACTATTAGAAACCAAACAGTTCAAGGCTGAGGTAGAGAGAGCTTTAAGGGATGCCAGTCTGCTGGTGTCACCAAAGGCTGATTTTTCCTTTTCCTAAAGAAGAGGCTGAGGTAGGCTGGGAAGAGGAAAACTCATTAGAAAAAAAAAATGAGGTCCACACTATGGTATTGAAATGTGTCTTTTTACTAATCTTTTCTCATTTTCCTCATCAACTCCTCTTCTTGCAATGTCTGCAGCATTGATTATATCTGGTCCTCCATACAGCTCATTTTCAGTATTTGGAGAGTATATATCAAATGTTAGGCCACTTAACTAGATGACCTCTTAACCCAGCAAGTGGCAAAATGCTGTTGTCATGTAAGAATGCTTCAGCCCTCAAACCCAGCCCCACTCCGCAGCAGAATATGATCAAATGCGCAGCTTTGATTATGATGTGTGAATGTGTAAGTATGTTCCTGGAGCAGAAAAAAACAGGTACTAGTGTCTTCTTTAACACAAATAAAAGTAAGGGCCTCTGGTGAGAATTTAAAGTGAGGCAATTCAGACTAGAAAAATAGCATTTTTAGTGGTTTTTTTTTTATGCAACAGAACTATTGCAACAAATGGAACAAACAATTAGAGAAATTAATACATTATCCCCCTATGCATGTCTTTACATCAAAACTGGATATTTTTTATGGACAAAGACTATTATCAAAGCACCAGCTACCAATATTAGATAAGGGGTAACTGAGTAATATTTTGTGCTCTATATCGTACAAGAAATGCTGTGAATTGATTCATCCTGTCCAGAAAGATTTTTATTCTGTCTGATTCTGAAGACTTCAAAAGAAATTATGTGTACAAAAGCAGGCACAGAGCATGAATAAATAAAGCTACCTGTGTACAATGATACTCAAAGGATGGCAGCAAAATTTCTTTCCCTGGAACTTTCCCTGGAATTTCTTTCATGGAACCACCAGTTCCATGGAACAAGGCTATGCATCACGTTCCTTCTGGCTTCTCCACCACCACCACTTTTCATGTCTTGCCTATATGTAGATGCCTACAATTCTAGACAGTAAAACACTTCTGTCATGCATCACCAACTCTTCCAAAAATAGTTTGAGAAAACATATTTTGAAGACCGGCTCCCACATCCCTCAAATCCAAAGGCAGCTGATTTCATGTCACCTTAACTAGGATCAAGCTTTTGACATGGAATAAGCAGAATTACTGTTCCAGCAATCTACGTGCCTTACATGTTCGTTCTTTCAATTGAACAGGAAAAGAAAGAGGAATAAAAAAAGTAGAAAATGAAATAGATATTTGTCTTAACTAGATCTTTCCTGGATTTTAAATTGACTTTTAATTGTGCTTTCCTGTGCAAGTGGTTTTATTTTTGTACTAGCTAATGTTTAAAGTAAATTTCGTCAAAAAGTACTTTAAATGTGCATCAATATTTAGTTCAGTAATGCATCTTGAAGTTTCCTGAAGGCTTGTGTGGTGAAATATCCCGATCTTGTATATCTTATAGTAATTGTATTAAGTGATTTGCACCTCTGATTTTTTCAACACATGATGACATGAAATTACATCTTACCTGCTCAGCTCCCTAGCATCACACTTCAAAATAGATACAGGTACATTTTACAGTACAGATAACTTTTACTTTAAAATGTGATCAAAATAAGCCAAAGTTTGCTAGTATTAACAGGATTATCTGAACAGGAGTTAGTAAATGCATAGATACCCAGATAGTTACAGTCATTTTTCATCTACTTATTTTCAAGCTAAAATAATGTTATAGCTATAACTAGAACCAAACAAGGTAATGAACTCAGGTAATGCTTAGGGGAGAATGATAGATACAATATCTTGGCACAAATTAAGCATAGTCATTTAAGATCTGTAATAAAATCTGGCATCTTGCCAGCTAGCTAGCCATTAAATTAAAGGTCATTCAAGCTGCAATCAGGATATTTTTTTGTTTTAAAGAAAGAATATACTCTGAATTCTTGAACTTAAATCATTAAAGGAAACTTGTCTATCTAAAAAGAAGTGTTTTTATCCTAGGCTGACATGGGTACATTACTGAAAAGATTGTTTTCACACAGTAAAGTGGATTTTTATAGGTGAAGTTTTTTAGCACAAGGTTCTAATGTATCAGACAAAGCAGACACAAAAATGCAGTGAGGTAATAGCACGGGATTGCACTGAAATATTAGCAAGAAGAAAAGCTGAATGCTGGCTGTGATGCCTCCAGACGTGTTTGGAGCTATGGTGTGTCTCTCAGTTGCCTGTTCTTTGAAAGAGGCAGTCTCTGTTACTCCTGGCAGAGAAGAGTCTTTCTCAGATCTTTCGTGCCTTGGCCCTCAACACTTGGGATCCACCAAATGCTCTTTAAGGTGTAAGCCCATCGAGCAGAAGAGAAGGAAGGCCAACACACCCATCTCTATTGGCATTTGCATGCTGACAGAGCAGCCTCAACTCGCCAGGCTCTGGTTTCATGAACATTTAGATGGGTCTAGCTCACTGGTGCTGGCAGACAAAGCATCACCCTTGCTTTGCCCTGCCCCAGTTCTCCCCCTCTTAAACTGGCATTTCTGCTCCCTTCATCTTGTGGACACTCTCTTATGTTGCAAAGCACAAGTAGTCTCACTGGTTATTCACGTTCATTGCAGACAGTATATCCAGAGTTTGTAAAGCTTCCTAAGTAGACAACACTGCACATACACACACACATATATATCTATATACACACACTCATGCCTGCAATGTAACCGACCCGTGTATAGTAGGTGCCCTGGGGACTATTTTTACACCAGCCCTTTAAAGAATGGGCCAGATTTTTTTTTCCTGTGTCCATCCAGCTTAGTGGAGCAGAAACAGAGATTGTCTGAGCTCTAAGCAGAGCTCTGAGCCTCCTCCCAGCCCCAGGCATCATTACAACAGCCTGCAATGGGGCCATCCCATACACAGACATAGCCAGAATCCTCCCTGTTTTCTTCCCTGTCCCAAAACACTCTAAACATGAGCAGTTTAAGGAGAAAGCACCATAAGGACCGTAATTCTAGCTCTGCACCAGACAGGAACTTTTTCACTCCCAGGGAAATGGAATAAACAGAGCATTTAAAATTGGGAGATGCATTTCTACAGCTGGCAACAGTAAAGGAAGCTACACTGCATGAAAAGATCAAGTTTTATGTTTGTGTCATCTAAATCGGGTCAGTTTAAATGGCAGCGTCTTCAATTTTGCAATGCATTTTCCCCTTAGTTTAATAATGTCTTAGTAGTATAGCTTGCAGATTATTTCACAAAATTCCTTTTTACAGTCTTTTTGAGGCAGAAGAAATTAAGAATAAGGATCCTGTATAGGAGAAATCATGGTATGAATAAGCTTGTTCAGAAGGTAGTATTGAATTTTTTCCAATTTGCATGAATTTTTCAGTGCATTTTGTACATATGCCCAGAGCTTTGTGTGCATTTTAATTACATCTTAATATATTGAGTGCTGCCTCCTATTGTTAACATTGTCAATGTCATAATGTCAATGGCAGGCAACACAAGATTGATGGAAATTCACCTCAATTTGTTTTTTCTAATTGATATATGACTCACTTGCACTTTCTTGAGAGGTGTTCCTTTATCAGAAGGGTTGATAAATCTTATAACCTGAAAAGCTAAAAGAAAGAAACTACCATAAAAATGCTAAATTATTTATTTGAATAATATGTTTGATTTTATTTAATCTATTTTTTCTCTCAGCTTATTTTCAACTTTTTTTTCATAATTGAATAAGTCCAAGAAAAGACAATGTTGAACTGCATACTTCCCTTTATTTTGTTATGCCATTTCTTATTCCTTTCCCAATACAGTTCTTCAGATTTTATCCCTGTTTATTTATTTTCAAGTTTTATTTCTCATATTTATATCTGTGGCTTCAGGGGTTACATTTGCCCTGTGATTGTCCAGCACCTAACACATTGGGGTACTGATCTACTGCATCTCTCTTTTTATTGCAGCAGTTGTGATTATTGCTTATTTTATTAAAGAGCAAGCATTATTTGGCCATTCTTGGCATTTGATTTTTTTTTTCCAATTACAGCATAATGTTTTCACAAGTTAGGATTTTCATCACCCTAGTTACCATTCCATGGAGACATTAACAAAGGCTTTTCTCCTATAAAAGTATGCTTTGGTAAGCAACCAACTGTTAATACATAAACTCGAGGAAATCTAGTTGAGAGAACAGAAGCTCCTGTATGGCTGGCAGCTATAGATATATTTTTGAAAGTGAATTTGCAGTTGGACCAGATAATCCATGAAGTTTGCTGTAGCCCCAGGGCCCAATGTTTCATCTAAATCGTGGTGCTTACTCATCATTTGCAGTAGCAAGCACGTGCATGTGGGATTTCAGCAGCTATGTGCCAAGGAGCCAGCTGAACTGGGACGTGTCACACTGGGCTCAGGCTAAAATGAAAAAAAAAAAAAAAAAATCCTGTCATTTTAACCTTTAATATGGCAGGAAAGTAACAAGCATGACAGGATATCTGTCATGTAAACATGTAAAAATTTGTTAGAGGCTGACTAGCTACAGACGAACTGGTTGTTTCCTCATGTAGATGGACTGATGACTTTAACTGCAAGCTCAGCGTGGGCAAGAGGGCTGCCAGCTCAATTCCCCAGCCGGTTCAGTCAGCATTTCTAGCCACGGGGGAAAATGACCATGTGATTAAGGAACTGGTCAGGCGTTGAGACAGCTTGGGTTCAGTTCCCCGATCTGCCGCAGAGGTTGCATGTCCCAGGATTAGGCGGTAATATCCTTGTTCACAGTGACAGGCAATTTCCCTGAGAGCAACAGGAAATAAACAAGTACTGAATAATAATTCAGTATAAGCAAGGCTGATCCTGTGCAGAAGGAGGTGCAAGTATAGCTATTTGGTAGACCGAAAAGCACAACTTGTCTCCAATGAACCCACATAAATGAAAAGCATAAATTGAGATATTAAAAACAATCACTTTAATCTTCATATACTTCAGTTCATTTCAAAAAAAAAAAAAAAAAAAAAAGACTATTACATTTATTTGAATCACTTTCTTCATTCTGTCAGTTTGGATGGACTGTAAACGCTTTGGATAGAGAATACCTTTTCCAGATGTGCAAGCAATGCTTATTGCCCCGAAGTCCTGATTTCTGCTGGGATATATAAGCACAACCCTGAAGTATTTCCTCAAACACTCGAGCTTGTTAGGAATTATACTTTAAGAAGAGACAAGATTAGTCTCTTGCTGAGAATTGTGGAATTTTCAATCAAGTATAATAATTACAGGACAGTCTAAGAGGCAACTTTCAGACAGTTAAACCCTAGGTCCAGGATTCGTTTGAATAGCAATAAAATATAAATAGGGGCATAAGGGATTTCCCTCACTTGTGCTTACCAACATGGACCATTACAAAAATTGTGATGGATTCATCTGCGAATGTAGAAATGTGGAAAAACAGATATAATAAGCTCTCCTTTCTCCCTGGAAAAAATCTAAGGTTTCAGTGTATCAATCACAATAATTTTATCTGGGTCTCATCAGAATTCTTGCAGAACTCTACAGAAGTTCTACAGAATTTCAGCTATAATGATAAACAAATGTTTTCTGACCCTAGACTAATGTATGTTGCTCTCTATACTTTATCTACAAAAGTTTAAACAAATACTCTTTGGCACATTGCAAGCACTTTTACCTTCAGAATAATAATATTCCCTCAGATTAAAGGTTGGTCATCTAAGAATTTATTGATTAATAGAAAAAGATTTTCTATTAATCTTTTAAGATTTTCAAGGAGGGAGTGGATATTGAACACACCTCATTGCTTTGTACAGTCCTTTTATATTCCTTTTGTATATGACTGCCATATACACAATTCAGGTACACATATGTTAGCAAAACATGCAGAGGAACTTTCCAAAAATCATTCAAACATTCATTGAATTTAAAGCTAGAAAGGGCCATTAGATCATTTAGTCATTATATCACAGGAAATGTCCTTTGACATTTCACTTTGATATGGAGCCTAAAGACTTGTTTGCAAAAGAAAAGCAGAGTTTCTACAAAGACATCAATTCCTGATGATCATACTATGGAAATGGAAATGGAATCATACAATGGAAAATCCACCTCTTCTGTGAATAATATATGCTAAAGAAAAGCACCATTAAAAATACATGCCTTATTTTTGCTTTTGTTTTTATTGCCTACTGTTTCCAGGCATTGATTCTTGAGAAGCCTTTTGGAAAGCAATAATTTTTCTTTATTAAGGTTTTTATTTACTGTCACCAAGTCACTTTTTTGTCTTCTCTTTGATAAAATAAACAGACTGAACTTGGTGAGTTTTTGTCCATAAAGTATTTTCTCAGGTCTCTCATCATTTTTGTGGCTTGGTACTATTGTCTCTAATTTCTCAACAACTTTTTTAAAATGAATGTGCCAGAAGTAAAGGAATTATTCTAGCATTAATCTCATTCTAGCATGTGCAAAATTATAATAAATTACTTCCTCTCTCCTTAGTTTTCTCTTGTGTACATGTCCTTGGACATCATTTTTTGTGTGTTGTAAAAGTAGTTTTGGAAACATGACTTTAAAACCTTTCAATCCATAGAGGGATCTCAGTCAATGAAATTTCTCTCTGTATATTTATTCTTTGAAGTCTATCATTTAGTCCATGTTTAATCCCATTCCACACAGCCAATTTTTAAAATAGGGGTCCTATGCAGTGCTAAGTCAAATATAAGTCTCAAAATATAAGGCTTAAAATATAGTTTATCCTGATAAACCAAAAATTAAAGTAAAAAATGATATCTATTCAGTTTTACAAAACATCTTGCCATCAAAACATGTTGTTTGGCATTCAT
Organism: Nothoprocta perdicaria; assembly: GCF_003342845.1. Lineage (NCBI taxonomy): Eukaryota > Metazoa > Chordata > Aves > Tinamiformes > Tinamidae > Nothoprocta > Nothoprocta perdicaria. The sequence continues at coordinate 2,390,359 of NW_020456176.1, forward strand.
ATATCTTATTTTGCATATTTTATTTCTCTATACATTTTATCTTTCATGACATTCTCTGCTGTTTCACTGCATCACTGTATTGATGGCAGGTTAGCCACTCTCTCTGTAATCTAAGTTGTCCTGCTTGGATTTTGAGTATACTTCTCCTCCTAACCATAATCCAGAATAAAAGACGCAGTAAATTATCAGAATTTCTGCTTCTGTGGAAGCTCCACCAGTAAGTTACACTCAGTCTGTTTTGTTTTAAGATAATTTTGGAGGTGTTCACTGGACCTCTCTGTCCAGTAAGAGAAGGGAGAATGCATTTGAAGAAATCAGTTTAGTCTTAGAGAAGGACTGCTTTTTGCCACTTTATTTATCAACTGAAATAAAATATGTTTGGGTGGAAAAACATTTCTGGTCAAATATATTAGAGAGCACACAATGACTTGTCTGTATGCTTTTACAACACACATAAGGAATTATATGAGGAGGGAATCAGGATTTCTTTTTATTTTATTTGACTAACTTTTATTTGTTTATTTTTTTCTTTTAAGACCAAAAATATTTTTCCCAACATTTGGATAATAATGACTACTGCAGTAACACCTGTGACACTCATCTGAGAACAAAATAGACAGAAGGTGGAAATAATATGAAACTACTGTCACAAATACAAAGAAATGTAGAGGAGAATTCCTCTCAGCTAGACAAGTGAAATGGGCAAATGAGTATTTATTACTTAAACATGTAGTACTCTTCATGCATATTAGAAGTGACCTTTCTCCCTCCAAAGCTCTACCTTTTCTCATCGTACTCATCAGTGTCTTATACTGATGCAATTAAATGTGGGGACATCCAGAAGTAATATCAAAAATAACAGCTAAAATAAAATAAAATGTCATTATAAGCAAACAGGAGAAAATACTCATATTTGGAATATATTTCTCTGTTGGTAACCTAAGCACAGTTAAAAGTTCAACATCTCAAAGGGAGAATACTTAACAGCTGTCAATAAGATATAAAAAAACTAAATCATCACAAAGCTGTTCACTGTTTGTATATGGGAAGGAATTACGTTTTCATCCTGAAAAGTTGTTGCTTGAAAGAACTTTGCAAGCAGATTTAAACTTTCTGTAATACATATGCCATTCTTAACTATTCATTGACTGATTTCCCTCTATAATTCTTGGTTCATACCTCATTAAGAGCTTGTAAGCTATTATCTGCAAATATTAGAGATCTGAGGAGTTTGCACCATTTCAAATAAGACTAAAGCTCTGCAAATAAAGCCACTTTTAAAATATCATTCTAGTTTGATTAAAATTTCAAAAGTTTTAATTTGGTACTATTTGGCCTCCACATTTACTTCTTTCAGCTATCTCCAAAAGATGAAAATTATCAAGACAAGCCTCTATGCTGCAGTGAAACATACACTTTCCTCAGACTAGTAACATGGTGGGATAGCAACATACTATCTTTTTTTATTTCCGTCCCAATAATTGCAGATATTCTTATCGTTACACCTGAAGTTCTGTTTCAAACATTGACTGAGTTCAAAAGTCAGTCCGTGGTCTTTACCTCACTAGCCCCATTTGGTAGCTGCAGCAATGCGAAGGCTTTGTAGTATCCTTTGTATGGCTGAACTTCACTTTCAAAGCAAGGAACACAATCAGGACATGTAGCATGACTTTTGTATCAAAGTAAAAATTATGCAGTAAGTTACAAGATGTTTAAGTTGTCTCATGGATCTGAATGCATCTGAGATGTAACTCTGATCTGGTAACTCTTCTCTTCTGCCTTTAACAAGAACATCCTGGTTGATATTGCTACTTCTCATAAAGCACTTTATTTCCAAGGTGTGAAAATCATATTTCAAAGATTTTTCTTCTTGTGCCTCCCAAATGTAGTTATTGCATTATGGCTTTTTAATTTAATGACCATGCCCTTAATTAGATCAAATCAACTAGCAAATTCAACTAGAATTTTCATTCATTTCATTTTCATTCACAGAAAGTTCATTCAATCGTTGACTAAGCTAAGCTACTGTGAAATAAACATATTAACACAGTGGGAAGACTCTTGCATACAAACTGCATGTAGCCCTCTTTTTTCTTAGATTCAGCCTCTATCCTAATTACATTTGCCCCTGCTTTCACTTGACAAGGCTGTGGAGCACTACAATAGCAAGTCTTAAAGACCTAGAATATTCAGTATCCCTTCCAGTCACCCAAAATCTTGGAGCTCAGTAAATGATGTTCTATGAGACGAGCAGATAACTGAAGGCTACAGAAAGAGTGCAGCTCAGTAGTGGAGAGATGGCTTAAAAATTTATCACATTTGTTGACATTTGCTTTGGCCATCGAGACATTTTCACTCAGTTATGTGTTCAGCTATTCATAGATTTTTAGGACTAAAAGGAATTGCTCTGCTCATACAGTTGATGTCTACAATGTGGATGAGGTCAGGGGGGTCTCGCACAGCAATTTCTTCATCAAGGCTGTAACTTCCAAGTGAGTCCTAGCTACAACACACAATTTACAGAGATATCTAGCTCTCTTTAAAGATTTCAAATGGCTGAGGTTCATCTATGATGGACAAAACTCCAATGTTTAAGTAAAATACTACTTGCATACAACATTTCTTCCCTGGAGAGAGGATGAGAAAAAAAAAATAACAAAAGGTAATGCATATCATCTGCCTTACTTAAAATGGAGGGAATCTTTTGGGCAGTGTGCAATCCCATGAACAGATGTACAGCAAGTTCCAAAACAAAAGCTGAGAACTGATATGTGCAAGTGCAATGCACTCTTCAGGCTAAAGTTTTCTGTTACCTGTGCACCTCTATCAGGCCTACCTTAGATATCTGTCCAGTGAGGCACTGTGCTCTCCAGACATAATCTCGGATGAGAACATCATAAGACCTAATAGCAATGTGGAACTAATATTTAGCAACATGTTCAAAAGACTGCATCTTTCTTATAACCTTTAACGTGTCTAGTAGCTACACTTTTCTTTTTCTGAGACAATGTGTATGGACATTCAGTGCTCCATCATTCTTTTTTCAAAAGACAGGATTATCAGTCTTTTCTTTCCCTATGTGTAGCCTTAGAAAGTTGTTCACTGGTTCAAACATAAATGGATAGAATATTGAACACTGTAGCATAAGACATGAAAGTTGCTAATATATTTTCCATTTTCATCCATTCCCTACTGCCTTCCTAAACCTTGCATTCAGCACCCTGGAGGTGGCAGAATTTAATTACTGAAACACATCAATCTTTTTTTTAAAGTCCATTGTGAAAAGCAAATTAGATTTTCTTGTGTATTGCAAAGACCTTTCCTTTGTTTTGTAATAGAAATTATAGAGCACGTGCATGAAAAGGACAGATTTAGAAAAGACCAAAAAAGAAAGAAGAATTGGGCTGCAAAGGGCATATCTGTACTGATGGGCACAAGAAGACCCCTGGATTTAGAATTTTATCATCTGCATGTTAGCTAGCACACAGGTCAACAGCAGTTGAATATAGTCGAGCAGCATCCATGTAAAACAATCAGTCAGGCTAAACAGCTCCCTTTGATATGGCATCACTACACAAAGAACACAAGAACAGTCAATCTGGTCAGAACCAAGGAGACAGGATTGTAAGCTATAACTGTCTTAACTGGATAAACCAGGGAAGACTAGGAGTGGGGCAAGAATACCTCTCCTTTACACTATCCCAGCTATCAATTATTTTCTGCTTAGGGATTTCTTGGGTTAAGTGTGATTTTTGTGTAGCTAGTAACCCCCTAATGTATTTCTTTTCCACAAACCTGTCCATTTTGTGCTTGAACCCACCTAAACTTTTCGTATTCAGTTAGGATGCAGACATCCTCTCACAGGCAGTATCACTGCCACGTTATCCGCTGCATGAAGAATAACCTACTCTTGTTTCTTCGGAAGCTTGTTCTTACTATCTTACTTTGATGATCCCTGGTACTTATAGTGGAAGAGACAGTGAACAATCAACCACTATCCATCCTCTCTGCCTCACTCCTGATTTTATAGTCTGTAGCACATCCTCTGTAATTCGTCTCCTTTCTGGAAAGAAGAGTCCTAACTTACTTAGTTATTCCTTGCACAGAACACATCCCATATATTGATAGCCCTTGACAATCAAGGACAATAGAACCTTTTTCCAGTTCTACTACATCCTTTCTGAGATGAAAAGAACAGAACAGTGCAAAGACAAAGACATGCCATGCATTTATATAAAGGCATATCGATGAACTCTGTTTTGTTCTCTGTTGCTTTACCAACAGTAAAGCAGCAACATTTATGCCTTTGCTTTTCAGAATTGCATGCTGAACTGTCATTTTCATACAATTATCAATTATATCCCCTAAATCCCTCTCTTAAGTCAGCTCAGGATCCCTCATATTACAAACGAGTTTGGGATGATGTCCTTCCCAGGCGCATCACTTGACTTTTACCTGCATTTAAATTCATCATCTACCAAGGTTGTCCACAGCCACATTTTGGTTAGTCCAGGATGTCATTCTTTCAGTTATACTCAGTTTTTTTCAGCATGTTCAGTATGTTTTAGTATCTGCTAGGACTACAACACCCCGAAACCTAGTGCTTCAAACAGAGATATGCTACTGAAATGGCAATGTGAGGAAAGCCGAGCCATCAGGCCCTGGCTTACCAACAGGTGTCAGGGAAAATATTTGCGCAGGAAAAGCGAACAATGAAACTGAAAGAGCTTTCTATTTGTCTGCCATTTGTAACGCATCTTCTGAAAATTTAAACTTATTCAGTAATTTTATAGAGAAGAAGGTGAAAGGCACTAACTGTGTACGTACATGGAAGTGTCACCCAAGATATGCAAACAAAAAAGAGAAAAGAGCATTTAAAACTTCAGGAAATTTAGTCCTTAAAATGAAGTCTCCTCTGGGCCAATCCAGTTTGTGCCACTGCTTTCCTTGTAAAATCTGATAGTTTTTTTTAATTGAGATTAGAATAAGCTTTTATTGCACCATATTTTTTTTTCAGGCATGATAAACAAAAGCCAGAAGACAGTGATCTTAGGGAAAATCCTAATAGCAAGACTCAAAACAGAGAAACTGAACTTGTTTGTACTGAGTTTAGTGAAGAGACATTGTTACCTTATACATTCACATGAACTCATGGCACTTTGCAGATCACTGTAATTAAATCTTACCTGTGATCCAAATGCTGTTTCAAAGCTTGACCTAGTTTTTGATTCTAATTTAGGTGCCTTAAGCAATTATATTAGCACTTGCATTTCTGTAATTCTTTTTTAGCATAAACCCATTGTCTCCTCAGAAAGACTTGGGAAAAGTTCATTGGAGGTTTCTTTTTCACAGCTTTACTTATCGTTATTTTCCTTACCTTTTGGCCCTAGTACTTTATTTCACTATTGGATTCCACTAAACAGCTTTATGAGAGTTTAAACCTTGATATCTCATCCAGAGAATTCCTTTGTAAGAACATTTGCAAAACGTTTTACTTTTTTACTCAGTATAGCTCTCAGCCAAATTCCACTGAATTTTCTAAGCACATTCCTCCCTCAGATCCACCCAAAATGTGCTTCAGAGGGTCACAGAGCGTTTCATTTGTCCTGAATTATCACAGTGTCACTGCCCAGTGTTACAATTACTGTATTTATCTGCAGCACCTGACTCCTCTTTTGTCTTTCTTGGAGCATTAGAGGTTGCAAAGTGCTTAGGAATCCATCTGGATAGCACCACGCATGTACAGTACAGTTACCCCACTAATAGCAAACATCCTTCTGCATCCTCACAGAAGTGCTTTATTTCTATATTGTCTAGGAAAAGTCTTCAGGAAATAAGATGGCACAATTCATCACTGGCCAAAGGTGCAATCTGTGTCCTTAGATCATCTCAGTAAATCAAAAGCAATGCAGGGCCAAGAACTGGCAAGGAACAAATGGACGCTGAGGCGCTGAGGGGGGCCAGTGTCAGTGGGGCTCCCTATGGGGAAGCCTCAGCATCAAGCACCTCCTCATGGACAGGGACGGACGGGAAGGCGCTGCGGGCTGAGGCTGGCGTCAGGGAGCGCTGTGGCCCAGACAGGGCCATGACATGAGGGCCCTGAGAGAGCGAGAGCGAAATGGCAGCCAGGGGATGGTCAGGGTCGTTATGGCTGTTGGCCCCCTCAGGGCCCTGAGGATGGGAAAGCTCCATCTCAAACCATCCTCCCTGCCCTCCACCTCTTTCAGAACTCTTAGAAACACTTAGCAACAGGTGGTAACACATTAATATACCTCATGGGGCTTTCATGGGCCAATCTTTAACCGGTGCATGACCAAACGCCTCACTGCTGGCTGCATGTTGGGCACTAGCAGCGTCTGCCATGCAACGTAAAGCCTCGATTAGCCGCTGGCCTGGGGTAAATCAGTCTTGTGGGGAGCTTTTCCTGTGGCTGCCAAGAATTTTCTGCATGAGGAAGCCCATTAACGAGCATCATGTGAGGGGGTGTTTGCTGAAAGTCAGAAAATGCTGACCTAGGATAAGGTAAATGTCCCCTCAACGTAGTTTCACGGCTGAGCAACTCTCTGATATTCCATTGAAGGGGTTTATAGATAAGGGTTACTAACTAACTACAGAGAAGTGTTTTAAAATCACATTTGCATGAGCAACAGCCTAGTTTTTGTGGCAGTTTTTTAGTGGACATCATGTTTCAAGGGATAAAGAAATGCGATTGAAGTGTGGTATCTGTGCAAAGTAACATCCCACAGGTCAGGAGGACTATGTGACTCTATAGGCTTCTCATCCCCTGTCCTGCCTCACAACTCAGGGAGGATCATGGTGGCTCTGTGAAATCCTTGCTCAGAAGTGAATTTGATGTGTTCCAAAAAGAAATCCTATAAAACTTAAGGTTGTAAAATGAAAATAAACTTCAGAATAACCAGTGGCATATTATATTCTATTATTTATAACCCAAAAAGAAAAGGACATATTAAAATTTCTTTCCAGGAACTTTGCCAGAGTAGTGAATCTTTGCATAAACTATTCCTTCTAATTCCGTTTTGCTTTTCAGGCTAAAAAAAAAAAGGTTTGGAGATGAAATATGGAATGTAAGCTTTTAGACTAAAAAAGTCATCTTCTTCACAAAAAAAAATACATTAGAGAATTTTCTCAAAGCAAATATTCCATAGTTATTTTACATCAATATTTTATCATGTTTGCTTCTAAACTGAAGTGTAGCAAGTTCTCAGGTGCTTGCAAGTTACTTGTCCTTAGCACATCAGTAGGCATTACAAAGCTCTTAGTGAGACAATGCCAATGCTCCTTCACACACTTCTGTCACCTGTGTGATTGTCCTCTTGTCACTGAGCTAGAGCGGGGAGCACTGGCTTTGTGCCCCATCTTTTACTATTTGTGCACAGTTGTTGAGATATTTTTACTAGCTGCTTATAAATCTGAAATGTGGGGAAAAAAAAAAAGGAACTGAACCAGTTGTGATAGAAGAGATTAGTCCAACTTGTTGCCATGTGACATTCCTGAAGTTAATACTCAGTATTTCTGCTTTGAAATAATGACATTTCCATTAAAGAAGCTAGTAATCAAATAACCCTGAACTAAAACACTCTGATTGTATCTACAATGGCATTTAACATAAACTGTAAACACAGAAAATGAATTTTCCTTTTTTTTGTATTACCTTGTGCGCTTAGCAGATAAATTTCAAAAGGTTTTATGTTTTATCTCTCTTTTAAACCTCTCCACCTTGTGCCTGTCTGTGCCTTTGAAGACTGACGTACATATCCTTAGCTATGTGCTTTACCTAGGCATATGATGGTGATATGCTGGAAGTTTCAGAGCAATTTAATAAATAACCTTTACTACTGCATGTAAGTTCTGCAAACTTACTGTGCAAACTAACTGTGCCTGCATAATAATGAAGACATTCACAGTCTTCATTCCAGCAACAGGCAAAACTAAAAATTGCCTGGTAAATGTTCCTGCTTTCCTCAAAAATCCTAAATATTAGCCTGAATCTTGAAGTGAATGGCCAGAATTCTGAGGGATCTTGTTGTTTGTTTTTCTATCTTCGATCACGGAAGAAAAACAATGGTTTTATGGCAAAGAGAATAATGCAAATAATAAAAATTATCAAAACTGTGTTTTTGTGAACTTTGTTTGGCCTCTCCTGATGGAAAATGAAATAAATTGCCTGTTCACCATCCCACCACTTAAGACCAAGTGTTATTTCTGTAGGGAAGAAATCACATGGATGTTTTTCAAATTTCTCCCAGAGAAGTGAGTATAAAGCACATGGGCAACATGGCTAGTGCAGTCAGATTGCCCATCAGCAGACAATGCAGCCTATTAGGGGTACAGCCTCTTTCACCCCTAACAAAACTTGTTTTCTGACAGACCATGTCCCTGTCTCTGCTTGTGGCTGCAGACCCCTGGGATACTCTGCTTAGAGAGTCTGAGGTAAAGCTGAGCTCAGAGATATTTAGACAATGTTGGCCATCACGAGGATTGAATGAATAAATAGGAATCTAGCCCAACCGAGGTACATATTCCTCTGAATGGGTTTGCAAGAGTATAGCTGCTTGTGTGAGAGTTCAGTCCTGTTAAATATTAATGATTAACACTGCTGATGAAAGTGAGGAGAACAAAGGAGTGAGGCAAAATGACCTGGAGAGGTCAGAACTGTTGGCAGGAAATAGCAGTCTCAGGTACAATTTGGAAGAAAAAAAGAAAAGATGAATTACATATTTCAAAATAAGGTTGAATGTTGAGTTTTGCAGGAGGGAAAAAAAACTTGAAGAGCAGCTTAAGAAGTGAAATTGTATACAGGAAGCTAGAAACAGTACAAAATGACAACAAAAAATGCATAAAAAATAATGCTTAGTATCTAATCTACTATTATTTACTTTAGGATAGGATGATGACTTCTTTCAATCCTTTTCTGGAGATTTTCCTATACACAAGATACAGACATTTTGAAGTCTGTCTGTATACTCAACATATTTCATGGCAAGCTTGGAGCTGGATGACAAATAACTAATGTTTTTATATAAAAAAAATATGTTTGGCAAAAAGTCATGTTGATTTTTTTTTCTTACAATAATAACTTCAAAAAAACAACCTAAATCTCCTTAATTTTCAAAAGTATTTATGATTTTTTTCATAAATGGAATCACAATTCCCATATCTTGACTGGAAAAAAAATACAAAGGCTTTCATTTTGTAAATAGAAAATAATTCTCTCACGGAAAGATGGGAAAACTTCAATCAGAATTGAATCAAAATTGAATCAAACATAAAAAGTTGTTGAAAACCCATATGTTTCTCACAACATATTTTAACAAAAGTATTTTGCCAACTTTTTTGTCAACAAATATTACCTTCAGACTCCTATACTACTTCTTATTTTTTATCCAGGAGCTATCTGAGCCTAACATCAGACATTAATACTCATGTTATTATCACCTGGACATGTGCACGAAAGATTAAAAGCAAAAGAAATGAAAACACTATTGGCCTGAGTGTCTATCTGAGAGTTTCATGACTGGATCTTTCTAAGAACTATGGGCCTGCAGATTCTATTTGCTTTTGTGTTTTTAAAACACTCTGTGATAGTTTGCCATCATGGATGGCCCTGCTTGGTGCCAGAGTCACACAAATCCTTGCTACTATCGCTGCCTATCAGCTTGGTAGTTGCACTGAAAGGCTCATAGCCTAACAGCCTTTGCAAAGACTATTCTGGCCCTGCCAAGCACAATCTGCTGTTTGCAAGATCTGCACACCACAGCATGAACAGAGATGATTACCCACTCTTGGCGAGACATGCTAGAATCTGGAATGTGCAAACCTCATTCCATCGCCCTCTCTTTATCTATGAGGGAGATCATTTTCTGTCTAAAATGGTCAACAAAAACACTCTGCAGCATCGAACTGGCTGATACAAGCAGGGTCAGCTGTGAGTTCAGATCAGGCTACTCAGGACTTCATGCAGTCAGGTACTGAAAACCTCTAAAGGCAGAGACTACACAGCCTCTCTGGGCAGCCTGTTCCACTACTTGACCATCCTCATGGGAAAAAGGGCCTCAAACACATGGGGTTTGCTTGTGAGAATGACAGATAATTGCAGATTCCCAAACAATGCAGTAGGTATATTTTATCGGAGTTGGAACAACAACTTAGTACTATAAGAGAAGCTTCCCATAACTGTTTGTCACAGACTTGACAAGATGCAAGTGAATGAGCTACACAAAAATCTAACTGACCTTTTGCAACTAAGACCACACAAGCACACGCAATGCAATTACCCTGTGTTACTGTGATGAGAGACAATTTCATTTCACCGCTGCACTTGGACAACAATCCTTCTGGTACCTTTTGTTTTTTTCTTTTTTTTTTTTTAGGAATGATGTCTGAGGGAAACTCTGAGTCATGAAGAGAGGGAGTTCACCTTGAACTATAGACATAGATGAGCGCATTCCAACCTGAAACTGGAAAAGTCTGTCCACTTCCTAGAAAAGCAGCATCATAGACTGTGAGAAAGTGGGACAGCAGGATATAAAAGTCTCATCCAAGTTATTTACCTTGTCAATTATTGCACAACTATATCTTCCGAATCTTCCCAAGCTTCTATCCAGCTAGTTAGCTGACTAACAGAGCTGTTTTCAGCTACTATCAGAATATTGGACTGGTGCAACCTCAGTTCAGTTTAACGTAGCATCTTTCTTGCATTAGAGACAATTTCAAGACAGACAGATTCACATGAACGTTGGTAATGATTAATAACATTTTGCTCTGTATGTGTTCTCCTCCAGGGAAATGAAAGAAAACCACAAGGGAGAAGGCTGATTGTCTTGTTTTTAAGCATGAGGGCAATTCTGCAAGCAACTTTGCTGTATAAACTCTCACCTATAAGTTGATTGACTCAATTCAGGAAGACATTGTGCAGCAAGTAAATCTGCATTTAGCTGAAAGTTTGGGGGTTTTTTTGTTTGTTTGTTATTATTTTTCCTTCAGATTCTTCTGACAAAACTGATTTTAAAAAGTGAGTTGCTTTAGTTAGCAGTGTACAGAGTAAAAGAGAACGGCTCGAGGTCTGTTCCTGCAGTCTGTCTGGCTTTTTAGGGAATGCCTGATGGTTGACAGTGAAACAGCTGAATTTGTCATACTTTTCAAATGGTTAAAGGCAAGATTTTCTTCAAACCAAGATCAATTTGCCTGTAGTAAAGACCTTTGCAGCATCCTAGATCAATTGGAGCCCTTGCATATGTGCAAGAGATCTGAAAATGTGCAGCAGGCATTTTCTGAAGGGCTTGACTTTCCAAACCCAGAAGTAGCAAGTTTGAGGAAAACATAGGTCCAATAAAGTATAGATCTAGAAATTTGTATTTCTACTGTTGGAAAGAGTAAAATAATAATGAAAATTTTCCCAAATCAAATTCTTGAACTATAAAATGCAGAACCAGAAATGTTAAATTGTCTTACAAAGGGGGGGAAAAAAGACTGTTTTAGAGATAGCTAACATTTCAAATATTGCAAACATCAAGAAGCAACAAGGCCAGGCAGTTGCACAAGTGCTTGTGAGCTAGAAGCCAATACTTGCTGCAAGGCAGGCAGTGACCTCACCAACAAAATGCACATCACACACTGAGTAAAAAATGTGCTCATTTATGGCTCCCAATGAAAAGTTATAGACCACATACAAAAAATATATATATATACATGGACTATTTTTGTTTGTATCATCTTCTAGTGAAGAGTCTCTTATCACATAAAACAGACACTAGATTTACCACATCCAGGTCTGGACAAAGGTCTTGCTTGTGATTCCTTCCTATTAGTAGTCACAGACCCTGCCAACATATCATTTATCTCATTTGGACTAGTGCTAAGTGGCTGTTCCACAGTGACATCATTTGTTATTCCAATACACTCCATGATTTCAAGCTTTACTTGAGATATCTGGAAGTAGGGCATTCCTTGTATGACACAATGACTATATTAAAGCATCAGTCTGCTATGCATTATCTCTGTGTTAAACTAATCCAAATCAAAATTACATTTAAACACATTGGAATGTATGGCTTTTGGCTCCAGTTCAAATGAACAAAATTAAAATAAGGGCTACCGTAGAGAAAACTGCTCTTGTAAGCTATTTTAACAAGTCCCTGGTTGATGCTGATTTAATCTCAATAGTCACATCAACAAAATGTATCTACAGGTAATGACAAAAGCTCTGACTTTTGAGTAGGAAATTCAGTAGTGACTTGTACTATCAGAGTCCAGGAACTAGCAATGACCTTGACTTTTTAAGCACTCTGCCATCGTGAAAAAAATGTAATTTGGGGACAGATCTGCAAGATGGGCAGGATTTTTTTCAAACCAACCAGTTAGAAATGCCACAGAGAGGGATCTTGCATAACCCTGTATATCAGGAAAGGGAGCAGGGAAAGAGGTATGAGAAAGGGTGTTAGAAACTCAGCCATGGTATTTCTAATGCTAATGGTTAATATTCTAACTATGGACATCCAGGCAAGTAAACCACAGAGCAAGCCCCAGTTAGGAGTTCACCATAATTTTTGCTGTATCTTTGTCTTTATGAAACCTTGTACCCTTTTTCTTACTATGAAAAACAATTCAACAGGGTTGACCCATTGGTGGATGTGAATGGAAGCTGTTTGCAATTCATTTTCATCACAACAAATTCATGACAATTTTGTTGTTCTTCGGGCTTTGAAGTGTGAAGGTAGAAAAGTAAAAAGCTGGGAAAGGTTTATACACTTATGAACTCAGAGCAGAATTAAAGTGAATGAAGAAAATTCCTGGAAGAGTCAATGCACTCTCCCCGAACCACAGGATATTTTGGTTCACTTAAGCTGTGTGTTTATGTTGCTTTTTTTTCCTAAGTTCACCTTGGTAAAAACTAACAGGCTCTGCCTTCATACAGTGAGAAATAATTGAGCGGGATAAAGCAAAGCAGAACGAACACTGTCCTTTCTTTCTGCAGAGCCCATTGCTGAGAGAGGCAGGAAGAGATCTATCTGGTAATGTTTATCTGACTAAGGCAATTTACTGGATGATAGCTTTCCCCAGAAGATCTAAGGACAAAAATGGCATAATACCAGCTCACAAGGGACCCACTAATATGAGACCTAAAATGAAGCCCTCTGTGCTGAACCAACTGTATATTTCATGTGTGAGCCATGCCACTGAGATGTTTAACGTTCCTCCAGAGAGCAATAGACCAGTGACAAGAAAAATAAACAAGAGCTAAAGATGAAGATGTCCTTGAACTGTAAGCGCTTAACTTTAAGAAACCCAATAAACTGAACAGGAAACTGTGAAGCCTGATTGCATTAAAATAGGAAATATTTTTGTGACTTCAGTGGTGTGACATTTCTTTTTCTTTCTTTTTTTTAATATCCTAAGTCTCCATGTAATTAGGAGGGCAATGGTTTCAGCTCACAGTCTAATACTAGAAAGCAGACTGAAAGGGGATGATGCACAAAATGTCCTGAGGCATAAAATGATACAGTTTATGTAATAGTAAGATTTTAAAGTACATCTGGTTCATTTGAGGTGGCTTTCAGAAAGAAAAACTAGTTTCTCTAAAACCAAAAATTCTCTAGGAAAAGTAGGAATATTTTTTCCTGTACATTTTCATTTTCCATCAGAATTTAAACATTCCCAACCTAAAATTGCTACAGATTCCCTTTCTATGAGGTAAAGCTTTTTGTTTGTTTGTTTTCTGTTTGTTCTTTACTTAAAGTAAAACAGAAGTTGAGATGTCAGAGTTGCTTGATGGTAGAAAATTCAAATTTTACTCTGTTCTAATTTTAACTTGAAACTTGTGCCTGTTCTTAAAATTAGGATATTGATCATTATTTCCAATCAGCCATGCTACAGTCCTTATTTTCAAGCCAAGGTCTTCTTTAAAGCGTGTCAAAAAGTAATCTGCCCTATTACTTTCAATTACAGTTTAATAATTTATGAAATTACTTTGTATCATACCTGCAATATGTCAGTCAGGCTTCATTACATTGCAATGAGATCTGATTTAACACAGTCATTACTGCCGCTGTTAAGGGTTTGTGGGGGAAACTCCTGCAACTTTATTAATTTTAGCCATTTTAAACTAAAATAACCAGCTACAGATAAATGACAATATACAATGCAGTACTTAGGCACACCGGAGACTATGATCTCTCCTGATTGCAAACACTTGCTTCATGGTATAACTTCATGTTTTGTGCTCTGTGTGAGAAATGTTCTCCCAATTTCTTACTGCAAATTGTTTTACAAGCAAAGATGAGCTATGAAAACTCATAAGAAAGGCAAACACTTGTACAGCATTCCCTGGCAGCTAGTATGCAAATAGCACAACTAGCATTAAGACCCATTGGAAATGTCTAGAATGACATCTTTTTCATACAACACATACTAAGGTTCACTCATTGCCCTAGACTGAATCCCATGACGTGGGTTTGATTTTATATATCTTATGTATGATATGCGCTGCTGATAAAGGACAAAATGATGTGCATATAATAAGGACAAATAATAAGAAAAAAAATGCACTTTGGGATATAGCATTTGGGAAAAGCCTGTGAGGTTTTTTTTTCTTGGTTTTACTTCTGAAATATACTTTTTTGTTGGCCAGAACCAAGAGTTTGCCAACTTCTGGTGAATGAGATCACAGGTTCCTCAGAAATTTGAAATCTGTTCTATAAAGACAGACAATTTTCTTTTTCAGGGCATATCCTATTTTTTTATTCTACCAAGAGGTCCTGCAAACATGTAATTCACCACCATGTAATGTTTAGAGAGTTGCTAATATGGAAAAACAAGTGTCTTGGGATGCAGTCTTGCCAGCATGGGCAAACTGATTCTCATGATTCTTTGTGTAAACCTATGGATGTTGCTAGGATAGGGCAAGGACCCACCTTCCTGCCTGCCTGCATACTAAACAGAGTTAAAACAGGAAAACAAAATAAAACAAAGACTCTCTCATTTATCTAGGCTTTTACCAGGAACAGAATTTAACCAAAATGTAACTCTCCTAGACAACTGAAAACAGCCTTTATTCTAGGATTAATATTTCTGATTGTAAGTGCCTTGAGGTAATATTGTCTTCAGTTTATATTTGATACAGTTCCAAATGCAGCCCATTAAAAAATAAAAAAAGGGGAAAAAAAAAGAAAAAAGAAAAAGTCAATATAAATCCTCGCTGCTGCTTACCACTCATTAGGAGTTTTCTCCTGAATCAAGAGCACCAGTGGCTAAAGATGATTTGAGGCATAAATTGGCAGGGCCTTTCAGTTGCCGTGCTGTTAGAGAGCCACAACAGACCAACGAGACCAGAAAGGTTAACTGAGGCTTCTGGTGTAGAATTAGAGTAGCAGTAAATATAAGGAGAAAAAATGAATCACAGTATTGATGCCTGGAAAGAGCAATATTATGACTATATGGATTTAATTACTGCTGATATCTAGTTCAGTGACAGGTAGTCTCATCCACAGGGACAAAAGTACACAGTGTGCTTCAAGGCGACCTAGAGGCAATCCTTCAGCTCAAATCCCATGATAGGATAATATGTTATGGCTTTTTTTATGCTGGAGGTGGCATCCTTTCTAGATCCTTCTGAGTATGTCAGTTGAAGATAACAGCGTAATTTGCCTTAGAAATTTTAATTCCCTCCCCACACCCTTTTCCTTACAAAGAAGAAAAATGTGAACACTTCCTTTGAGTTGTCCTAAATAAATACTTTAAGAATATTAAAAATGAGAAGTGGATTAAAGCTTTCTAATTGAATTCCAAGCCATGTAGTGTGCTTTGTTAATTTTAAAAGGAAGAATGTTACAACCTTCACTGCTTACACTGGATGACAGGCAGTGTCAGCGTTAAAAACTTCAGTGTTAAAAACATGCATTATATATCTGTGGCTATAGCTAAATATATAATCTATTCTGGAGCATCTCCCTTTCTTTTCTCTTTCACGTAAGAAATTTAGTGAGTAGCAGGCAGAACAATTTTGTGACATCATGATTGTACTACAGGAACTCCTGGATGTCATTAGCTGTTGCACTTTGTTTCCCCATATTTTATATTCAGAATGCATTAGCAGTTGCTTGTTTTGAAGTTCTCCAGGGTATTCTACAACGAAGTTGCCTGGTAGCAGAACAATCTGTGTACCTCAGATATGCAAGTGACTAATTTTCCATCAATCAGAGATGAGACTTAAATAAATAAAGGTACTTCATGGGGCTGCTGTGCCTAATGATAAGCAATTATATAAAGTCAAATTAAGGCAGTTCTTTGTGAAGGTCCTGTGAAATTGGTTAAGCAAAAAGAATAACGGCACCATTTCAGTGATTCATCCTATTGCTCATTTCAGTGGGAGCATTATCTCAGTTAACTGATGCAATTAATATGAAAATGAGGAAATCATTGTTTAAGGAGATGAGGAAAGAGAGAGGGTCTTAATGCAGCAGCAGTGAAGAAAAAGAGTCACAGAGATGAAAATTTGCATAGGTCAATGGTAATGTAATGCATTTAGCACATATTCAAAGCTTAACTTGCATAGTAATACAGATCCATTAAATTCTCATTATGATGACCTGTGTCCAACACAATTCAATTTTTCTGAATCTTAATGATAAAAAGTTAATTATGGTAAGGTGAAAACCTTTTGTACTTGGTCTTAAAATAAAGCATTGAAAGGGCACTGAGACTATCTTTTAGATATGGCAGGTAGTTTCACTTCTGCTTAATTCAATATTTTATTAAGCATGGCAAGATCTGAAGTTTGGCTTCTGTGTGCACTGCAGATTTTTAATATAGTCACTGGTAATAAATAAGCCTTTGTCTGTATAACCACAATTTAATGCTAGTCATTTGCCACTTACAGGCATCAATTACAGATCACATTGTCACAGTTTATCCTGGTTTTCTTATTTTTAGTAACAATGCAGCCTACCCAAATTAGAGAAAGAGAAGGAAGAGACATCTTTTCTCATTAAGCATTGTGTACATATTCTAGCCTTTGTTCCCCAGACCTGTCTGAGCCAATGACTCTTCATATGGTATAGTTCAAGGTCTCTAGCAGTTGTTTCTTGACATTGCCTGATTTTGCTGCTCACCACAGCTGCAGGTGGAAGAGAAGAGCCTCTGAGAGCTGCTCAGCCTTGCAGCTTCCTCCCCTTATCCCACATTCTAAGATAATGGTCATTCTTTAACTTGCTCATGCTAGACAGTGAAGAAATATTCTGGTTTTCTAGTGGTCTGAGTCAAGCTTTGGATTCAGCAAAGGTGCAGTGATAAGTTGCAATTGGGTTCACCAACTCAGGCTGCCATAAGAAACAGTTGTTTTTAAAAGATGAGTGGGCTAGAGTGGCATATTCCTGACTCTCCTTTATGCCATCATACATCACTCAGGCCATGTAAGGCTGCTTTAAATTGTGATTAATCTGTATTTAATAGATTTGTAAGACACCTCTATTAACATCTGTGTAATGTAAAATGGTCTTGGTGCAAATGAAAGCCAAGTCCTGCATATATTATTCACCTTGTCAGGTTATTTTATCCTGAAATCTGTATTATCCTCATTATAGTACAGGACTAGTGTTTGTGGAGATGATCCAAGTGATGACTTTAGCCACCTAACACAGAGCCAGACTTCAGGATCGGATTCACTTGACAAAATGCAAAAGGTATTTGCAGCTGAGCTAGTCCCATATGGCTCTGTTTACAGGCAGCAGAGAGGTACCCAACTTCCTCACATCAAAAGCAGACTTCCTTGTGAGGTCAGGGAATATAGACTTGTCCTGAAGGCACCAATCTATGTGAAAAAAAAAAAAAAAAATGATGGTAAATTTATAAAGCCAAGGCTGAGATCAAGTCCCTGACTCACTTCTAAGGCTACAGTTCACAGTGGTTTGCATTGCCACAGTCACCTGAACACTTCTAAATTCTACTTTTAGCCACCTCTAGTACGTGCCTGATTCCCTAGGGAGGCATTTGATGTCCCAGAGAGTTGGTTCAGCTCTTTCAGCCAGCAGAACACTAATCCAGCTCCTGCTCACACATACATACGATGAGGATTTCTTCCCCCCAGAGTGAGCACAGGCCAGGGGAGCAACAGTGCTGGGGCAGAGGGGAGTTTGGGCTCTCCTTGCGCTCGTTTCACCCCCAGCGCTGTCCCAAGCTCCGCATTGCTTAGCTGGTCAGCAATGGCGCTCTCAGTGTCTTCACGCTGCACAGGAACTACACTATTAAAAGCGTTCGAACAACTTTAAATGCAGATAAACCTCAATATCTAAAAGTAAGTGGGAGTTAGGTGGCAAAATGTTTTACTGGGTCAGAATCCTAATAGATAATGACTGATTGCAGCAAGTGTCAAATATTCATCGACAATGCTGAGCATTTACATACCTTTATAAATTTGCCCATAAGAGTTTCAAAGTCTGTATCCTTATTAACATTTTTCAAATCACAATTTTATGTTTTAGAAAAGGTGGATGTGTGATGTAAATCACATGGATATACAGGTGTTCTTCTGTCTGGTCCAGCTGTTTTTTTCAGGCTCTGTTCTGTTTACGTCCTGGCTGGCACATGTTGATGTTCTTGAGATGGCTCCACATATGGCTGGTCAGTGAGTGAATGAAATCTAGTCAAAAAGTAACTCTGAAAAGACTATGCAGTCATTCAAGAATACATTGCTTTTCATCTTTCATGATTTTTCATTTCACAGCATCAGTACGAAGAACTGAATGTGATCAATCTTTGAGCATGTGGAGAGTCATTTAATAAGAAATAACTATAAAAAATTATTGTGATTAGACTTGGTAGGAGAAATACCATATATAACTAATCTTATTTAAGAGCAGCATATTCACCACTCTGCTTCACAAATATCACTCTAATTCATAAGCTTCAGTTAAGGAAGAAGAATCAATAAATAATGCTATTCATAGTGAATGGGTATTTTCTGAGGAGGAAGATTGGATTTTAGAATAGGTTGGTTTCCCCCAAGCACAAATTAAGATTCTTTTAGGGAAAAATGAAAATACCAGCTAATGACAAATCAGAGGAATAATTCAATTAAAGTTTCACTGGCTTTATTGTTTATGAAGATGTGACTAAAGCATTTTATCTCAAGCATAGATATTTAGCAAAAGGGGAATTCTATTTCTAAAAACAGAGAAAATCCACCTTACAAATCAAATGCCAATGCATATTGCTAAAAGAATGTGCAACTAAGCAATGAGCAAAAGAAATGCTAGAAAAACCTGATGGCTACAAAGATACATTGAGAAATTCAGAGCATGCCCTGTGATATAAAAGCTTTGAGATTAGATTGATCTCCTTGATTGCCACAACTCAACATTACAAATCCAAGATAGGCCAACATGAGAGAGAGACTGTGGTACAGGTGACCTTCTGATGGTTATACAAGTGCCTTGTTAACAAACACAGCAATAGCTTTTAACAAAAGAAGAGACTTAAACATGTTCTGTCACTCCCATCTGTATCTGCAAAATGTTATCCAAATGAAGCATTTGTATAAACCACCAAAATCCTACTCCTTCTCCATCCTTTTATGAACTGCTATTATTGTGTGACAATGTTTTGAAATTCCTTTGTCCAATTATATTTGCAATCTCCTCAGAGAATGATGACCTGAAGTCAAACCCTTTGCTGATATGGATGATGCATTGGAGTCTAAGAAGATATTCTAAGGACATTAGCAGAGTTGTAGAGGATCAGAGGAAAAGTCCACCTACTCCAATAACCTTTTTCTAAGCACAGTCAGTGGTTAAGGTAGAGTATAAGAAATAGGGACTGCTTAAAGTACATCTTTCCTCTTTACAGCTTCTAGATTTCAGGGACTTCTTGTGCTGGACATTAGTGCTTTAATACATCTTATTCTGTATAGCAGTTGGTTGAACCTCCATGAATTAATCTCATCACTCCATGAAACATTTTATACTTTGGGCCTCTCAAAATCTAGTAGAAACAAGTTGCTTATTATCACTTTCTTATTAGATTGTCTGAAGGCTTTTTTTCCAGTGGAAATTCCAATTCTTGTGGTATTCCTTCTGCTCTCTTCTGTATCAAAAGTTAATCTAGGCATGTTTTCTCTATTCTCCACTACAGTACCCAGCTTAGTCAGGGACAATAAGACATTCCAAAGTGTCAAAGCATTTAGGAAGCCTTTCATAATGCATACACAGTAAGTTGGCTCTTCATTTCTTACCAGCTCCCACAGTACTCTCAAGTTGTTCTGATAGAGAAATACCCAGGTCCAGCTGTATTTTCCATATTCATTCAATATCTTTGATCATCAATCATTCTGGATAGATTTGTCTCCTCTAACTTTACAGATCTGAAATTAAGCCCTTTGTCTACACTACTTGTCTGTGCTCTGTCTTTTGTCAGCTAGATTCCTCTAGAGGGTGATTCAGGTCACTTATCTCAACCTCTATTTTAGAATTAGATGAATTGCTGCCTGTGAGTGCCTTTCTCTCCCCATTGATGAGATGGCTGGCTGAGACTAAATGCACAAGTTTTTAATAGTTAAACTTAAGAGAGAATGACTCTCACACTGGATGTCTTCCAAAAGCCAACTCTCCCCCAAGCTCCCCCCATCCCAAAAAATAAAACCTTGCATTTGTACATTGTTACAAGTCTTAGAACATGATATAAAACAATCACCATGGGCCCACACCCTTATATTTCCTTAGCTCCTGATTCTGCAATACTAAAATAAATAATGTTTCTTGCAGAATTTTCAAAAGCAAAAAGGCAATATCATTATTTATATTTCAGTACTGATAAAACATACAGGTCCCAAGTGTCTAAGAAAACCCTCAGGAAATGGCCTTCTGCCATTTCCTTCAGCGTCTATTCAGTATGATCCTCAACTCAGAGAGTGCTCTGCCTGTAAGGCTTAATTCAGCCATGGAACTGCATTCAGATTTAAAATCTCCTCAAAGTTGGGAGGATGGATCTACAGACTGGAAAACATGTACAACCCATTTCCATTTTGGATACCATTAGTAAACTAGAGCTGAAAGTCTGTATCTGCCATTACCAGTAAGAAGGCTGGCCCCTACTCCTGTGCAGCTGTGTAGTCTCTCCACTCTGCAACCTGCAAATAGACACTCTGGCAAATCAGAACATTTGCAATCATTTTTTTCAAGACAGTGTCTTGAATGCCATTAATTGCATATTTGTGTTTCTTAAAAACAAAACAAATCACAACAAAACCCCTACCTTACTACTGAAGTCCTAGAAAACCGAGGAAGACAAAAAAATGGCATCTAGCCAGGCTGTCAGTTCCCTTCAATGTTTGTTCCCAAGCTTTTGCTTTTGGCAAGAACACATCCCTCTGCTGCAGTGATCCCTGCATAAGATTTAAGTAATCACCCTGATAGTTTGCTAGACTGAGTTTTGCCAGATATGCATACAAGAATGTGAAAAGTTATTTTTGTGCAACAAATCTTATTCTACTTCCACTTCATATTCTACTCACCAACAGAGAGGGGACAATAGCAATTGAAATAAGTTACTCCTAAGGCAAGAGGTCTTATTATTTCACTTACACCTATACAGTAAAACTGCCTCTTTAATACTCTTAATATACCTTCTTTAAATTTTTATTGGTTCAAGCAAAATCAAATAAAAGTGATTATGTTCCTGAAACCCAGTAGGGGATCAATACAATGCAGACTTTTACAATCCAAATTTCTTGCAGTAAACCCAAGAAACAATATGGGTTTACAGAAGGGTCAAGCTAAAGATAAACCTTCCCTTCCTTCTCTTTCTTAGGCTGCAATCAGAAGAATCTAGATGACCATCTCAGTGTTTAGACTAAGGTCAAGAAGAACAAGAAATGTTCAAATGAGAGCCTGGGAGCTGAACTTGAAGATAATCTTGAAGCTGAAAAATGTAAGGTGGTGCCCAGATCATTTACCAGTCAGGGAGAGATTCAGAACACCAGAACATTAATTAAGGTTATTTTATTACTTTCCTGATAATGAAGTCATATGAACTTATAAAACGTCAGAATGTGCACACAATTTCTTTATATTGTTAAATGTACTTGTTTCAATATTACTGCTTCAGAATTGCAGTATTTGAAAGTGATTAAGACACATTTGTGTTAATTATAGGATAGGGACAGATTCAAAACAATTTTAAAATAATACATACACTAGACTTGTTTCAGCATTTCTCTCTATTCTTCTCTAGTACTACTTCTATCATTCTTGCACAGTCATCTTAACTGCTGACAAGCAAACCCCCACCATTTCTGGTGCCAGAACATTGTCCTCTACAGCTCTGCAAGTTGAACTGGAGTTTGTCTGAAACTCTCTATTTCGTTTTTTTTCTCATCTCCTCAGAAAAAAAGAAATAGGAGGCCAGACCCTTGGATGAAGAATCTGCAACAAGAATCCGGACAGCTCCATTGGTTTCCGTGCAGCTGACTACTAAAACTAGTCAACTCTCCATTCTTCTTGTCTCTTCATTTCTATCTTCTTTGGTTATTCTTCACTTTGGTGCTGTATTTCATGCAAGAAATGTTGTGGAGACGCTCCTAGTATAAAATGCATGGGTTAAAACAAACTCTATACTAACTAATCAAGAGAAAGACAATGTGTTTTATTCTATCCATAATCCTGAAACTGCAAAAAGAGCTATAGTTGACAGTATCCAGAAGTCTATACTGTAATATAGTGTAGTACATTACAGTATTTTGACTGAGATCCAGTTTTCTGAAACTGGAAGTGACTTAGCTTTAAGAACTCAAATGAGATGAAGGTATCTTAAAACATGCTGACTTTAACACACACCTTGGACTGCCATTTATGACAAAGCAATAAGCAGCACATAACCTACAAGACAAGCGAAGAAAGGACTTCACACAAGGAAAGAGCGGCAGCATTCCCCATAGTTACCTCAGTTCACAGTTTCATCTATGCAAACAGAGAAAAATCCAGCTCCTCAAATATGCACCCCAAACTGTATGAGAAAAGAGATTTCCTGATTTTCAGTTTTAATTTTTTTTTTTTTTCTGAAAGGAAATACGGTCTACTCTTGCAATCTTCTGCTTCAACCTTTGCATTTCATTGCAGTTATTGAAATCACCATTCTGTTTTGACACTCAGAGATGTTCTAATCAATATCACTGGAAATGTCATTTAACTTTTCACTTGGACGAAAGGTGATGCTGACATTCTACTTTTCCTGAGTTTCCCGGGAGAACATTTAATCTCTCTGACCTTGCAGATATTTAAGGAGCCATTCACAAGATAACATTACATTGTGACAGCCAGCAGGGACTTTCTCAGAGACAGCATTTTGCCTACAGGGACCACAGAAACATCTGGATTCAGATAGGAAATAATAATAAAAGGGAACACATTATTATTGTTCTTCAGTACCACTCAATGATATATTATTTTTTCTGCTTGTTGGAAATAATGCTGTTGGGTTTTCAAAACAGAATGACTGTGACCTACGAATCTGACAGGCAGAAATCATGGTGCTAAAGGGATATGAACAAGATTTACATGTTGTTGAACTTAGATTGGCCCCAGGCATCAGTACAAGGTTCCTCTTCATGGTTCTCATGCCTTTGGCAGGTAGAAGGAATGCACCAAATGGATGTGCTATCAGATCCAGGGTCAACAGGGACAGCAGTTGCTGGCTGCTCCACAGCCTCCTATTGGCTGTAACTAAATAAATCTGGCACAAGCCTCAGAAGAAAGATGCTTGCTTTGCAGAGCAACAGGAAGAGCCCAAGAGAATATGGGTTAAATGGCAGGCATCAGTGGGACCGTAGTGAAGCTGCTTTGGCTGGTCAGGTGTGGGGACAGCAGAAAGAAAAATAAATTAAACTCCTCCAGCTGGAAAATAAATATGAAACAGCAAGTGAATTTGTGCACTTCATGACTGAGTGAGCAAAGCTTAATTCTCTAATTATTACCTCTATTCTACCCACTGAGATAAAGAGCAAGTTAGGAGAGATAATCAGGTTCTAAAATACTGTCCCCTCTTGAATTCAACCCAAATGTAACAGTCAGCAATCATTCCAAAACTAATGTAGTCTCTTGAACGATCTATAATAATAAAATATTTGCTATTTTGCAATTTTATATCAGTAGCAAGTGAAGAAAATCCTCGTTCTAATTTATTTTTAACCCACTTTTCATTCCTTAGTCAAACAGTTGAATCACAGAATTGTGCCTCTACTGCACAAAAGTCTGATTAAGGATTCTTCATCATCTTATTCTTAATATTCATATTCTTCTAATTTAATATAAATTCTGCTATTATCACCCAGATGTCATCTTGCATTCATAGTCTTTAGTTACATCAATGGCATATTATGTTAAGATTGATCAGAAAATTCTCTGGCTTCACAAAGGCACTTCTGTGCATGTAGCTACTTTACAACAGAAAAGGGGTCTTTTTTCCTCTTTTTAGTCTTGCAATATGCAAAGAAAAAAGATATCAATAGAATAACTCAAAATTCTAATTACAGTTAGGTTGTGCATTAATTATTCCATGACCCTTAAGAGTGCCTGATAGCTAAATAACACTCCAATCATTTGTTTCAGCACTCCAAGTTGAAACTTCAGTCATTCAACACCTACACTAGATAAAAGTAAAGGAGAAAATAAATAAGAAGATTTGATTTGGGTTCATACAACTGAGAAGGATATCAAGGAAACCGATCAGCTGCTCATTCTTATCTTGTCCCTTTCTTCATGAAAAGTAAAAAAAAAAACAGTTCAGAAATAAGGGATGACTGAAAGCAAACTTAGCACAAAGAAGACGACAGGCAAGTTTGCACAGGATGTAGTCAGCCAGTAGCACTAGCTATCACAGAGCCAGAGAGCAAATATAGTGGAGTTGAATTTTGAAATGATGACACAATTCTGAGCATGAACAAACTTGCTACCACAGTAGACCCCTTTCCATAAGGACTGTTACCTTGTGTTGTGCAAAGAATTGCAAGAATTGAAGTGAGATGAATCAAATTTAGGAGAACATCTCCAATAGGAGGAATAACCCGTGGAGAATAGCTGATAGCAAAGGGCAAATTGTTAAAAAGTGTGTGGGAATAGCTATTATGAAAAAAAAAATAGGACCTCAGAACTGCAGCTTTGAGATATAGTTCTATATCTCTATAGTGAAGATTTCACTAGCAGGTGCAGTTTTGGAGAGCTAGTATATTCTGCTCATCAGCAAAATTTAGCTATCAACTTTTGCATATTGTATGGCATTTAACTGTCATCATTATGTCAGCTACATACAAATGATAGATACCTAAAGAAGAACTTTTAACAGGTTGGTGGTGTGGCACAGCACATCTTTCATCTGTGTGCAGGACTTTTTTAGACCTTTACCATGTCACTATGAACCAGGCTGTGATGAATCTGAGACTGTGAAAAAGGAATAACATCAAATAAGCTAAATAGGATTTCCTGAATGGAAGTGATCCTGAATCTTTTAGAAAGAAGTTAAGAAAAAGCAGCAGAGAATGGTGCAAAGAATCCTCAAACTCTTGAAATGCCTAAAATCTCTTATATTTGCCTCAAGACAGATGGAGGGAAATTAAAATCTCCACTCCTTCTCTTTCTTTGTTACACCACTGTCCAACAGAGTCACAATAAAAGATTGGTTTGAAACCAAAACCTAACTTGTATTTCTCCCAGATATGCAGGAGAGATGTAGAAAACTATACAGATTTTCCCACATTTTAGTATGTTGAATAAAATTAGCCTGGGGAGACCATGTTGCTGAGAGATATATGATTTGAATAGAAATGATTGCCATTGCAACAGAGCCCAAGAAAGTAGGCATGTCATGTAAAATGAGAATAAACTAAACTAAACTAAACTAAACTAAACTAAACTAAACTAAACTAAACTAAACTAAACTAAACTAAACTAAAATAAAATAAAATAAAATAAAATAAAATAAAATAAAATAAAATAAAATAAAATAAAATAAAATAAAATAAAATTTCTCTTAAGTTACTGCAGGACAAATGCTATAGTAAAAATGTATACACTAAAGCTGCAATACAGTTGTTGGACACAAAACAGCTGCAGACCTTGGAATATAATGAGGGAACCATTACATAGGAAATTGCAGAAAAACATAGGTCTCCTTGGAGGTTCTCAGACACCACTATTATATTCACATAGTATAAAACCTAACCTCTTTGATTAGAATATCTAGAGCTAATTCAGTTTATACAAAGGCTAATCTTTGGAGCTGCAGCATGTGCTATAGTGGTAGACAATGACAGTGCCATTAATTCATTTGAAAGAGAAATACATCATAACAGATTTTGGACGAGGTATTCCTTAATGCTGGAAACACACAACTAAGGACAAAATGTGCATGAATGTGATAAAATATTCTTAAGGTATCTGACTGAGGTTGAAATCCATCTGTAAAGGTCCCTGCAAGCCATGAGAATGACAAAATGTTGATGCGAACTCAATTACTTGAGGCTCTGTGCCCCATACCCAACATCTAGCCCAGAGAGATTTCATGGTTTTTGTTATTCCTCGTTTCAGACTGACACTGGGCTAAAACATTTGCTGGTTAAACGCCAACTACTGTGAAAACAGTATTTTAAATATTCATTCATTGTTGTCATATCTCTCATTTAACAGCAACAGTGCATGGGAAGTTCAAAGGTATTTGTTTTGTTTTGCTGCCCAACTAGTCCCTTCAAGGGCAGAGGACAGCCTCCAAGTCAGGTGATGGAGTATCTGCCTCCCAAACGTACTCTTGGCTTGCACATTGTGGATGAATATAGCTCTGTTATGCACAACCCAGACCAGTATGCTGCTCAGCTGTGAAACAAATAAATAGTTGGAGCAAATGGACTGAATAAAAATCAAATTCTGGTCTCAATAATAATAGAATTCCCCAAGGTTTTCATGCTGTCACTCATTTCAAGATTATAGGTTTTACGGACAAAGCAGTTGGACAAATATGACATCAGTGTAAAAAGGCTGATATCTGTTTTCTGCTGTATTGTGGCAGTGACAGATATGTATTTCTGCCATAAGAAGGGTTACAGAAAGAGACAGCTCTTGCTGACAGGACAATATATGTATTCTAGGGGAGAAGGCAAAAGTACTAAAAAAAAAAAAAAAAGTCATGCTATTTCTTTAAATTTGAGTGATTACACAGATAATCTCGTGTCTCTTTGAATCACAGTTTACAGGTATTCACCGAATCATTTAATCTCAGCAGGTAACGTGTCATTCTAGTGTCTGGATGTTTTTTTTCTCTCTGGCATATGTTGAAATTCAAATTCAGTCCCTGGCCTATGTCAAAAAAAATTAGCTAGATTATGAACTGGAGCTGTTTATTTGTCATTATCAGCCAACATTTAAAGCATATTAAGAATTTTCATTGCATGGAGTGACCAATGCGTTCCCATGTCAGTTCTACAGTTCAGACAGAACCATTGAGAAAAAATACAAACTTTCCAAAGATTTGCCCAAAAAATATAAAGTTTTGACCAAATTTACTTTTTGCTGTTTTCATATTTTTATACCTTTCCATTTCTTTTCTAACTTCTGAAACAAAATGATGAAATCACCAAAGGCTGCTATTTCAAGGACCAGGAAATGTCAGCAATTTAAAAGAAAGTGCTTTGCTGGATGACATATTCAGCTTCATTTTCAGACTGAGGGGACCAAAACAGCTTGCGACTTCTCTGAAATCCTGAGTGCTGCTCATCTGAACTTCTAAGTTTGCCCCTTTTTGAGACTCTTCTATATCAGTGTACACTGAGACTATTAGGCAGCTGTAAAATTTACCATTTTGCATTATATAAATTACTAGACTATAAAAATTCACATACATTGTAAGCAGTAATGCTTAAAAATATGGAAATAGTCGATCATTAATTCTCTTCCATTTGTTCCATTATATGAATTATAATACAGATTTTTTTTCCGTTATTTTATTCCATTTTTATTCCCATTGATTGCTACAAAATAGAGCATTACAGCAAATTATCTCTAATCATAAGACTACCTATTTTTTCTCTCAATAAAATAATATAATCTCATAAATAGAGCTGAGCATGCACTGGATTTCTCTTGTACAGAAAATTCTTTAATTAAAAATTCCTAATCCAAGCTAAAATGAAAACCAAAAAGATAACAGAAATTAAATTCAGAAAGAAAATTGAATGGAATGGTCCTTTTAGAATTAAATTTAATCCACTTTTTCTGGAGTTTAACTTGCTGCAGATGTTGTGGATGCTAAAAGTTCATGTGAATGCAAAATGTGATTGGATACATTCATGGAAGAAGAATCCATATAAAGATACCAGCTCTGCCTCAGGAAGTCTCTGAGAGGGAAACAGCTGGAAGCTGCTAAAATGTTCTGAGAAAGTGTCCCAGAGTGTTTCCTGAAAGTGAAAGAGTTAAAACTTTCCCTAAATACCTCATATAACTAATAGCAGACATAGGTTAGAAAACTGTTGGGTGTCTTGGTGACACTGGTGCACCAGTCCCTCGGAATCAGTAACTGTAGTTTACTGTAACTTTTTTTTGCTTGATATTTCATTAAATTAAAATAATGAGGGAGAAAAAAAATCCAAATACAAAATCAAAATGTTCTGTTCTGAAAAGATCAACCCATTCTATTCTCAATTACTTTTCCAGAACAGAATGACCAAGCACTTTTCAAAGCAAAAAGATTACACCATGAAAAGTCCTATATACACTCTTTTACTTCAGCTTTGATTCATATACTTAGTAATTACCAGTACAAAAGTACTGGGACCAAGACAAAAAGAACATTTTTTTAAATAGAAGTGCATTTTCTTTGACTGGTGCTTGTAAGTAGATGGGAATACCACAGAAAGAAAAGCAAAATGCAAAACTTCACAAATAAATTTTAACTGCTAATGCCAAACTTTTAAAAGCAGTCATTTCCATATTTCACAAAAAGAATGCCCAGACTTTCATATTTAGTGTATTGGATAAATAGCCTAGCTTTGCTAAAGTTCTGTAACTCCTGATACTTTACACATCAATTCTGAAAGATGAAACGAGAAGACCTTGGATAGAAGTGTGCATACACCAATTTACAGATTTTGCGATAGCTGTTACTTATCTGCTTACTGCAGAACATAACAAATAAAAGAGAAATGGAGATGGACCTGAAAGGCTTAGAATACCTAAGGTATGTTGAGCATCTGAAATGAAGAAAGAAACTGGAAAGGGTTTTTTTCTTTCATTTCTATTACTTTTAGTGATGTCTTGTGGACTGTGTGGAAGAAGTGTTTAGGACTCTGACATTATGTGTGAGTCATTACTGATGAATGTTTGCAGTTCTCTAGCTGAAAATAAAATATTAGATAATAATCAACATCATTGTCACATCACTGGGTAAGATATTTCCCAACTCCAGAGTTCAGAAGTACTGCAAATGGATAATAGCCCAACTTCCCACAGGCAGCTATTTAAGAACTTGCAAAATATGCAGGGTTTTCCCATAGAAGAATAATATGATTGTAGCTAATGGAAAAGCAGAATGATTTGTTAGAGCCATTGGGAAAATTATTTCAGCTATAAATGTCGAAGAAAAGAACAGGAACTAATAAATGTAAAAACTGTCTGTGCGACTATAGAGTCATGCCTCAGAGTGCTATTGACTTGTCCCCAGCAAATGCCATCTTCAAGAGAAAAATTTGCATTCAGTTATCCAACTATTTTCCTCCAGAAGATGATAAAAAGAATAAAAACGAATCAAGCTGTAATCAAAAAATTGCTCAGATGTTCACCTTAAACAGATCCCGCTACTGCAAAAGGAACAAACAAAGCAAACCAAAGTTTTCCATTCCAACCCTTGCTGCAAGAGTGATTGTGTGCCTGTGAACATTTCATAGGAAATACATAAAAACAAAAACTTTTGAAAGAGGAAGAGTTGGCCAGGATTCTCTCCCCTAGCGAACACCTCTGACCATGATGGTGCAGACTTTCTACTTGTGACCTAATGAAAATTTAACTATTTTACACAGCTTTAAAGGATGTGAGTGGAGAGAGATTTCTGTATCTCCAACACTGGCATGCAGCCATTCCCCTTGGCACTCTGCATACCTGAGTGGATGCTGGAGTTTGCTCCAGCTGCTTTGACACAGGAGCCAGAGTGCTGGACGTCCTCCCTAGGAGCTTCACATGCACCAAAGAAATGCTGGATTTAGAGAAAAAAGCAACAAAGCACGAGCAATCAAAGAGATGGTGGGATGTAAGTTTGCGTTCATAGGAGATGGATAAATAAAATGGAAAATTCAGAAACCAGGAAGATCGCAGGATTTTGAGTTCTGGAATCAAATGATAAGGCTAAATTGAAGAACATGGAGTATGTTGTGCCTCATATAGAATGGAGGCGAGAAAGAAGCACTTCAGGCTTGAAAAATGTGACACTTTGAAGGGTAAAAAAAAAATGATTCTTCTTTTCAGCCAAGCCTTAAGTAAGAAAATAAATTAACAGTTGACATTTTCCACTTTTTCAGGTGAAGCCCCACGTATGAAGCACCTACAAATAAAAGCTTCACATCAATTTTAACTTCATTTTTGTAGGCACTGAAACTTACTGAAGCAAAATAAAGCAATGAACTAAAGTGGAGGGAAGCAGACTGAAGTTATTAACAGGCTAACAGCATGGCCATTGCCTAAGGCCAGAAATAGCTGATGGATGATATGACAACAGTCAACAGACAAATCCTCATTACAATTGTAAATTTTGGGTCGCAAACAATTTAATCTCCACAATATCATCCCTATATTCACTTCTTGCAGCAGCTGCGCTACCACCTTTTGGTTTTGGCATCGCTTGCTTCGATTCTATATCATTGGCACGGACTATATGCGCAGTGATTGCTGCCTTCAAGGTAAAATAATCTGGAGGAATGTTGTGTCAGAGGGTCGAGAGGTGAAGTCCAGGTGTGCACTGGCCAGCCTACAGGACAGTGACAAGGAAGACTAATGAAAGTTGAATTTTCTGGAGAAGTTAAAGGAGGAAAGGAGCCCTGACAGATGCAATGCACAACCCATATCATATGGCAGAGAGGGGACACGCTGCCCCATTGTGTCTGCCTGGGCTGACTGTACTCTTGTGTCCTCAGCTCACAGCAAAAAAAAAATCTTTAAAAGAACACAATAACATTTAAATATAAAACTGATAATAAAATTAGGCACTTAGAAAGTGTCAGATTTAAGTTTTCCCAGAAAAACCTCTTACCTACTAAGGTACATATATATAGGAATGATGTGGTCACCTGCTCTTCTCACATAGCACTTACATACAGTCATGTAATCACAGGTTGTATCATAAAGCACAGGCACAAAGGGACTGAAGTAAAAATACCTGGACCATCTTTCTTCCACCTTCCCTAAGCATCTGGCTGTTTGATTTGCAACTTCCAGAACACTTTTTGTGTAAAGGTTTGGTATTGTTCACATTATACAGAATATAGCATGCAGAGCTAACTTCAAGTCTGCTGTAAACTCGCTAGAGCCACTAGACTAACACAAGTTGCAAACGTGGCCTGAATATAAATACAGAATGTATTTTTCTCACCTCATGTATATTCTGGTTGGGGACTGAGCCAAACTAGCTCTGTGGAAGAAGCTTACTTTGCCTTCCTTTAAAAGAAAAATGGTGACAGTAACTATCTAGCTGCTTGATTAATGAAAATTGTCTTCAGCGTGATGCCTATGACTAACATGTTCAATAGGTCTCTCTTTATTGATAAATTACCATACATCTCCAAGCATGCTATAATTAGGTAATAGGGCAGAGCTGTAAATCTAATTCAATTTTTATTGATGTATCTCAGCTCTGTATTCCATCCTGTGGGACTGATGGAAAACCAAAGCATTGTTTTCAAATCTTCCTAATTTCAGAGAAATGCATCCACTGCACCCTCAGAGATCCCCTGGCTACTGCCTATTGCTCGGTGCATTAAGCACAGAGCCCTTTTCCCTCATGCCATTTTTGGTACTTTCTCTCTCTGTTTGTTTCTGCCTTTCACGCTCACATGAAGCAGAAACAAAATGGAAAGGTGCTTTCAAACTGCTTAGCTGCTGATGATTGAGCTTCTGTTTTCCATTTTATTCAGATCACATATAAATTGACTGACATGTTGAATCTGCCTAAAGCACAGAAGAGTGTGCCTGTGAGAGAGAATAGGCTCCCTCTGCCTTCTGCGGTCCTACACAAAAATATAAGAGTTCCTGTAAAAGACTCAACCCTTCTTTGTTTTGTTTTTGGTTATTACTGCCATATTTATAAGTTCAGCATTTTGCCCATGTGCTCAGGAAAGTAACCTGAAAAGAATTAAAAATCACTGTTGGGATCTAATTATCTCATCCCACATGTTCTTTTGCACAGTTCAGAAGGAGAAAAAAATAATTATCAAAATTTGCACAGTGGAGAAGAAATGTTACTGATCCAAATATCTCTCAATTTATTACACATGGAGGAAGTAATGACCTTACTTATCGTGAAGGTGAAATTCAAAGATGAAAAACTTTTGACCAATTCTAGATTTCTATGTATTGCCCTAACCCAAGAACCAAAGTGTGATTGTTATTCAGGTCCTACTCCCACCAACAAAGTTTCAGCTAACAAACATCTTCTTCTACCTACAACATAATCATCTCCCCAGGTTGCTCTGAAGCTAATCAGGGCCAAAAACTTAGGTAATGTAAGTGATTCATTCCATGGACTTCAAGCCAATGCTATACAGCAACTGAGAACAGAGGCTTCTCCATATCATATTTTTCTCATGCACTGGACTCCTGAATCACACCAGGATTCTTGTGTAATAAGTTCCAAGGGAAACATCAAAAAGATAGTTGGACATTGGACTGAATTAGGTTCTCAAATATTATGATACATTGATACTTCTTTGCAAAGACAGATTCCAGTATTTAATTTCTGAATGTCTAAGTTCTCTCTGAGAGCTGGATGGAAATTAATTTCATCTCTTGTATGACTGCAGAGAAGTTTATGATGCCAAATATTTTAACTATTCCTTTACATCACAATGATCATGCTACAGACTCCAGTAATCACAATAAAAGGGAAGATTGCTGCTATTTCAATTCTGGTCAATATCGATTTGTTAGTTTTCTGATTGTCTGTTGCCCTCACATTATCATTACTACCCATTATTCTTTGGAGTCTTGCAGATATTTTCCAGCAATTGGTTTAGGTTGAGGGCTGATTTACAGATAAGTCAGATATTAACTTCAAAAGCTGTGCCTGTTGGCCATCAAGCTGTCTGCCTTGGAGCTACTAAAACTCTGTTCACTCCTGTTGCAATGTCTAACTGCTTAGGTGCAGAAGTACATGCTTCTTATGAAACGGAAAAAATCCCTCTTCCTTCTTCCCTCTGAATCTCCCTTCAAAGAAAAGGATTATAGCTATTAATAAGAAGGTACTAACAGGATGACAGACAAGATGACCATTGACATAAAAATCACCATTTAAAAAAAAACCAGGAAGCTGGGAATTCACTTGCTGGATAGAAAGGCATATTTTAGATAGGAAACAATCTCTTATTTGCCATTTTATGATCTAGATTTTTACTTCAAGACTATTGTGCACAGATAAACAACTGCAGTAAAAAAGAACTGGAGATTTTAAATATTACTGCAGGGCTTATGTTATGGATGTCTTAGTTTACAGGAACGTATCTTAGGCTTTCATCTGGATGTAAATCTCAGCTCTTCCTAATTTATAGAGGGATAAAAACATTCCTCATTAGAACCAACAGGCTTGTTGGAGAGGAACACAATAAATTCACAAGCTTCCATACTTTTCCGTTCAGGATACTAGCTCATTTGAAGAAAACAGATGTTTCTACCCGATCAGTATCCATTAGGCTCAATATCTCTACAGAAAGTGCAAAATTTTTTCTCTCATTTCATATCTTTGACAATATTCATGATGCGTTTTTGTCATTTAATCGATTCTCTTCGCATAAAAGGTAAGCACAAGTGGTGAACAATGCCAGTACTTGATAAACTTCTAGCTTAATTTTTTGTCACTTTCAGTATTGTAAAATGCACCCTTTGATAAAATGTAAGTGAAAGAAATAAGTATATCTGAAATATGCCTAGTGTGCTGCAGATGCTACATGTGGAAAAATAAACTCGCTAGGATACTTTATGGCATCAGTGGGTTCTCAACACAGCAAAGCAGTAAATCTCTGTTTATATGAAATCCATTTTCATCCCAAATGCTTTACGCTGTTTACCAGATCGTATTCACATATCATTGTTATTCCACTCTTATCAGTGAATCACTACTGATTCACTGATTTGAAGCAGCATCAGATAAAGACTAGTTGCATTGTACCTCTGAACAACTGCAAGTTCCCTTTGTTTTGTAAAAGATGCTTTAGCATTAGATCATTTCACCTGAGATCTTTTTATGAAACTGAAGTTCTACTGAAATACCATGTTTTCAGATAACCACATGCCTTAGAAGTTGTGGATTATAGGTATCATGTAAGATACTAAACCTGTCAAGATGTTGTTTTTAATACGTCTTTTAGTTACGACCATATCTTGACATGAATTATTCCTCGCATAGTCTCTCACACACTGGTTCAAGCAATCATCCACTCCATCCATCATTTCTGTTGCTGTCTCACCACATGTCTCAGTGGAGGAGGGTGAGGAGAAGTTTCCTTTTTTTTTTTTTTTTTTTTTTTTCTTTTGCATTTGGTATGTAAATCATTTTAAACGGAATGATGTGGCAATTTCAAACAGCATTGTCCTAAGAAAGTCTGAAGTTTCAGCAATGAGTTAAGTTTGAGGCTTGATTTTTTTTTTTTAAATGGATCTAACAAAATTTTACATCAAGAAAAAAAAACCTTTATGATAATCTCCAGCCTATTTCCTCCTCAGAGATATGTTAGCAAAAATTGGTTTTATATTAGCTTAGCAAGAGGCCCCTGCTTGTAATATTTCAAACCTTCATCTGCCTTTGGCTGCCATGACAGTCATCTATTTTACAAAATGGGGAAAAAAATGCCAGTCAATGAGAGAATGCTCCTTTAAGCAAATTTGTCAGCAAGGCATAATGGGTACTGTGCTCACTGAGGCTACGTTGGCAAAGGCATCAGCTCAGGTCCTGTGACTCCTACAGGCAGCGGGTAACATAGTGTATCAAGACTCAAGACAGAACATTTGAACAATAGAGCTTTTGCTTTTAAGAACAATCTGTTTTCATCAGCTGTGAATTAATCCACAGAACTGTGGCATTTGTGTAGGTTGCTCTTGGCTCTCTGAAGATGCATATAATGAGATAAACAATGGTTTGTTAAATTCTGAATTAATTTTCTAACCTCATGAAAAGCTCTGCATACTGCTTTTCACGATGCTGGGAGTTGTCCAGCTGTAAATGCACATCAGGAAAGCACAGAAGGTTCACATTTAGGAATCAGAGCAGAGACTGAATAAAATCTTTGCACAAAACTAGCACAGCACCGAGACCTGAATTTCTCAACTGCATTTGTCAGGGTGTTTGTTGCAATCAAGTCTCAGCTAGACACAAAACAAGACAGAGATTGGAAGGAGGGATTTATGAATTATTATCCTTCTGAACTTTTTTTTCTGAGAAAACCTATATTTTGGAGACTACTAGATAACTTTCGGGCTGTGTACACTTTTTTTCTCCTTTGACAATAGCAAAGATCCATATAAGCTTCCCCCACTGACAAAAACAAGCACTTCTGATTTTATGCTTTCTGTGCAATTAATATGCACTTTATAAGCAGGTCTTGGAACTCATGCAACTCATGCAACTCATGCAACTGCTACAGCAACTTTCAGACACCACTTCCTTCTTTCCATTCATCAAGAAAAGCTTCATACTTCTGATATGGGCTCCTCCTACACAGATGGATTACAGGCAATCAAATTAAGCAAAAGGTGAGAACAAAGAAGATCATAGGTTTATTTTTCTAAATTATTTTGTCCAGTTATTTTGTCATATAAAAGCATGTAGGCAGGTTCAGCAGCAGACAGATGTCCTTCTGCCAGGTGAAGTGCAAAGTACTAGATTGCACACTACCTATGACTCTGATTCCTCTTGGTTCCCCTTTGATCTATTGAATTTTGAAGGCTTTTTCCGCACAGTAGAACAGCTTCATTCATGGAGAGAACAGATGCTTTCTGCCTCCTCGTATTTCACACTGTCTCCTGTAGACATTGTGTCTGGGCCTCTTCTGTGCAAAAAGCAAGAGATTGGGGATTGAGTCATCTCCAGCAGGGCAGGAAATTGTGATGGAATCTCTAAGATTCTGAATAAATGATCCAGTCTTTACTGTAAAGTAAAAGAAAGCATAATATCAGAAAGCTATGAAGTTTAAGTTCCTCCATAAGTCAGTCAGTCAAGTATGAGTACAGAACTTCAAAACTGCAGTTTTAAATATCTGCATCTTAATTGGTCATACATTCCATCTTAGACACCTATGTTTTTTCAGATGAGACTTTACATTACAGGATGAAGTCACTTTATTAGAACAGATATAAGTGCTACATTCCTTGCTATCAAAAGAGAAGTGGCCATTTCTCAAGCTGCCTGGCTAGTACAGGCAACCAAACTTCTCTGTTGAGACTACTTCTGTTATTCAGAAGCAGTAGGCCTTTAAGTTTGGTACCTGTGAGGGCAATTTTATTCAACTATATTTTCCTGAAGCTAAATTGTGCCACAGGATCTGGAATTTATTAAGCTATTTTCCCCAAACACCACTATGTTGAAGCTGAGCCTATATGCTCCTAGGTCATGGATCACAGGGGGGTCCAAGCTTCAGAATCTTTCTTCATTAAAATATTACCTTCTGTTTCTCACAAGGTGTATTTGGTTGCTGAATGGGCAGGTGATTCCCTCCACAGATATCCATTACACTCCTCCCATTCCTATACACCAAACTGCTAATATTCCTATTCACTATGCCACTCATCACTCCTTTATTTAAGTTACCACTTATAAAACATAGGCCAAACCACTGTGACTCATGCTGGTATTTGGTTCGCAAGATATTTGCATTTCAGGTGCAGAAAAGGAAAATGGGATCTGTTTGGGGCAAAGGGCATTTCTCCCACAGCAGGGACATATGTAGGATGCAGGAGGAACAGCATCTTTGTCTTAGACAAGTTGGAAAAGGATTCTCTAAGAAAACGATTCTAGCTCTATACCATTAGAGACCTAGAATGTGACTCAAAGATTGTTCCATCTCCTACAAAAGGAACAAGAAAAAAGATGCTGACAAAAATATTGAACAGTCTTTGGTCAGGAACGTAAACTGAGAGAAGCCTATGGAGGGCTCTATTTCACACAGTTCCTAAGGGGGAAGGACATTTCTTCTTCAGCTGAAAAAATGACCACTCTCTGAAAATCCTATATTTTATTTTCCCTGGGTAACTCACAGACATTTTACAATGGCAATAAACTTTTAATTTAAAGCATCAATGATACAATCTTTCAAGGGGTAATGCTTGGTTTATTCTTTGGCAGCTCTTTGGTCCAAATCTCCTGGTCTTCAGTTTTCATGGGCCATTAATGAAGAGATGAACTGCAGAAGAGAAACTTGATCCATTAAATCCATGCTGCTTGTTCTTTTGTTCCCTTTATCAGTTGTGTCCAGTAGTAACTGGAATTTTCCATTAACATCTATTTCTTGCCCCGTTTTTCTTTTCTGCTTGGGCAGCTATTATTTTAGTCTGAGCATTGTTTTTGTCTACAATATCTCCTGCGTGGGGAGAAAACTTACTGTGAATTCTGATATTTTATTGACTTACTTTATTTTTTTCAGAAATGCTATGACTTTTCATAACTGTTGATCCAGAATGTATTGTTTTGCTGTCTAAAGAAACATTAATCATAAATTCAAGAAAGGCAGGGGAACAGAAATAGCAAAGATGAAGATGGAACAAGAAATGCATAAAACATTGGAAAGATGGAAATAAATTTGCCAAGCATGCCTGTTAAATCCTAAGAATATCAACGATTTTATAGAAATAATTGCTTACATGCTAAAGTAAAATGTTTCTGATTGTAAGTGTATTTATTGTATATTTTGATGGCCCCAGTTATTCCATGATATGAAGCGTATGAAATACTGAAGTCATTATCCTTTCAAAATATTTGTTATGTAAATAGAACTACCAATGAGGATTTTTTTCTACAAAAAAAAGTTACAACAATTTTGAGTAAATTATTTTAAAGAAAGAAAATGAAACCACATTTTGTTTCTTTCTGAAAAAAAGAACTGATGAACATTTTTAACATCAATAACTATTAATTTAGAAATCTGTTTAGGTGAGGAGATATTTTCTTTGACATATTAACCCAGAAATTTGACAAGCATTTCAGTATTTGAGTCCTAAATCGCAATAAATTTTGGTCAGTGGCAATTTCTCTATGATAGCCATTCTGCTTTGTATAACACCATGTCTTTTCTTTATGTTTATTACCTTAGAATTTCAATCTTATTTAATAACTTTAAGGAAAAAGGAAAATTATCTTCCAGCTAGGTAAAGCTAAAGCTTCAAAAATTCTGCTTAGTTTCGGATGCCTGGTTTGAATACTTCCAAGCTAAGCACAGGAGAGGAAGAAGCATCTGAAATTAATGGGCCTGCATTAATGACTTACTCAAGGACACTCTGAGGGGGGAAACGGCAGAAACATAAATGAATTCACTCAGTTCAATACCATTCCCCATCCAAGGCCACCTTACCCTTTTAAACTACATTACAGTGGAAGGGTAAATCAAAATCAAGAACTGGCCTTCTTCACAGCACTGATGGAGGATAATTTAAACATATTGAAGGCGACAGGCAGAAACAACTATTATAAGGGGCTGGTCAAAGTGTCCCTAAATTTATAAAGTGTCCCTAAATTTATAAAAACTGTGCAGGCCATGATTTTTTATCTAATCATATGAAAGTTTTCGTAGTCGCAGTATCACTCAAAGGTTATAACTGAGGACACAGTCCTTCTGGCACAGGTCTGAGTAATCCATCCACCCCATCGTCTTCCTTGTCTTCCTCAGCAGGAGGACCTGAGTGTCAGACTGGAAGGAGGAGAAGGCCTGGGCAAGATAACACAGCTCCCAAGGTCCTGCCTTGACCATCTCCTACCACACCTGACCAGCTCCATGGTGAGGGCCATCACTGATCTGTATAGGCCAGTAATGAAGAAAAGAAGGAAGAACACGGACCATGAGTTTCTCTGATACCTCTTTGGTACTTTTACAAGCATGGGGGCTTCATCATGAGGTCCACACTGCTCTGACAGGAAGCCGCTTGTTACATGAACCCAGAGGGCCCAGCATTGTATTCTAGTGTAGAGAAATAAGGAAAATCTCCACCAATGAAAAATATTTTTCTAATATTGAAAGAAAGAGAAACGGATTATAAGAATGCTAGAAACACTATACAAAGGATTCTCTACCTGTGTCACTGGCACAAGATTTGGATGGATTTTAGCTACAACTATCCTGTATTCTGACTGTATACACACTAAGGCCTGCACAAATGGGTATAGTCTCCATTTAGATAATACAATCAACCTCTAGTTCCTTTATAAAACTCAACAGCACCAGTGACAGATGTTGTTTCAGACTGCTGCATAGCTTATCTGTTTCCATGCTTCATCCAACACTCTTCCTCTGTAGGAAATCGAGCCCGCAGTCTGTTTTTGCATATGGATTTTCTTCTACTTAGAAACTATTAACATCTCATCAGTCAAATCAGAATGCCAACTAAAAAGCAATTTTCTTTTGCTGAAGCTAAGGCAAAAAAATAAACCATCAGCAATGAAACTTAAAATAGGCATTTTATCCAGTTTATTAGCTGCTAGCTTTCATTGTAAATAAGCTCCTTTTGTGTATTGCTTCTTTCCTGCCTTTTCTTTTTTTCCCTATAAAGACATAAGTAACTCACATCCTATGTAGTGTAGTACCAATTTGTAAAAACACAAAGAACGTGTTTAACAGAAAGGAGAGAAACACAAAATAATAATCACTCTCTCTATCTTCCTATTTGTCTCTCCTTCCTCCCCACTCCCTCCATGCAGTTTTCAATACCATCTTATAAAAACAAACCTTTGGACCCACAGCAACAGCCAGTCACTTATTAGTAAGAATACAAATGGATATTGCAGAGCCTGACTACTTATGCTTTTGAGATGTAGATAGCAAAAATGCTTTTTGAAGAAAGGAGTAAAGCAGTTAAAGCTCAGGGTTCAATTTTTTCTTCTTTTGATAAATGCATTTACATTTTAATTTTCAGTGTTTTCAATTTTCATCAGTGAAAGGTTGTATTTCTGGATGAAAAGTACAATAATAAAATGTTCTCCAGTCCATAATTTTCTTGTAATTCGCAGAAATGATCTGAGAGTATATAGCTCACGACAATATATATTATAGTGTTCAGTGCAGGGAACTCAATTGTTAAGGCTGCAATTTCAAACATATGTATATTAATGAACTTGCTTTGGCTTCATTAGAAATTCCTATAGACCTTTTTTGCTGACATAGAATCATCACTACTGTAATCTGATAAATCTGCAAAGATTTTCAGAACTGTGCATGTTTTTTTTTCATTTATCCAATCAATATATGTGTCAATGCCAATTACCCTGCTGAAATACATGTAATAGTCTTATTTTTTTTAAGGCGGTATGGCGTGATAGATTATGAAAGATACAGAACAATGCAATATGCCATGCCTTACATTATTTGGCAAAACAGTTTTATTCATAAGAGAAACATACTACAAATACCTTTTGCTTTTACGACTATCACTTCCTTTCCTGTGCTCAAAATCGAATTTTTCCAATGTAAGAATAAAAGTCCAAGCAAACACTGGAAACATGATTGGTCCCCTTTCCCCTTTCACTGAAACTTGGGATAGATTTTACTGCCATATTTTAATCACTCTGGCTATTAGAAGAGATGGAAAAAATATACTGTAATACTTATCTTGCCTGGCAGACAATGGTGTCTAATGTTAACAACTGCTCAGTACAGCTGAGTGATGTGCACAGCTATAAAAAACATACAGATTCCATGCTTTTAAAAATATAGAGCATATAGAGCAAAACAGAGCATAAGGCAAAGGTTGACCAATGTCTCGCAGATAAAGCTGGGAAGCGTGGCTGCGAGAAGCACAGAACGGGGAAGTCACTTGGTGCTCCCTGAGAATAAAAACGGGCTGCAGAAGGAACCTGAGCTCAGGAATGACCGCTCTCCCCATCAGAAGCGTCCCTGTGACCATGCTGAGGAAGTCCAGCGAGCTGTCTGCAGACTGGCTCTTTGGGGAAAATGCACTGCTTTTTTTTTTGCAGATGCTGCAATGGGTTTTCTTTTCCTGCCTGTAGCTGGCATCAAGCTCTGCTCACATTCATTTCTCTTTCCCTCCTAAAAGCTTCATTTTCTTCCCGCCTACTGAGCTCTT
Source organism: Nothoprocta perdicaria (assembly GCF_003342845.1). Taxonomy (NCBI): domain Eukaryota; kingdom Metazoa; phylum Chordata; class Aves; order Tinamiformes; family Tinamidae; genus Nothoprocta; species Nothoprocta perdicaria. Next base: position 2,431,881 of record NW_020456176.1, read on the forward strand.
CTTTTCTCCTTTTTTGTATCTTCTGATTGGGTGTAGGTACTTAGATTTGGTCATCCTTCTCCTCTCTCTGTGACTATCAGGTTTTTGCTCTGTTTTAGTGCAGACACGGTTTAAGCAGTGAGAAAAGACTAACATGACAGTAGCTCCATCCCCTTGACAGAATCACAGCATCACAGAATGGTTGAGGCTGGAAGGAACCTCTGGAGATCACCTAGTCCCCCCTAGTCCCCCTCAGCTTCAGCAGGAACACTTAGAGCATGTGGCCCAGGGTTGCATCCAGGCAGGTTTGGAAGATCCCCCAAAGTGGCAACTCCCCAGCTTCTCTGGGCAGCCTGTTCCAGGGCTCTGTCACCCTCACAGTAAAAAAGTTTTTCCTCACATGGAGATGCAACTTACTGTGTTTTTATTTATATGCATTACCTCTTGTCACTGGTGACCCCTGAAAAGAGTTTAGCCCCATCCTCTTTGCATTCTCCCCTCAAGTATTTATGATTTACCGATTTATAAATCAGTTATTATAATCAAGCATTTATGCATATAAACCAAGTACACATATAACTCAGGTATTGATAAGATCCCCTCTCAGTCTTCCCTTCTCCAGGATAAACAGGTCTATGCTCTCTCCTTCAGTTCCACTAGTGCTGACTAAGAGAAATCTGGCCCTGAGCCTGCTCCTCTGGCTTCACTTTGCTTTGCTGCTCTAGGTCTTGCTGCCATCATTTTTTTTTCTACTTCTACCAAGATACAGTTACACCCTGTCCTTCATCATCCATCGAAATTTTACACTGGAGTCCGACGGAGTCCCATCTTAGCAAACAGGTGACTGGAGAGCTGACTAGCTAGACACGTGTCTGAGGATAAACATGAGAAAGAGAGAACAATGTGGAACATCGTGCTGGCAGTTTTAATGAGACCTGAAAAACATGGAAATGAACATTGGAAATGAAATAGAAGAGTCCGTAAACATTTAATAGAAGAGTTTGTAAACATTAAAAATAAGATTAGGTAACACTCTGTTTCCTGAGTCTGGATTTTCCCCAGTCCTGATACAACCCATACATTGTAAAATGTGATCATGCTAACTGCAGCATAAACTATTTTAAAAATAGGGAGGAAGCAAACAGAGTTCTGCAATAACAATTCTTCATTATATTTGCATGATGATACATATTATTCTAAACATATATGTATTTATTGACAGAGTGATATTGTCAATGTATTTATTCCGAGAAATTGTGTACTGAACCACTGCTGAAATCAGACTATTCTATCAGAACTGAATATATCACACTTGAAGGATTATGTCCTTCACATTTTGGAAACTTAGATTATCAAACTCATCCTAAATTTATTTGACCATAATCTATGCCTGGTAATACACTGGGGAAGCCAAAAGGGGCATTCCAGACATAAGAAGAGAGTGCCTCACTAAAGGGAACAATTTATTGCAGTGATTATTTATGAACCATTTCAGTTCCCCGAGTTGTGCTTTAGCAGTTGATTATAGTTTTTTCAGCATTTTATAAGCTGTTCGCAATATGACAGATTTATCTGGCTGTTACATTGTTTAGATTTCTGATCAATTTTCTATCAGGTATGGCAGTAAGAGGAGATATTTGCCCCTAGCCACAATCCACATAACCAAAGAAAACAAATTTCACTGCTAAACACCTCTTCCCAGTAAAAGCTGGCAGCCCAGGCAAGAGTCTCTGTAAGCTAAAACCCCTTTGATTTCTCCGGATGTTTTTTTCCCAAGTTAAGGCTGCAACACTTGGCTGTGAGTTTGCAAGTGCCAAGTAACTGAACTGAGTTTTACTACCCCATTACTCATGTGTCGCTATTTTTTCCTCAAACTCTTTATATAGCTGCCACAGTTACTTTGCACCTTGCAAGAGATGGATGAGCTAAGAAACACCTCTTTAGCAATACCTGTGGCACTTGCCAAGAGCCAAGTCATCTATTTTACGCTGGATATAAGCAGCAGCTCTGTGTGCTGCAGGCCAAGTGCAGGCCAGCTATCCCGTAAATAAATTCTGCTCTGTCCAAGTTGACCCTCTGCGTACATTTAAGCATTTAATTCTACAGGACTCAGTTCTGCACCACGATGCATGGTGTCTGCAAGATGGAGCAGACAACTGTTCCTGCCTCCACAAAGAGGGTCCAAGCAGATACCAAAAGCAGTGGTGGTGCAAAGGAAGGAAGGAAGCTCATCAGACAGCTCATGGCAAGTTGCTGTTTTTAATCCTCATGTGATGTTCACTGCTTTATTCAGTCACTAATAAGCGACAGCAATTACAATTAACATTCAGATTGTCCTATGAGGTAAGGAAGTAAGTACTGGGGACATCAGCAGAGAAGACTTTATCCAAAGATTAGTTACCAAAGTTAGGATTACAATTTGATCATTTCTGCCTCAGATCATTAGATCTCTGTCCTATTTTCTTGCCCGAGAATGGCCCTAGGATGGCAAGGGACAGAGTTATCCCTTGCTGTCCTTGTTAGCATCTAACCACAATGGACAGTAAGTCCACACTTGGGTAGAGAAGATGAGTAAATAAATAGTAAGTCAATGCTTACTGTTACCTGTATATTGTGTTCTCCATTACAACTATTTGGCAGAGCTACTTGTTTCTTAGGAATCAATTAAGAGATGTGCACACTGCCTCGCCTAGCTATTGTGCAAGAACTGATTCTTCCTATTCATAAGCAGGGCAATTTGCTGAAGTAGTTTTCATGGAAGAGAGTGCTCTAGGCAACAAGTGTAAAAAAACGATGCGAAGGGAGCTACCTTCTTCTGAAGATAGATTTGACTGACCAGCAGAAACCTCTCTGGTCCAGATTCCAAAACGCAAGATTTTCATGTAGGAGTTAAAAATAATCTATAATGGGTGAGGTGAGGGAAACCACTGGATCTGTCCAAGAGTATTTTTCCTTCTTCTAGCACTTACTTTTCCAAGGGGCAAGATCCTACAGGCTGACTGCAATTGCTGTGGTTTCCACGCGTGCTCTGTCACCTCTGGCCCGACAGTGGCCCCAGTTAAGCAAAGTAGATTCTGCTGGCAGCAGTCTGGCAAGAGCACAGCGCTCATTACTTACTCTGAGAGACAGAGCATCCAACTTGGGAAATCTTAGGGTTTTTATAAAATAGTTTCATTAATAGCCCTGCAATTGACGTCTTCCCATGATCAGGTTTGATGACACGTGGGTAAAGCCATGTCACAGGAGGTGGCAGGAATAGATGTATGTAATGAAAATAGCTCCTATGCTCTAAGTGCAGTCCTGCTCCCACTGGAGTCAACAGGAAAACTGAGTGATCGGAAGAGGCTGTGCATGTCCAGTAATGAACTAGGCCCCTTCTCGCCCCTCCAGCACGGTCACTGCCTCTGTATCACCCCTTCCCATCTGCGCATAGGCACTGGAGCTTCTCACTCCTTCGGCAGCCTACAATACCCTACCTTTACTTACCCTAGGGACAAAGTAAGTGAAAAAATTGCTTAGAGCGGGCTTTGGTTTTCTCAGGCTGTAGCTTCTGGATTTGGTGTGCTTTTCTCCTTGCAGCTGAGCTGACTTTCAACAGCAAATAGCATAGATTAAGCTCTGTGCTCTGAGCAGATATTTCTCATTTCATACATCATTTATAACTTTCTGCAGTGACTCCACAAAGTCAGTATATCTCTCCATAACACGAAGATGAGAAGGATGGAAAATATAGCTAAAAAAGCGACAAACCTGAAAATTGCATTTATGTAGAGTTGGGGTACCACAAAGCTTCTACAGCAATTTTCTGGAAACCTAGCAAATTTAGTATAAATAAATTTGCAGTTTAGGAAAGTTATGCATTTATGGATTTCAGCAGTGCCATATTACAGCTTAGCAAAGATACTAAATACCTCTCGCACAAAATGGAAATTAAATCTGCTCTTCTATTTTGTTATATCAGGATTTTGCCTATGGTACGCTGAACATAGATTTCGCTACTCCTCCCAAACAGAAGTTGCAGTAGTAGTAAAAAAACACACAATCAACACCCATTTCTGCAAAATTTGCAAATTCAGGTTGCTTTATAATTGTCAAGGAATTGCTTTTTTGATTTTATTTTTCTATGCTATTTTATCAATCACTTCTTAAAAGAAAGCATACAGAGTTTATATGGAAGAACCACACATTTTGATGATTCCTATAAAGTAAATGGCTAACCTCACACAGATTATATTAGGGCCATAAACTGCTCCTTCATGCTGAGTGACTGTTGAGGGAGAGCCAGTTGCCAAAAATGCTGGTCCTGATCCTACTTTCACAGCTAATCAGGATTTACTATGACCTAAATAGATGAAGACAGAATGGGGCAAATGAGAGGAGAATGGGGTACATACCATCTGCTGTGAATTTCCAGCACTTGCAAATTAGGAACTGAAGAAATAGGAGTTTTTTACCAGCCTTCAATTTCTAATGGGCAAAACTTTACACACCAAGAAAGTCCTATTGTGACTGTCACCCATATTTAATTGTATTTGAATTTGATAAGAAATAACATCAGTAGTATACACACAAAACCACACATACACATATAACATTAAATTGAATTCAGGTCAATGCTTTTCATTTCAGTACAGCACATTGCCATCAGATAAAGAAAAAATATATTATTCTCTGTCTAGTTCTTCCAAAGGAAATAATACCAAAGGTTTAAGAACATGCATTGGCTTCCTTCCTGATAGGATTTAAAATGTTCTTTTCCAATGTAAGCGCAAAACCAAACATTAAGGTTGAAAATCAGGCACACTAGTCACGCATATTCAGAAGTGATGTGAAAAATCTGGAGCTGCCGAAGCCAGTGGCACAACTCCCATGGACTTCAAGGGCCAAGATTCCATCCAATGTTCCTGTGAGAACATTATGCTGGCTACAGTCTCTATCATGCCTAATGGACTACAGCAACCTACATGATTTATTAAGATGTACATTGAACAAAGAAATCAATTGAAATGTGGAAAGTATTTAAATTAATGTATCTATAACAACGGTACTTCTAAATTAATGTTACTTTCAAGATTCTTTTTTTTCCTGTGCTGCCTGATTTCCTGCTGTCTGCAGAAGTATTGCAATAACTGAATTTTGAACATAATTTCCCACTTTTCCTGCAACATAACAGCAAAGGTATCACCTAACATAGCAGTGTTACCAGAAGTCTCCTTAAAAACAAATGAAAAAACCCTTCAGTTCAGATGATATGAGGGCACAAATTGTCCAGAATCTTGAACAAATTATTTTGTCGGTATTTTTCTCAAACCAATATCCTGCTTATTTTTAACCCAGTTACAAGTCCAGTGGCTGTCAGTGAAATCTGGATTCCATATTTTCTACTAACCAAGTGAATTTGTTTGGATAGTAGTTAGAATGTCTAATGTCTTAATCGGGTTGCTTTCTGACTTTTTGAATGACAAGAGTAAATGGGCACATTAAAACTGCATTTCTTTAAGGCCCAAGATAAATATTATGATAAAATATCCATTTCCCTGGGCAAAACCCCACTGTAAGAATGAAACCAATATGGTTTTATTGAAGATGCTTTTAAAAAGTATAGTTATTAACAGAATACTTTCTATAAGTTCTGCTGCATCCTAAGTAATTCTGTAGAACAACTAGGATTGCATATTCTTTCCAGGGCAGTTACACCCTTAATAAGGTTATGATTTTCTAGTCACTTCATGGACCTTCAGCAAGAACAGACAAGCAGATCATCTAACTTGCTTTCCTATGTCACAAAGCAGAAACATTCACCCATTCTGTCTTGCCCAGTAACTCAGATTGGCACAAAGCACCTGAGCACTCAAGGGCTCAAGAGCTACCACATCATGTGCGACAAGTTGGGGTGCTACCTCTCTCCTACAACCCTGCTAGGGTTGACGCCCAAGTCAACCACTGAGAATGATGTTAACTTCTGAGAGCAAATAATTGCCCTCCACCCATAAATCTGGAGATGGAACTTCCTGTGTTTCAGTTTATACCTTTTACCCCTTCTCATGTCACTGGGTATTCTTAATGTAGAATGACAGTAGCAATGAATACATTGGGACAATTTGGAAGATTTTATTCTCTTTCTATGGAAGAAAATAAAAAGGGTCTTCATATATTCACTGTCTCTAAAGATAAGAAAAAAACAATCACAATATGCAGCCCAACCCCTTGCACAAGCAAGTTGTATAACTTCTTCTGGGTGCTTGATTAAGTATTCTCCTAAAAAAAGATGTGCTTTACTTTTGCCATAAACACATCAAAAGATGGTGAATTTACCACACTCCCTGATAAATTATTCCTTTTCTCCCTGTTAAGAAACCGCATCTTTCAAGATGCATTCTATCTAACTTCAGGTTACAGCCATTTTCTTGTAGCTTTCTCAGCAAGACTGAAAAATCCTCAGCAAGACTCTTGCTGAAGAACCACGCTGCATTTTCACTGCGTGTTAAGCAACCTCACTTCAAGCCACCTCCCATCTTTCACTTTGACAAGGAGTTCAATCTGTTTGCAGCTTCTCACATCATGGAAGCTCAGTGTTAGCCCTTGAATCGTGTTTGTGCTCTCCCTTTGCTTCATAGCCCTTCAGGACTACCCTTTAAGCAGTATTCTTGCTTCATCCAGCATCTTCTGTCTCCTTTGCACATAATCCATGCACACCATGAGTATCTAAAACGCACAGTCAGTGTACACCTTCCCAAGCAGGAATCTCATAGAAACTCAGCCACTAGCTGACAAAAAACGATCTGGAACTGAGTCTTGCCTGACATCTGGAGCCATATTATAAAAACAGACTTTTATAGCTGTTTCAGTACTAATGTCCATTAAATAAATAAATAAATAAATAAATAAATAAATAAATAAATAACACCACTTTGTTTTAAATCCCAATGTATGAATATACTGTGTACCAGATCTTCCTTTAGTGTCTTGGGAAATATATACTATCCTCATAATCATTTGAATTTCCATTTCCCCATTTTTTCTCTTTCTGTAACTCCCCAGCCATGAGGTTTTCCACCAGCATGGGACAAGAGAAGGTCTATCCACTGGACTGGATACCCTCATCCCCTGCTCACTCACCTTCTTCCATTCCCCAATATCTTCACCTGGCAACAAATATTCAACATGATACCACGCTGCATAATATTTGTTGTCCCGCGTTTTTTTTTTCACAGTGGAAAGAGAACAGAGCTTATTAGTTGGATCCTGTTTTTTTTTTTTTCTCAGTATTACTAGAAGTAGCTAATATTTTACAGACTAAAAGAAAATTATAAGCAGCCAATTTCTAAATGAAACAGATGGCATATTAAAAATGAGCAGTCACTTTTCTGGCACCCAACAACAGTTTTAACTCCTTTTGTATTATAATATTACTTGCTTTGTGTACATTAGAAGGAAAAAGAGTGACGGTTATCATAGACCCACCATGCTAAACAACAAAGAAAAAAAAATTATTTTGTGTTTTATTACTAATTACAAGGATCCAGTTACTTGCACTTGCAGTATATAAGAGAACTAAGCGAAAAATCAAGTTAGTGCTGAATTCACAAACAGTTGTGGTTTCAGTTATTGCCAAAGTGTTTGCAACACTAATCCAATAGAAGAGTCATGGTACTGGATTTCTAAAGTGCCCACTGAAGCCGTGGTGCCCCTGCCTCTGCTGATACCTCAGGATTAGATCATTTGCCCAGGGTCACCACAGAATGACAGAATGGTTAAGGTTGGAAGGGACCTCTGGGGATCATCTAGTCCAACCTTCCTGCTCAAGCAGGGACACCCAGAGCACAGGACGGCATCCAAGCAGGTTCTAAAGATCTCCAGAGAAGGAGACTCCACAATCTCCCTGGACAGCCTGTTCCAGGGCTCTGTCACCTTCACAGTAAAGAAGATCCTCCTCATATGGAGATGGAAATTCCTGTGTTTCAGCTTATACCTATTGTCCCTTGTCCTACCACTGGCCACTACTATCACTGGCCACCACTGAGGCCACTAAGTTAGTCTGCGTGATAGAGACCTTTCTTTAATTTTGGCTTAGCAAGTGAGCCAAACTCTCAGTACTTCAAACAACCCAAATATGTAGCTTAAACCAACAAGTATGAAACAGTCTTAACTTCACAATTACAAGAAGGAATAAAGACACATTTTCTTTCTATGCTGGCCAGAAGCCTGGAGCACTTTGTTTCCCTTTTCATCAAAACCCTCCAAGGAAATCTTTTTTTCTCTCTTCAAAAAAAATGTATAATATATATGTGTGTGCATGTATATACATATAAGAATGCTGTAGATGTTGCATTAGTATAGAGCTTTCATTTCTAAGAAGTTGGGGGATTTAGTTCCTCTCCATTTATCAGAACGTCTTTTCAAAAGAATGGATGTGGCACACTAGCCTGAGTGAAAAATTCACATATGCAGTATTTCCTATGAGATGAAAACAAATTAAAAGAACACAAGCTTGCCTATCACTCTTCCAAAGACTATGATTGTTCGTCTGAACTAAGCCCTTGAGCTAAATCCCAAACTTTGTGAGACTTTCCTTTTCATCAGTGTACAGTACAAAACAAATGGCTCTGAGTGTATTTGTTTGAAAATAACACCTAAAGAACATTAACATTCTTTATTTCAGTTTAATGTACGATAATTCAACATTTGAACTCACTGTTTGGACCTTTTTCACAGCCATAAAGAAAAAAAAACACTATATTTCCATCAAAAAAGTGGTCATTGCAAAACCCACATTCCTGCCAGCAAACTATTATCTTTACGGTCTAATATTTTAATACTAGTTGATTATTTAGTGTGTGCATCTCACTATGACAGAGGAAAAAGGTATCACTGTAGTCACAAAAATACTTCCATAAAGGAGAGCATGCCCAGTATTCCCAAATTAAGTTGCACTCTACTTTTCTATGTTGCTGATGCTGATCACTGGTATATTTAAGCTGAGCCTGAGGTTTTTAAAAGACTTTCAAAAAAAGAAACCCCATGACTTTATACAACAGGATCTCTGTCTTTATGCAATGAATAATGAATTTGCAGTAATTTCATTTAGAGAGGGGTAGGGAAAAAGGTCACTTCAAATATGGGAAATTAGGGAGTGTGATTCTATAAGAAATTGTGTTGAAAGGATTCATTTCTTATAAAATAAAAGAGCGGCTAAAAATATTAATCTTGTTCCATAGATGTTTGATTAAAAAAAGAGCACATGAAAGGAGCACCCAGCTTATAATAGATACACTGGTACATCTAATCTGTGATTCAATCAAAGAAAACACATACGTGTAGACCACATTTTTTATTAAATTGTTTCCTCTGTTCTGTAGGATATTACATGTTGGCAAGCACCACAGCTACTCAGTTCCCCACAAGCCACACGGAAGGAGACAGCGTGGGCTCTTGGTATCAAAGAATTGTGTCAAAAATAGCTATACTCTGTGGCTAGACATAACGTTGCCATATCTTGCAGGCATCAGCAGAGGAGCATGGAGAAGCAGAGCACAAGAAGCTCCCCACAAGTCACAGATACGGTGATTTTATTTTTGAAATACTCTAGCAAACAGGACAGCAACTGATGCCGGTTCTAACACCTGCACTTTATCAGATCACCCTCTCAAACGAAGAATAGCTTCAGAGGTTGATTTGTGCCTGCATACGCTTTAGCAGCTGCCTTCTTCTGTGATAAAACATGGTGCTTCCCATCTAGTAGCTACTTTCCACCCTTACAGGTTGTCATTTGTGCTCTCCACATTGAACATGCTGGCTAACATTGACACAGAGAAACAGTGACTCATTTTTTATGTCCTAAAATATTAGAGACATAGCGAGAATCTAATTGTTGTACTTGGTATCATGTCAGAAATAACATCCAGGCAGAGCGGAACCAGAAAGTAGTGACAAACCAAGAGAATTTGTGTGTCAGTGTGCTTGATTTATTGCCTCAGATTGTAAGTGGTAAAAGTGTCAGTACTCATTCTCAGGTGACAGAACACATAGAGAAGTTATTATAAGGATTCCGACAAGCTCCTACATGCCTGATGTGGGAGAAGATAGCACCGTTTGATGTTACATAGGAAAGAGGCAGAAACACAAGGCACTGAGAATAACTGGCCATAGAAAAGAAGAGGAGCTTCCCAGGAAGCAGCTGAGGGCAACATCCCCTGAGAGCTGTATACACCCAAAATGCAAATTTTCCAAGTTTTTACCCAGTCCTGAAGCCTTTCAGCTGCTCTCAGTAATGTCCCCAAGGCATTTATCATTTTGCTCCTAGGCAAAAAACCCTGCTCAGAAACGAGGGGCTCAGCATATATCTCACACAAATTCCCAGCAGGACTGATGCATTAAGTTTTGTTGTTTCTATCATTGCTGAGGCCCTCCAAGGTCACACATTCTGACAAGAAGTACCCCAAACACAGCAGACAGCAAACTGATTGGATCATTCACATTGGCCATCAAGGGAAATATGTTCAAATCCCTGCTGTTTACATAACCCACTTCTCAGAAAAGGACCCTAAGCATCAGACTAGGACACTCAGAAAATAGCCACCGGCAATAAAAATCAATAGCAAAATCTCGGCAGAGTCACACATTTCACACTTGTCTCTTTTATTCTCTCAGCGAGACATTAAAAACAAAACATCTGGTCCATTAGGGTGGGTTTCACCTCATCTAATTTCAGATGCCTGCAATGTAGGTACCTGTTTAAAGGGACTTATGTTCTTCATAATGTCAACACAATGAGAGAAACACTTCCAGGGGACAATTTATCCTATACAGCTCAGACACCTGCCTTAGGATCAGATGATTCATGGCTTGCAGATGTCTCTTTCTCTCTCACGGCAGACAATTGGGTACATTGGTCCTGCTGTCCTGGCCACTTTCTGGTCTGCCCAGAGAACTACTGGTGCTCCTGTGGCTCCCTCCCAGTTCAAGGGCCCAGAGTCTCCTTCAGAGACAGCCAGGACACCCAAGGGGACAGCAAGCACTCAGGTGTCTCCCCACGATGAGGCTGGGATGCAGATGTCTGAATCCTTTTAGCTGGGTATTTAAGGGAGGTGAATCCAGAATTTAATGATACATATCTTAATAACTCTTACAATTACACTTACAAAACAATAATCCCAAACATAATCACAGTGAACCCTGAACATAATTTCTAATCTGTCTTGCAAGAGAAACTCCTGTGAGTGGCCAATGTGTTTTAATGCTGATTACATTTTTAAAAAAATTATATATTATAGTAATTACTAATATATTACAGTAGCTTATACACAAATAGTGTTCATTTTGAAATAACTGCTCTGGAGAGGAAAAAATGTAGATATACAGGAATACATGTTACAGACCAATAGAAAGAACAGCCAATAAAGTCACAGAGAAGAGAAAACATGTATTTATGGTAAATACGTATATAATACCTGCAAGCTAATACCAAAAAAGGTAGGATTAAGATTCATGTCTGCTGACTGCCAAGGCACGGATAAAATTTACTTGCAGGTAGGTCTGTTCCTCTTTCCAGACAGTGTTGGGCACACACAGGTCATTTCTCTTCCAGAAGTTGTGCAAGAGCATTGCATGTTGTCTTTTGGTTCATACAGTTAAAATTCTGCAGCCAAATTTCAGCAGCCTTTGACTGGATCTGAATTTGTCAGCATCTCTAAGACTTGAGAAGCAAGTTCCACTTGGGGTCTCCAAGAAATGTAGGGTATTTAGATGTGTAGATGAAGGATGACCTATTACAGGTCATTCCATCTTGGGCCATTCAAGTTTTTTAAATTCTCCCAAATCCCTGCAGGATTTATGAGCTTGGTCATGGAGCTATCTGCATGATGCAGGGTAGCTGAGAGAGAAGAAATGCATCAACAGAAGAAGTGTATATTCACTTACAAACTCTTACTTACAAATTGTTTTTAAAGTGACTAGAATAACTACTCTATTGCAAAACAAAAATTTAACCAATGTTGTACCTGATTTTACAAACACAAAAGATAAAACTATTGGACTTCTTCTGAGGTACAATAAACAACAAAATATGGGCTGAAAAAAAAAACATTGTGAGCATATAAAAATCATTTTCCTGGAGCTGTCTTCAGTAATCCCAGTTTAGCTAACCAATTTATCTTAGTAAAGAAAGTTAGGACCTTCCTGACCTTCACAGAGAATTAAAGTACTTGTTCAGCATCCTAATCCAGTCCTTTTAGCAGGTACAGTGCTGCCACTGAGCTCTTGATCTCTGATAACCTCCGAGTCCTAACGGCCTTTGGCCTAACAGCTATAGGGGTTTCATACCGGGTTAGCCAAGAGATTGAGTGAGCTTCACAATCTTTTTGCTTTAGCATTATTACCCAAGTTTGCCTTTGAGGAAAGTTGGGCAGAAGTGGGAAAATCCCCTTTATTTCTTCCCTTTCCTTGATTGTTTGGAAGCTGGTTGGGATTTCAGTGAGCCTCTTCTGCCCAGTTCAGTTCCATTTCAGTGCTGTCACTCTGTTAGGATGTAGAGAATGTGCAGTCTCCTCCTTTCCAGACATGTCTTCCCCTCTCCCAAAAAACAGGACTGCCATAAGCCTCAGGAGGAAAAGAAGAGTTTCATGAAATGTCCAGCAAATTCAGTTAGTTGTGGTAGCTGTGGTTTTCTGGAAATCCTGGACAAACGCAAATTTCTGGTATCGAGATTGACTATCATACTTGCAGAAAAAGCTCAACACTTTTTGGCTTTACTGCTTAAATGAACTATCTTCACTGCACTGGACATTCTGTATAAGTTCTAAACATATCTGGTTTGTGGTATAACTGTCTATATCACATCAATGCAAAATCACATATAAAGCCTATCTCATTTGCAATAATCAAAAGGTACAGGCTATAGAGCAGATATACACATATAGCACGATTTACAGAGAAAAACTGAAACCTGTCTTCTAATGACCAGAGACACTCAGAAATTACCAACCATGAAGCAACCAGGTAGGTAAGTAGGTAATTGGCTCTAGCACTTAAGAAAAGAAGCAAAATTGCTTTAAGAGGGCATTCTCTCTTCAGGGGATGCAAACCATACAGTGCTCTGCACCTGGGATTATCACCTAATGTCTTTGATCCTTTGTCTGGCGGATGCTGTATGAAATAAATAGCATTGTACCATCTACCTACAGCATGTGCCACCTTGGGCTCAGCAGAGCAGGTCTGATTTACTGCGTCTGGTCAGTGAATGGGACGCTAAACCAAGGCAAGTCTCAGCGGTCACGCAAGAAGCAGGAGAGACAGGAACCTGCTGAGGCAGATCACTCTCAACAATAGTCTCTAAAGCAGAATGAAGTGGCAGAAACAGTACATTATGGATATTATCATCATTATCTCTTGCTACCTCTAATAGGTTTTTATATCATTTTGCTCATTTTTATGGCTTGCTGGCTCAGAACAGACGTTCTTGTAATTCACTAGAAGAAATGCTTGATTTCATCTCCCCTTGTTCTAACCATCCATAGAATGGATGAAATAGGGATGTGACTGTTGAGGTTGAACAACCCCTTCTTGCATGATTAAAACTAAGAGATTTCTAAAGCAGAGTATTTTTTTATATACAAATGGATAAAAGAATATTTCTTTTGAGCCTTTTTTTTTCATTTCTTTACAAAAAAAGACTACAGAAAGGTGCAAACTGGGCAAAGCCTTGTCCTCACGAAGCTGCAAAGGATTCATCAGTGAAAAAATAAAACTCAGAAGACTATATAAAATGGTTACGCAAAACCTGAACTAATATCTATAGGATTTTCTCAGAAGAGATTGATAGTCTGCCTCTTTTAAACTGCCTCGAGGCATGGAACAGAATGATACCTCATTATGGAAATATTATAAATTGTTCTATCTTCCTTTTATCATCCGAAAATGAAACTTTTTCTGTACGATGGCTAACAATGGGTTAGCAAACTGTGTTGTGATAGAAATTCCATTGTAAATACAGAGTAATTTAGCTATCAGAGTAGCTAAACAGTACCACTATACCGGAGATGTGCCAAGAGCCCGTACAGGGGCCATTCCAGGCAGCAGGTAATGCACGCTATCTCCTAGCTCTTCCTTCAGTACTTTTTTGTTCTTCTTTTATGTTCTCTGATATAAGCAAAGCATGCGACTTCTGTTTTCTCTGCAGGGACACACAGCCATAGTTCAGAGAGGCAGAGCGAATGAAGAGCGAAGAAGGATCATGAAACAGAGGTGGGAAAAGTGGAACGTGGCAAAACAGAGATGGAAGTGAGACTGGGAAGAACATGATGTTAGAGAGGGACATGTGAATGATGTCCCACATGAAAACAAAAAGATAGAAGAGAGAGGCAATCTAGAAATATGGATCTGTGTAAACATGAAAATACGGTAGGAAAATGAGACTGTGCACTGAGGATCTGAGAAGGGTAAGAGGTCTGAGATTAAAGTGAAGGAGGCTGCCATGGGTAGAAGAGAGAGAGGGGGGAATTATAGACCCAAGAAACACACTCAAATGTTAACAGACACCAGTGACATAGGGATAAAATATTGCAAAAACATGCAAAATAAAATAAAATTTAGCTACCACATATTGTTACTCAAGGAGGCAAATCCAGGTGTCACAATAACTGCTGTTTCAGACTGGTAAGCCCTTATCAGCCTGCCCACACTTTTGTGTTGCACACCCCTCCATACAGTTATTTTTAAGTATAATATTGACTCTATTTTTTCTCCCTTCCATAAGTATTTTTCAAAATGGTGGATGTTCCGTCTAGCATGGGAAGGAACCAAGACTTCAGTTAGTGCTTTGAGGAACACAGGAGAGTTCTCTGTATGACCTGCTCGTATCTGAGCAAGGCTGTGAAAAGCACAGAAGCTGCCTATTCCAACCTGGTCTAGACCATTCATTATTCTAACATCCTTTCTTAGTTGCCTCTTTTCTAGGGTAATAATGGTCAATTCCTTACAATCTTTTTAGATCCTTCAGAGACTTTCCAAGTGGATAAGTATCTTGAGGCCCAATGTTAGATTTAGTCCTCTGGGCTTTTGCTGTTCAATGTATACAATGCGTGCTCACACTCTGCTGCTTTTTAAAGAGAACCGAAATTTTTACAGTTTCTTATACCTTTTTGGCAATTGGTGCCAGATATAATGCTTCCTATGTAATTCTGATAGATAATGTGTTAAATAATACTTGTTTTATTCTGGATAGAATGCATGTGAATAAATCTTTCAGTATCAGAGAAAGAACAGGCAATATACCAGTCAAATATTGCTTTCCTTTCTTAGTTCTGGAAAAAAGGTTATATTCAGTGAACATATACTGTTCATCAAATACAATACACTGAATATATCAAAATATATGATTATTATTTCAGTTTTTTTTTATTTGAAAGCCTCGGTCTTGTGTAACAGTCTGTATTTAAGATCCAAATTTGATTCTTATTACTTTTGCATACATCCATGTTTTGCAAAAACACATAGTGAAGAAGACTACTGTTAACAATACTTTAAGGCCACTAGTACACCACTAGTATTTGCTCATAAATACCACAAATACAGAAGAAGCATATATTTTAGACTGGTAGCTTCTTACACCACTGGTTATATCATCTAAAACAAGGACTACATTTTGACGAAAGGGATGCACATTTAATTGCTAGACAACATATACATGTATACACAAAGCAATGGACCTGTATCTATAAATTTCTTCCAGATACCTGTGAATACATCAGCCTATGCACATTTCTTCAGAATTCCAGCTAGAATATTTTTCATAAACAAAAACATTCATGAATCCTTTTCCTAAATAAATCAGCACCAATAGTGATATATTTTGATAAATACAGTATGTTGCCAATTCAATTTCTTGATCACAGTTGATTGTCCTGGACAATGCTGTGAGTAGCAAGAAAAAAAAATCTGTTTTGTAGTAATGCCATGGTATTTTAATGACAGTGACAGCTGTTGTTAAGAATCTTGCTTATGAAAAAGATTTCATACAGTTCCATCCTAGGATATGTTTTTCAACTTATAATTATCTAATCATGCATTCATTCAACATGAACTTTGTCTTCATACAGAAAGATACAACATTATATGGTCTAAAAGAAAATGTGGAATTGCAACCATGTATTTGAGTTTTGCTTGCAACACTAATAGATCCACAATAGTGCTGGCTATTTATCAAAATATCTTATTATTACCTGTCTAAAAATGAAAGTTTCCAAATCTGTGGTTTTCTACTTCAAATAACCATCCATCCTGTTTACTTTTAGGAATTATATAGTTTAAGAAAGGTACACTGGGGTGGCTGATACAGCCCACACTTGCCTACGGGCAGGCTGGTAATGCAGAGCTGTTAGATCAAGAGAGCAGATCTTAGGAGCTACGCTGCGCAGCACAACCCCTGCATCGCCCAGCCCGGAGCTGCGACTGCAGGGGTGCTGCAGGGTGAGAGCACAGCCCTCTTCACCAGCCTCGCACCGTGTTTTGTTAATAGAAATTACAAGTAGATGGAAAGGAAGAAGGAAATATATATTATCCTAAGCCATGTTAACAAAATTTCTACAACAGATTTATTTTTTTAAGGATAAGTAGAATCTGAACTGCTGTCTTTTTCAGAAATAAGAACAAGGCATCTGAAGACATACAGCAGGTATGTCAGATGCCAAGGAATTGGAGAGTCTCCTTCCTTACCTGTATCTGGGAAAGCCAGAAAGAAATGTTCACAGTAGAACTCTCATTTTGGAAGCTTTCTTCCATCAAAGGCAGGTACACCTTAGCAAAGTCTCATGGACACTAAGTGAGATGTGAAGATGACAGAAAAAATAATCTGATCAGACGGGAAAGTATACTGAGCGCAGGCATTCTCTGCAAGACCCAGAATCCTGTTAAATCTATTAGAAAAGGGCACAAACAGTTAATAACAGGACTTACTAAAGCCTCAGGTGCTCAAATTTGAGCTTGCTCAAGGGTGATATGAGAGAAACTCTCTAGTCAACATCCATTTATGCCTTCCTCCTCATCTACTTACTGAAATGTTTTTCCCCAGCAAGAGAAGCAGTTAGGCATGATTTTCTGTGCACCTGCTTTGGAGACTTGCACAGTCTGTAACCGCTTCAGTTGCACTGAGGGAAAGCTATGGGAAACTCATGTTGCACTGTTTAAATTTTTAAAGCATTCACTGCAGTAGATGAGATGAAATCTCATCCTAAGAAAGAATGAGACCAAACAATCGCTGCTAAAGGATATTTGTGTTTAGGAAGGCATAGACATTTTCCTTTCAAAAAGGAGATGGCAGAGACAGAAACTGCTTTCTGATGGAAAGAATGCACCACATATGCAAAGCTGGAAGATGCCTAGGGGAAAAGACAAAGTTGATATCAGTGTGAGTGGCATCTTGGGGAAAACCCCAGCTGACAGAAGGAGGCTGCATAGAGGGACGAGTGCTGGGAACTACTAGACGACTGACTGGCACATATGTGGTTTCTGGTGATTAAAATAAGCCATTTAAAAACAGACCTGCTTGAAAAGCAAAAAAAAGTAAATGACATTATACTGGATAGAACAGCTACCAGATGGTCCGGTTACCAGCAGCTACTAGATTTTGGTTTTGTTTTTTTTTAAACACACACATGCACTCACACGAGCAAACGCTCATGGGCCAAACTGGACTGTAAAAGCCATCTGGCACTGCCTGTGTAAGTGAACTACACAGCAAAACTCCATTCTCTCTAACATTATTTGTGGTTAATTCTAGTTTTAGCCAGACAGCTAGGATGCAATCTGGAGCAGCAGAATCACAGGGCGAGGAAACAAAGCAGGGAGCCGCTAAATGGATTTTCAGCTGTGAAGAGAAAACTTCCAAAAGAAAAATAAACTTTTCTTTCTCTACTCTTACCATGATAATGAGATGGCAAAAGCAAATTCTCCTCATTCTTTGCTACAAATAGGGCTGGTAAAAGCCTCACCTTAGTATAAAAGCAGAGATCCACAATCCTTTTCTCTAATCCTTTTCTTTTATACCTGCTATTTTTTCCTGCCTTCTTTAATTCCTGTCCATTAGGACTTCACTGCCTTTGATGAGTTTCTGTTCTCTTGTATACTTGCCTATACCCAGTTCAATTCTACTTCCCTGCCCTGGCACACTAACAGGGTCATGATTATCTCCAGGTATGTCCTAAAAATGAAGTAGACCATAAGCTGCCACCATGCAAAAACAGACCATCTGTAATCCCAAAACATCCATAAAACACCCTTGTACTGCATATAGGCTATTAATATCTCTTGTATTTTTTCCTAATTTTTCAGATTTAATGATGTGCATTTCTAAAAGAATTCATCACTGCAGTGACTAGGCATTATTTTTATAAAATAATCAAAGCATTAAAAACCTGCAAGCCTGAAGACCTGCATACTGCTGTACTTTTAAAGACAAGGTCCCTGCCTAGCGAGGCTGCCTGGATCAAAGCCCAGGGTCCAAACAAGGACTTAAAAAATGGTGCAAATATAGCCTAAACTAAGCACCATGTTTACCTTGGGATCTCTGATACTCTCCACCTGCCCTTTGAATTGGGTGAGTGTAAACCAGCTCTCATCCAGAAAGCATCCTGACAAATCTAAAAACAGTGCAATCAATGCCCAAGCTGCTAACACTGCCTTATGGCCCACTTGTGAGGGCAGAGGGGCTTGGATTTATTGAATTCATCCATGTAGACTTACCCTAGCTGCGCTTTGCCAAGAAAATTCAAGGCACTTAAATTATGGCCAAGAACATTCACTGAGGGACTGAATGTGGTTCGGTTTGTTTTCAATATTCTTACATAGCAATTTAGAACTTTGAATTAGGAGGCTATAAGCCCTATGAGCCTTCAGTATAACATGAAAAAAAAAAAAAACTAGAAAAAAAAACTAGATTGTGAAGGATACAGTGGAAGCTGCAAGTTTCCCTTTGTAAGACTGCTAGCACTTTATAACCAATTCAACCCAAAATGTTCCTAGGAGAGGAACACTTCAGGGGAAGTTTTTTAAAGGACCAATTACCACTATATATAACTCATTCTAAAATAAAAGTAGAAGTGTCAGTATTTTCATGCTTGTGACCTGAATGATTACAACCACGCTATCAGAGTTTCCTTTCACTGCATGGAAACACTACACTTCTACTATGATAATTTGTGGAATTTACAGAAAAAAAAAAAAATCCATTCCCCAAGGACTTGTGTATCATTCCACCAAATTTTAGAGCAGACCTCCAAATTCTACAGGAGAAGCCTAAACCCATAAAACCTTCACACTTACTTACAATGCCCTTAATGGAATTTCACTGGTGGCAGACAGCTCTTTAAAACTTCTTGCTGTAGGAGTACAGAGCAGCAGATGTATTTCTTTTCCTTAATGCCTAAGAAGGTATTCCTTTCCCATTTAAACAAAGAATAGGCTGGAGGCATCACTTCTTTAAACTGCAATGATCATTCTACTTTAAATAGGGAAACTAAAAATGTACTTTACATCATACTTAATGTCGAGTACTGATTTCTGGTTCACTGGGCTCAAACATATGGAAAATGCAGATTTGTTGATGATTCTGCTGCATAGTGCTGGCCATTAAAATAGAAATACCCTAGCTCGGTAAGTTTTGGACTATACTAGCCATTGGCTATAGCATCAGCAAGCCCTGTCAAAGCGATGAGTGAGTATACGATCAGATGCACGGTAGCACTGCATGTTCCTGTTCCTGTGTTACTGGAATTATAGGTTACTGGGCATGTCGCCTCCTACTTACAATCAAGTGCTTCCATTAAAAAACAACATATACATCATAGCTACTCCCATGCTCTGCAATCACCTATCTTTTCTGCTTGCAGTTCCACAAGATTTTTTAGAGGGAAAGGAAGGAGTTAAAAGGAAAACAAGCTAATCACCATTCACACATTTGTTACCTTCCTCAAAAATAGCAGTAGAATTTGAGCATAGTATGCCTTCCTGACAGGTTAATCCGTTTATTATTCATCCATTTAATGAAAATACTGTGTCCCAAGCAAAGTACAAAACAAAACCTCCAACAACACCAGTACTCTTTAAATTATAATCATCATCTAGCACAATTTGATTCGTCTTTGCATTCAGCTTTATTTTCTGAACTATGTTAGAAGTAGAAAACCTATTTTTTCAGATTTCACATTGTTGCCTCTGGCCACATTTATGGAATATTTTCTAGCTTTTGCAAAATTATTAGTGTTTCATTACCTGCTTCTGCAACAGCCATGTATCTACTGTGAAAAGGTCACCCAAAATCACAGAATCGTAGAATGAATCACAGAATGATTAAGGTTGGAAGGGACCTTTGGAGATCATCTGGTCCAATGCCCCTGCACAAGCAGGGTCACCTAAGGCACATCACACAGGATGGTGTCCAGGCAGGACACAATCCAGTCCAGAGTCCTGTCCAGTCTCAAGAAAAGGAGACTCCACAACCTCTCTGGGCAACCTGTATTACTACATAGTTATAGAGAATTATCATATTCTCCTCCAGTATTCAGTTCTTCCAGAAGATTCCCCATCTCCACTGCAAACACCCCTTTTGATACATTGCAGATTTCACTTTTTTCACAAATTCAGCAGATTAGAAGCAGAGATACCCAAGTAGTATGCTTAGATCTTTTTCCTCAGGCATTTTGAATGATGAACATTAGATACAGAAGAACTATATACTATTATCACATCGATTTTGGACTACTGAATTTCATCTCATTTCTTATTTCAGCCCTCGCTTTCTATATAATACCCCAGTCCTTCTGCATAACAGAGGCTCCAATCTCTAGACAGTCAGCATGTTCCTTTGTGTTGGAATGAAAACATTAATGAGAGTGAAACAGGATAAGTCCCATGGCTAAAATTTGATTCTCTTTTCTGATAGTTCCTTTACCAGTACTGATGGCTCATACTACGTTTTCTTTCATAAAAGTTCCTTCAGGAAGCCAATATTTTCTCCTTTAGTACTAAGGATTAGCCAAGTAGAATCTATTCCTAGTGATCCTTTTCTTATTTACTTCATTTTGCCTTTTCTAGGTCCAAATATGAGAGAAAAATCTGTGATCATTTAGTGCACATTTAGTTCAAACTCACCTGAAACACCTTTGTGGAACCTGGCACTGCCTCAGAAAACAAAATCTGCAGTTAGATTTTGAATGTGATCTACTACCTACACAGTGTAACTGCATGAACAAGTTTTGGGAGGGGAAGATAAAAAAAAAAAGATGACTAGATGTGATTTTATTTATTTTTGAAGGAAATATTCATACACCAAAGAGCACAGTCAAAGGAAATTAAAAAGAAACATAGAAAAGACAAGAGCAGTTGTTTGAGGGGTTTTCTGTTTTGCATTAGAGACAAATTGCTTAAAAAAGAGAGATGTTTTGTCTTTTACTCTTAGAGGAAGTGATTACAGCATTAATGTCTGTAGGCGAACCAGAAATAGAGCAAAACTTGAGTTCAGTGGATATTAATTCAACTGAATGCCAAACCTTCTGACTCTCTGGTGTCTGGATTTCATTTACTGATAACCAGAGTTACTAGTTTGAGTAAACTGTGATATTCACCTATATCTGACACCGAGTTCAAGAAATGCTGTACTCAGAGCAAGAGGCTATGCTGTCTAATTCTCTCCACTTGTAATTAAGATCTTGCTTCTCCCAAGTAAAAGTGGTATGGAATGCAGTAACAGGCATTTTCAAAAAAAAAAAAAAAAAAAAAAAAAAAAAAAAAAAAACTAATTATAAGGGATTTTTTTAAAATAGAGCTATATTGTTTTCAGAGAGAAAAAGAAAATGTGTTTTTCCTTCCCTACAGAAACTTCTGATCTCCAGTTAAAAAAAAAAAAAAAGACATAGACTGGATAGTATAAGAACAACCAAAAGTCAAGAGGTCTGTGATGTGCCTCATTGGACCAAGGATACTGACTTGATCTCTCGTTGACTTGATCTCTCGTATGTCCCGTGAGTGTCCTGCCAATTGGTTATTGGTTATTTTCACTCAGGAGAAATGTCTTTGTTTACCTTTCCTTTGAAATATATTGCTTTCACTCTAGTCCAAAACAGGAGAAAAAAGCTGGGGTGAGAAGGGTGTCTTCCCAGCTCCATTACCAAATTCTGATGTCAGCATTTGCTTCTCCTGGGGCCCTTCAACAAGAGTCACCTTCTCCACAGTTTCTCCAACTGCAATATGAGATAATAGTTCTCAGAGCTATGAAAGGTCAATTGTTTTTTGAAACACACCTTGAAAATGGACAGCACATGTGAAAGTGTTGTTCTTAGGGCCAGGACTGAGGCATAACAGCACTCTGTCCAGGTCAAAGCCTCAATGTGTCATGGCAGGGCACATACAAGAATCACAGAACTGTTTGGGCTGGAATGGACCTCGCAACCTCTCTAGTGCAACCTCACGTTCAAAGCAGGGCCAGCTGTGAGACCGGACCAGGTTGTTGGGGGCTTCATTCAGTTGGGTCTTGAAAACCTCCAGTGATGGATCCTGCACAACCTCTCTGGCCAAACTGGACCGAGACTGCACAACCTTCCTCACCAAAAGGCTTTTTTTAAACATTTGTTGGCCAAGTGCTGCCTCAGAAAAGCGGTATTTCTAAGGCCTGAATATTCCACTCCTTTTGCGTCCGTAACCATCCCTACTTATCTGTCTTCACAGAAGTCGTCACCATGGTATCCGAGCACCTGGAACAATTACCTAAGGGACAATATGGAAATTGCGAGGCAGCTCCCAGCACGGTTCAGAGGACTCAAGGGTAATGCCGTGCCCCGTGCATCTGCAGGCTTCCAGCAAGCCCGTCGTTAATGACACTCGGTTATTTCAGTCTAAACCCGGGTGACTCAGCCTCGGCGTGGAAACCTCAGGCTTCCTGCCTGCAGCAAACTCAGATTACAGAGGCTGCCAGTGGATAAGGCACTCAGATATCCTAATGAGCAGTGCATAAATACATCCACGGGTAGGTAGAGAGAGGAGGCAGGTCATAAACAAAGTAGATGGTGTTCATAAAAATAGCAAAGGACTGAAATTAGGACTGAAATTACATTTGAAAGTGAAGAGACTTGCACTTTTCTTTAGCTGTTCCTCTAAGTACACAACCTCCAGAAGGCCATCACTTTTAACAGAGCAAAAATAATATTTCATATTCTCTTTACAAACAACAGACGTAATGAACCTGTGTGGGTTCATTTGCTCTGCTAGACTGCGTGCCCTTAGCGGAATTGTTTAGCTTAGATGTAACCTAACTTAATTTCCTAATTATCCTCATCAAATTTCCTAAAGCTTTCAGAATACTGACTGTATTTAAATATTAGATTCTAGGTATTAATGCTTCAGAGCAAATGGCAGTTGGGACAATAAACAGCATTTCTTCTTTTATTGTCACTGCTAATAGGAAAGCAAGCAACTAGGTATCTTAGTTTGCCATGTCCATCAGAATGCTGGGCTCAAATCAAAATACCTGTTGTGAAAAGACATATATTTCTCTCACGATTTCAAAGAGAAATTCAACCTTCCCACTGAGCCTAGGCAAACAAATCAGTATTCATTCATTTTCACATTAAACCATGCACTGCTATACAATTTGGTATGCAAAAGAGCTCTCAGAATGGGGCAGCAATAGGGGATGTCACTAGCGAAATAGCCTCACGTAGATCTGCTCTGCAAGACTGGCACTTACACAGCAGAGCACTCAAGGACTCGCCGACCTTGGGTACATTATTGGCCAATTGTTACACAAGGAAAGGACATTAGATTGCTTGGACCTAATAGGCCAGGCAAACACTTAACGACAGGCAGGGAAATACCAGTATTTTTTTCTTGAGACTCATAATATCTATGGTTCATAACATCTGTTTACAAGATTTGTTTGAAATATTAATAAGACACATTAAGTCTGAATGGAGAACATGCAAGTTTATGAGGTCTGAGTGCTGGCATATTAATTAAGGTTTACAGTACAAAATAAGATATACACCAATGAATTTATATATATTTGGTTTTGCTTCATAGGAGCTTCAGAATGTAATTTAAAGCTGCGGGAAGGAATAGCTATCATCCAACACCAAGCTCTTTAAGTCGTGCTTTCAAAAGTATATTGATGACTGAGTAAGCACTTAAATGTTAAGAGATATGTGGAATGAGAACTTACCTAGCTCCCCGTCTGTGTATGGTCTGCAAAGTAGGAGCATCTATTCGAGCAGGAGTTGGCGTTTGCCGCACAACTTTTCTGCGGCTCAGATGGAGATCAGATGCTGCCATCTGCTGACCCAAGGGGAGGTAGCACCTGCACTGCAGTCCACCGACCCCCGGGGGCTTTTGGCGTGAGCTTCAATAGTCTGCGGGTGTCACTTCTGCTCTTAATTTGCCTAGCCAAAGCTGGAGCCATCCTTGCAGAATTCCTTATTTGCAAAGTTTTACGTGTGGAAAAAACAGGTTGCAAAGTAAAAAAAAATGTCCAGCCAGCTCAAGCTTTGGCTTCTGAGGTCCTAGTTAGGGAACCCCACCCATAAATGGGATAATCTGGTGATGTGAGGGACCCCATGGGGTTACAGGTGGGGACATGGGATGGTGAAGTGCACCTCCTCTAAGGGACAGGGCAGCACAGGAACCATTATCGGGAATGAAAAATGTCTCAGAACCTCACAGATATTTATTGCTGGATTTCAGCAGTAGGCAACGGGAAGTGCCTCTCCAAATGCATCCATAATAATTTCTGAACCTATAGGCTCATTTCAACCAGAGATAACGAAGTCTCAAAGACAGAGAGTCCCTACAAGTTCTCTAAAATAGATGGCAAAGGAAAGGATAAAGGGACCCCAAAAGAAGCATTATCGCAGAATCACAGATCCACAGAATGGTTGAGGTTGGAGGGACCTCTAGAGATCATCTTGTCCAACCCCCCTGCTCCAGCAGGGACACCCAGAGCACGGGGCACAGGGTGACATCCAGGCGAGTTTGGAAGATCTCCAGAGAAGGAGACTCCACAACCTCCCTGGGCAGCCTGTGCCAGGGCTCTGTCACCCTCACAGTGAAAAAGTTCCTCCTCACATGGAGATGGAACTGCCTGTGTTTCAACTTGCAGCCATTGCCCCTTGTCCTGTCACTGGCCACCAGAGAAGAGTTTGGTCCCCTCCACCCTACATTAACCCCCTCAGGTACTTATACCTATTGATCGGAACGCAGCGTATCAGTCCTTATTAGCTACCAGAAAATCCACACGGCTTCGGCCAGAGAAGAAGTTTCAAATCAGAGCTCACATCTCCTTAGGCATCAAAGACAATCAATTTCTGGATAAATCTATAGGAAAACAGAATACTTCCAAGCAGTTCATGAAGACAACCTCTTCGTTTATCAGGAATATCAGGCAATTGCTACTTTGTGCTTTGTTAATTCCTTTCCATTCTGACAAGGCAGAATAAAGGAGATAAAAATCCAGGAGATGTTTGCTTTGCCTTCTTTTAGAAATATCATAGACTCTTTCAACCCAACATGCATAGTACGCACTGCTAGCAGCATGTGAAAGTACGAACCCAAATATTAAGTTTCAAAATGTTCCTTTTTCGGGTGTTGGAAACACATTTTTCATTCAGGGTCAAAATAAAAGCTGCAATCAGTGGTTATCACCGGAGTCCAATGGACACAGGAGTGGGGCAGTAAGAGGTTGTATGGCACCCAGCACAACTCCTCCTCTATGAAAGTTAGAATAGGTCTGGAGGGAGATAGTTTTTGTCTGGCCCTACAAGCTCTGATGTGGACTAGTATTAATTACATCATTAGCACCTAAATCCCTGCGTTAAATTGTGATGCAGGCACTACACTGAACTTTTAACAGCCTAAAGAAGCCTTTGCCCTTCTCCCACCTCTTGACCATATCTCCCTACCCCTGTGCCTGCAGCACAGTGTGATGAAATTCTGCCTGTTGTAGGTCCATACTGTAATCCAAATCAATAAAATATTATAGGCCTCTTTTCTGCAGACAGAGAAGATATTTTAATGCTACGCAATCCAGTGATTTGGCATATAGCAAAGCCCCAGTAACCATTATATGATCACAGATAAAGCAGTGGTGCCAAAGCAGGAACAAGCAATCTGAACTGGCAGAAACTCCTTAAATCCCTTAAGCCTACTTCACTGCCAAAGTCAGAGTACCATGAAACCATGGGATGCAAAATTTGTGGCTATGGCCTAATAATCGGAAGTGTCACCACCAGGTTTGCCCTGCTCTTCAATTGGGAGTACAGAGAGATACAGACTATTAATAAATTCTTTCAGCAAAATGTTTTTAAACTGTATTTTGTAAGATAAATTGGACCGAGATCATCTCAGTTTTACCAAAAATAAAAATATACATCCTAAAACCTAAAATGTATGTCCAATATACATCTAAATCAAAAGTGGAGCGAAGTAGGCATTGTGGTACCATCTGTTTCACATGCACATTGAGCAAAACCAGGAGTTTCCAGACTGTCAGAAAGTAATTTATTCCTGTTAAAAGATGTTACTGCAATAATATTCCAAGTGAAAAGCACGTTCCTGTGCTGCAGGCACAAGCTCTGAACCTGCACATTTCCCAAAGCCAGCTTGTTCGTGTTCATAACCTTTAAGCAATGTATTTGTTTTGGATAGGTATATGTTAGTTATTCACTCTTCCCTCTTGCTTCTTCCTGTCCCTGCAGCCAACTGACCACCCACCGAAGCTGTTGATGCTGAGTGCTGGTTTAGTACTTATCTGTGTGCACTAGGACTGGGTTAGTACATGTCTACGTGGACTACAGGAACGTGTTACACGTTACAGGGAACCTGGGAACACTGTCCTCAGTAACAAACCTATATTCAGACTAAAGGAGTGAATATGTCCCCTTATATAAATACTAGAGAATTTTTTTTCCTCTAAAGACCTAAGAAATTAGGTTCAAATATACTTAGCTTTTGAGCTATGCAAGCATCACTAAAGATAGAGTTTGATTCAACATGTCTTAGAGAACGCTTAAGGGAAAAAAACCATATAGGAATTGTCATCCTGGAAAAATGTGCTCGCCACTATGCACCAGAAGAAATGGAATTATATAATTATTTTCCAGAAAATTACAATGAAAAAATGTACATCAGATCTAAGTAAATGTGTTGGCAACAAAAGGACTTATAATAAATAGGCATGTAAATATTGCTATAAGTAATAGCATATCTAAACTGCTTCATATTTGCTGCTTTATGTCAAACTGAAGGAACATAAAGAGAGGGTTAAATCGGAGAGTAGAAGGAGATAAACAATGGCAAAGTTTTAATGAGTTTTGCAGTTCTTTAAAAAACATGAAAGGTGACTGGAGATTTAACAATGAACAAAGGAAGGATAGAAAAGGAAATCAGGTGCATGTTAGCAGAGATAAGAACAGCATGTAGCCAAATGCCACATACTTAACTGAAACATTCACTTCATTAGATTTACACCTTGAAGAGAAACTTTGCTTCTTTGCATTATCACAATATGAAGCCTAAAAGTAAAACTGTGCTTTGAGACCTTAAATAGATCGTGTCTCCCTGGCAATTTTAATTAGTATGCTTCTGTTTATACAAATGTGTCTGTGGGGAGCTGGTTTTGGAGAATGGAAAATAAGCCTGGATGAATACATTGAATATTTTTAGCATCCATAATTTAAGATTCTTTTGTCTGCCCATAAGCAAAAGAACCAAATATATATATATATATATAAATTATTCAAAATCCATGATCATTTAATATACTATTTACATTTTCCTAGCTTGCTCATATATTAATGCAAATAACCTTCTCAAATTGCAACACAATTACCCAGAGAAGTATTTCAATAAAATAGAACTCTGAGAACAAAGTTTTAATTGCATGTAAACTTAGAATTGTAAAAGAAAACAAAAGAGAAAGGGAAAAGACAGAGAGAGAGGAAGAAGGAGGAAAAAAGGGCAAGAAGGTAGGAAGGAAGGATCTTTGAAATATTAAGTCAGAAGACTCTCTCTTCACTATTTTGAGACAGGGAGAGAATTCCAAAATAAAGGAAACAGCTGGGGGAGGGTTCCCCTAACCATTTACACAGACTGTGTTAACATCAGAGGAGTAATCTATAATGGATGCATCTCAAGATGTATAGGTCTAGGTGTTTCTAGATCCCATGAGGATCTAGAAATATTTTCACCTTCTCCAGAGGTTTGGATTACTTGTCTAATAAGTTATTTGAATTTGTCCTCCAGGCAAAGTGAGGAATTTGGCATAATGCAAATTTGTCCTTCCCTCCTGTGCTATGTTTAAGATAAAATACTGTTCTGATTTGCATGCTGTGCTCTACTACTAAAGGTAATGGAACTGCAGCAGGATGAGTCAAGGTATAATGTAGCTCTCTCTTTCTCAGGAACAGTTGCTTTCACAAACTTCCAATATTACCAGTTTTTATTGAGTTCTGAAAGTTCACGTATCTCTCTCTCCACTCCCTTCCTCACTTGAGTTATTTTATTGCAGGTTTGTAAAGAAAGTTCTGTTATGCTGTACAGGATTTTAGTTTAGAGAGTGTGTATACATCTTATTTGTGATCATTACGTCTCTTCAGACTCTTTTCATCAGCAATAGATCATGAAACTGCATCTCAAAACTACTCAGAATTTTGGCTGAAACAAGCAAGAACATAAGGATATTTCTATTAAATGACCAAAAAAAAAAATCCAGTTCTTGCCAAACAGATTTTTGTGCTAGCTTTTAAATCACATTGATTTTAGCAGACATTCAGCATTCAAGACTGAAAAAACATCCAGAGCTTATGCCATGCAAGGCGCATAAAGCAGGGTACAGAGCTTAGTTCTGTTCATATAGGTAGAAGATAGTGGGGCAGTCTAACAGATTTGCTTGGATGCAGGGACTCTGTGGTACCACCAGTCCTTAGAAACTCATGTCCCTTGAATGCTCTCAACAGCTACATTTTCAGGGTTCTCCTCCCCTTTACTTTAAAAAGCAAGAAAAAGGAATGTGAATTTTGTTCCCACTTCTCTCACATCTACTTGTACTTCTATTACTGCAATTAAATACAGAAAATGGCATCAATACTGTTCCATCATTCATAACCATTTAAGAAGTTAACTTAGACGTCTTTACTGAAGTATTTTGCATCAACTGCTCAAAGCAAAGGTATGTCAAAATAAGTTTTAAACTTGTTTGGAATGGTTTGCAATCCACAGTCATTCTACTTTTCTGTCAATCTGAGGGAATCAGTGCTTCACTGTGCATTGGGCTTTGACAACTTTGTCATCTGACACAAGTGTTTTCTGATCACTGCAAAACATAGCTGGTTTATGAGGACATGGTCAGGGAAAAGGTGACTTCTCCAGATGTTATTCTTGAAGTCCAGAAGTTCTCCCAGTTCTGTAGCAGGGCTATCTGCGAATCAGTTGAACTAGGACAAAGAATATAAATGAATTTTGATTTTGTTGGGGAGTTTTAGGTAGAGTAGTGCAGAAGAATTAGTGTTTTAGAAATGAAAAGCTTCCTTCTTAATCAGTTAAAGGCATAAAGTCTGTAATAATGAAGTCAAATCACAAGTCAGTGGAAATCAGCAAGAACTTTTAATAAAAATATGCTATGTCCTTGCCATTTTCTACTAGTAATATGAGCAGCAATGATGGAAGACAACATTCTTCATTGCCACAGCTACCTAGGAAAAGAAAGGACTAGGCTAAAAAAAGGGAAAATACTAAAAGGAAAAAATACCTTTTCTCTATATCCTGATTAATTTAAACCATGATTACAAGAAAAAGCACTGTTACTTGGAAAATGTTAATTTCTACTATCATGATTAGTTCATTCTTGTCTGATATGGCTTTAGCCATTATTTATTCTATCTCAGTGAAGAGAGACTTTAGAGCTCTTGGTTTTATATTAGTATGCAGAATTAGGTACAATCAAAATGCTGGGAAACATCAGCCTATGTTTTCTCACAAGACAAGCAGTCCTTGGAAAGGACTGGCCATTAAGACTCAGGGAGAAGTCAAAAGAATAAATATCCATCCGTACTTGATGTTCAGTCTGAGACAATAGTAACATTTTTACATCTATTTCTTTGATGCCGGCAGCCTTGAGAGGACTGCAATATTTTATTATCTATGGTAAATTATGGAAGATGAACCTCAGCATGTATCTATCACTTGAGCGCAGCAGTCAGAAGTCTGAGATAGAGCTGTCCTGGGTTCTCAAGGTAGGTGTCCCATCTCCTGGCCTCTGAATCTGACACAAACATTTTAATCAGGTAAAAATGCACTGCAGCATACAGAAGAAACACTTCCTTCCCTGCAGAAATGTCTGTTGACTCTAGCTGGAAGCACTGGAACTGTGTGATGGCCAAAGACACAGAGATGGAGATTAAGCTCTTGCCCAGGAGTTTTTAGGACAGAGGCTGAAGAAGCAAGGAGTGTGTAGGCTGTGGAGGAAAGACAAGGATTATTAGTAGATAGTTTGTATTTTAGCCCATAAACCCACAGCTTTTCTTTTTCTAAACCTGCCTTTCTTGAAATTGGAACTTCTAAGATGTTCCTGCAAATTCAAAGCAAGCAGATACTTGTGATAGTCAGGTTTCATTTTGCTGATCTGCTGCCACCTACCAGTATATGGGAGACTGGGGCATTACCCACAATTTTCAGTCCCTTACAGGTACATACCTGAAGAATATGCCTTTTACGTCCGTATTGTGCATAATGAGCATTGTGCTCACTGTGTACAATTGTGCATGATCCCACTTCAAAGCAATAAAACTCTTAAAACATGTTGTGTCTTTTTTTTTTTATTTCTAGCTATAAGGTGAAGGAGGCATGGAAAGCAGGTCAATAGCAACAAAATGACTCGTCTCATTCCCTCCCTCCTCCTGTCACTTTGTCTAAAAGTATATGGCGGCAAGATGATTCACAGCCCCTTTTCATCTGAAAGTGTGAAACAAGTCAACAGCCCAGAATTCCCATTTGAAATATTTTAGTAAATCTTTTAGTATGTATTTTAGTAATCGCTTAGTGAATGTTTAATATTCTTGTATTTATTTTTTTTCTAAACAATTTTCAACATTTTCCATGAAAAACGCTATCTTTGTATTAGATACAGTAACTTTTTCTCTTGAGGATTCCAACCAAGCTTGCAGAAATGATGGCATGAGCAATTCTGAGCACCCTTTTATTTAGCGGCAAAGTCCTGCTTTGATCCATCTCCCCGCTGACTTCAATGGAACTAGGCGAGGTATAATTAAAGCAAAATTCCGTCCATCAGCTCTACTTTAGGCTTCACGCATCCCATTTAAGCAATGCCTCCACCTTGACTTCACCTTGCTGCAGTCAGCAGAGAATGCTGATGCAAAAGGCGTCTTGCTTTTGTGTATCCACTCACTACGCTTTTGTACATTTAAGCAGTACCATTTTACCACACCATTAAAATTACACTTAGGCAAAAGTGAGTGTATAATCTCTTGTGAGCTCTCTGGAGAACAAGCCTCCATTAAGTTTTTCACTGTCTCCCCACATACAAATAGCAAAAACATGTAGTCAAAAACAAACAAGAAAAAGTCTATTACACAGAGCACAATCACTCATTCTAACATTTTTCATCTGAATGGAGAAAGTGGTATTTCTCCAGCAGATTGGCACCTACATTTCACAAAAAGGCGGAGAAAAAAAAGATGCACTGAGATCATCCATCAAGTTAGAGAGAATTAGATGTTCAATCCAAGAGAATTAGATGTCCAATCCCTTAGATGCCAATAACAATCCAAGCCATATTGCATCAATTAGTCATTGATTGCTTGCGAAGGGAAGAAGTGAGAAAGCTCCAGTGCTCCCCTCCCTTCCCTCATTTCCATGGAAGAGTGCAGCACAAATAACCCTATCATGAGACGTGGAGGCAGCCACGGGGACACACACTCCTCTCACAGTCGGGTCAAGACTGCATCTGCATCTGAAGATTTCTTTTGATTAGAGAAAAATCAAGCAGCTCCATGGGTTACATTTACTTGTTATAGAAATCTTATTTTGTCTCTAAATGTGATTCCCTAACAGGCTCTGCTCACCTTCTCACAAAACCTGGGAGTCCAGGATCTCATTCTTTGGCCTTAAAAAAGATATTATATGAGATCAGACGGAAAAGAGGCCTAGCTGTATTTCTGAAGTAATTTATTTTAAAAGCATCATGTGCAAATTATGTGTCACATTGACATTCTGAAACTGGAAAAAATAATCTTAACTTTTCATGTAAAATTACAATCAGAAGTATCTTCTAAATCACTTTTACAGGGTAAAATTAGATAGATGAGTTAATTTAATGGCACGTGAATTGAATGAATCGAAAAAAACATCGGGAAAAATAGTTTGTTGAAATGTTGCTTAGAATACTTGTCTTTTTTTTTTTTTTTAATTTTAACCACTTAATCTTCCCAGCAAATGCAAACAAAAACTATTCCTTACTGAGCAGGAAAACCACAATATTTTCAAAGAGCGCTAAAGTAAATGGTTTTGACTCACTGCTTTGAGGAATTACAGTGTGCTGTCTCCATTGAACTGCACTGTCACTGACAACAATCGGGGCATTTAGTTCCTGTGTGAGAACCAAGATTCCCCAGTAATTTCAGTTTTGTCTAGGAATCTCTTTAGAAGTGACTGAAAAGTATTGGAGATGTTAGCACCGAGGTCATGACATACTAGTTTAAATAAAAGCTTTTCTTTCATCGCTTTAAAACCTGTTGTCCAGTGACTGTCTTCAGTTCTGCCAAGTATTTAGCCTGCCACAGGCTTGCCTTTGGAAAACACTTAGGACAGGCAGCCTCCCACTGACTCAAATTGTGTTTGCTGTTCAGCTGGATAATACACCTAAACCACCAAGCATCACCCTTTACATACAGCCTGCTTGCCAGTGCCAAATGAAAAACACACATACACACACAAATGTATATGCACACACACATACTTGAACAAATAAAAATGCCAATAAGAACCTGGAAAGGAAACATGATTTTGAAGCCAGAAAGAATACATCAAGAAGGCTTTATTAAGCAATTAGTTTATCCATATAGTTTTTAATGCAGAAAAGATGACCAGATCACATCCTTAGGTCTTGGCAGTCCAAGAGAATTTTACATATAAAGACTATTACCATATAATTATATGGACACCGAGCTGATGGTGCCACCACAGCAAATGATGTAATCTGTGTCTGGGCTACATTTTAGTCTTACAAATAGAGCATTTTATGCCACATCTCAGTTGAAACCACATTTGTTTTTATCGACAAAGCACAAAACCTCAGCGTTTCTCTGCTGTTTCAAAACAGTGGACTAGACCGTGATTATTGGTGTTGCTCCAAGGCATAATAATTTTACCCTTTTAGAAAAATTGTCACCAGCAAGCCTCAGAAAATCTGAGACACACTTTCTTTAACTGCAAACAATCAAAAAATACATATAGTTTATGCACAGGGGAGAAGCAAAAGTGAAATACGCATCAGCAGATGCGCATTCAGTCAACAAATCAATTCATCACTGTAGGTTCTAGGCTTATTGTATCACAATAAACAATACATAGACTACATAGGAAAAGAGAATAACCTTCACAGAGTGAAACAATGGTGGTAATGTGGACAGTGCAAGGCACAGACATGTTACCATATATGTAGGGGAAGAACTGAGCAATTTATCCTGGGCAGATCTTTCTTTAGTGGTGTCAGGGAGCCTTATAGTTTTCACTACGCATGAACTTAGGCATTTCAGTCATTCCTCATTAAAAGTTTTTACTTTTCCCTAGAAAAAGCAAATTACTTTTAAATAGCTCTTTCTTCTGTGTTCCCCTTTTTGTAACGAAGTACAGATTTTTAAGAGGCACTTCCCACTCAAAGTTTTCAGCTTCAGAGTTCAACACAAGCAACAACCCTTTATCTTTAAAGAGCACAAAACTTTGCAACAGAAAGCTTATCACAGAGGAAGTGCTAATCTTCGCAAAATAAAACTTTTCTTTCACCACTGGGAGTTTACTCATATACAAAGAGGAATTTCTACATTCACTATTTAGGGCCCTGTAAGGAGTTTTTACACATGCAACTTAAGGTCATTTCTTCTGGTCTGAATTCCTTACTCTCAGATAATCATCTTTAGAATTAAGTGCCTAAGCTGCCCTCAGCTAACTATGTAGACAAAGAATTTACTCATCTTAGATTAAAGTTTATACAAGCAGTAGTCACCTGAACTTCAGATATTTCATAAATTTAAATATTTTTATCAGGATATACTGAGTAATATAAGCTTTTGAGATAGATAAAAAAGACAAAATGGTATTTTCCTCAAAGAACAGAAAACATCGGCTAGCCTGCGAAATTTTGTTACCACTTTTATCAGTTCTGTTATGATGTAACTCTCCTCAAGAGAATTCAATTCTATTAACACTCATAAAACCCGCTAAAGATGTTGACCACTATGAAACTACGACCACTATGAAACTATGACCACTATGAAAAAAAAAATCCTGCAGCATGGTCTAATAAGAAAGAAGGGGCACTTTATTTTAATTTGTGCTAGTATCAATCTTAGAATCATAGAATCATTAAGGTTGGAAGGGAGCTCTAGGGATCATCTAGTCCAACTCCCCTGCACACACAGGGTCACCTAGAGCACAAAGGGCTGCATCCAAGTGGATTTTGAAGATCTCCAGAGAAGGAGACTCCACAACCTCTCTTGGCAACCTGTTCCAGTGCTCTGTCACAATCTTTCTGAACCCACCTCCAACGTGTTATTTTATTACTACTGAATTATTCACTGATGTCCACAACTACTCAGACAAAAGCCAAAAAGGTCTTAGGCTGCAGTCACGGGCCGCGTGCCTCACTGCCGTGACGAGTAGCACTGCAGAGGGTCTGTCCGTCCTGCGTGTCCAGTAAGAGACACACAGCAAACACCCACGGAGGACAAAAAGGGGAAGATACTCGAAAGCTCTCCCAGGCCCTGAAAAGAGCAGGCACCTTCTGACCAGGATTTATTTCCTGTGTATTCCAGGACTTCTAACAACTCTCTCTTCCATGTATTTTTCCAGTCTCCTCTCGCAAGCACATAAGCTTTTAGTTTCCACAGCTTCTTGTGCATCTCCTTTTGTTCGTCTTGAATCTTAGAATTTAATCAGGACCTTAGATGTTGCCAAGACTTTCAGAACTGCCTCTGGAACTGAGAAATATTTGGTAAGTGGTCTACATAAGTAAGTAGGATGTTTTCCTAAAAGACTGGGAAAGCAACGTTAGTCATGACTGGCTTGTAAATTCCCATAGTGGCGATTGCAGGGTATGAATATATGAACTAGTAAAAGTAGTAATTGATTTTTTATAACAAAAATTGGATTTCAATAAAAGTTCCCAAATAAAGTAAAATGTAATCTAGTTAGAAATTAAGAGTAGAAATTAAGAGTTAGAAATTAAGAGTAGAAATGGTCTCATATTGTGATTAGACATTAATACTATAAATATTCCAAATATGCTGTGCATGACATAAGCCAAACACTCTACTTGCAATTCAACTTTAGTATATAAAAAGTGAAGATGTGAGGAATGAGGTGAATATAGAAAAGCAGAAGGAGAGATACTCTTAGGACTCTCCAGAAAATGAATTGGTGTAAGCACAAGCAAAGACATGAGGTCTGTGCTTATTTTTTTTCCTGGATAGTCCTAGAAACAGAAATATCAGCAGAAATACAGGTTAGGAAAATTAGCTGGGGCTGTAAAGTTAAATGAGATTACTGAGTTCAGAAAGAACTACAAATTAGTGAAGAACAGATGCTTTGCATCTATCAAGATTTCAGCTCAGATTGTCTCTGTTAATTACCTGACAAGTCCTTCTCAAAGTTATCTCACAAATAAAGGCATCTGAATATCCCTGGATATCAGGCTTCACTAAATGACCATATTAGATGACAGTAATAACTACAATAAACTATAAAATAAATAACGTCAAGAACTGAAGAGTATGAATGGTCTTGAACAGTTGAAAAAAATATACATTTATGTATATAAGGAAACCACATTCCTTTGTGAGCTCACTGAAGAAAGCAGGATTGAGATGTACATTTGTAATCATGTACACAGCTACACTGCAGTGGAATCGAAAAATATTGCATCGTTCTACTAGCAAACAAGACTCTCAGCTAATATAAGCGTGCAAAGCATCTTTAAGATGTAAAGACAACTGAGGCCAGGTTTCAGCTTAATTCAAACTAGTGTTTTATTTTCAAGAGGCTTCCAGGTTCCCCTACAGCATTTCCCCACAGGCTGG
Organism: Nothoprocta perdicaria; assembly: GCF_003342845.1. NCBI lineage: Eukaryota > Metazoa > Chordata > Aves > Tinamiformes > Tinamidae > Nothoprocta > Nothoprocta perdicaria. The sequence continues at coordinate 2,468,201 of NW_020456176.1, forward strand.
TGTACAGTTAGACCCACACAACAAATAAGACATTTTTTGGATATATTTAGGGTGGAAGTTGTGCACTGCTGGATTACTGAGGTTGAGAAATAAGAGGCTGGAAAGGCCTGGAACAGGCGCTCTACAAGTTGCAGGCAGCATGGGCGAGCACGTCATGCGCGTTGCACGGCCGTGGCCCAAGCTCAGCTCATGAATCTGTCGCAACAGCGGCTGCTCCTTGCAGCACTTTCAGACCACTGGATATAACTGATCCAGGTGAAGTTCCCAAATCACATCAGTGGGTTCCTGCTCCCTATATCCCCTGCAGCATATTCGCTGATGTGGGCAGCAGCCACCGATGCTCCAGGTAGCCAGTGACACATTTTGTCACACTAATGGTGCACTACTCTGTGAGACGGACATCTCACCTGTCATGTTAGGGAATCATGCTCTTCCCTTTTTTTGCATTATTCTCGCTTTTTATCTTTTTCCCTCAAAAAAAAAGTAAGTGTCAGTGCTTTTTCCTAGCACTCTGCTTGGAAAATTTTGCTGGCTTCCCCATACGCTCTAGAAGTTTCATCCACTATCACAGTTAGGTTGAACAAGTTCTAAAATCAGATGCATTTAATAAATGACACCGTTCTCTTCCGCCCTTTCATGCTTACTGTTACGTGAGCACTAACAATCAGCAATGAAGAAACTTCTCCCTGTCGAGGGATACATGATTTACTCCCATCCCAAACCCTGCCATTCTCATCCTTCTGGATGTTGTGTAGAAAATGCCAAGCAGAGGCCATATTTTTTTAGTTATTCTGGTCTCCAAAGATAAAAATCTCACAATATTCTTAAGAATTTGTCAGATTCAGTTCCTCTTGTGCAGTTCTGGTCTTACTTCACTGTAGGAATACTAGTGGGAAGCGAATGGCCTGCTTCCAAGCCTGCAGTAACAACCCTGAGACTCTTCCTCTGACAACCAAGAAGATTTCTAATCATTACTATAGTCGCAAACGGCAATTTCTAATATTTGTAGCTGAACGGGATCTCTGCTCATGACAACGCATAATTTGTGCAGGCAAAACATTATTACTGCCAAATCCCTTTTCTTCTACTGCAATGTATTTACATTTTTAATGGGATTTTTTTCCACTTCCCCTCACACTTTCCCAGCCTGTGAGCTGGGCAGGAGAAGACGAGTGCACTAACCCATCCTCTGTCACTCAGAGGCCCTACAAATATCTTCCCAAATGTGGAAAATTGGCACAAATTAACTCGTCCCAGGCAAAGCTAATCACTCGGTTTGCGGATTTATTCTTCATGGACTCTGTTGCCCCGATTCGCCCTAACAGGGCTGTCAGGGCTGAACACACCCGCCCACATTCACGCGTGGATGAGGGGAGTAGACAGGTTTAACGGGTAGCGGGACGCGAACCGGTGGCCTCACAGCTCGCCCTTGGGGACGCCCCTCGCTGCCCTCGGCCTGGCGGGGCCGCGCATGCGCGCGGGGGGCGGCGTG